>NC_080107.1:44194420-44500491 GCF_950005125.1 Chionomys nivalis
TAAAATGCATTAACTATTGATGCTGGCATGTAGCTCAGTAGTAGATCGTCCAACTGTTTTAGCATATAAGAGGTCCTGGCTTTCATCTTCAGATGGCAAAATAAAAGCCAAAACTGTCTTTAGCTAACTTCCACATAGTAAGTGTTGAATGAATGGTGACTGTGCACAGCACATGGTCGTGTGCACATGCATGTGCATCTGGGGTGTACAGTTGTGTGGCTGTGTGCTTACACATGTGAGCTCAGGGCCTGAGCACCTTAGTTCACAGTCCTTTACCTCAGAGTGTGAGACTAACCTTCCTGGTTTTCTCCTTAGCTTTCTAAGGTGGGCATGTTTCAGAGAGATGATTAGGAAGGAGGTCTGAGTGATAAGGTAGGGCTGATGGTACTGAATTCATAAGCAGCAATGAGGAGAGACTCTCAGGGTGCTCTGGCCTCCCTGTTCCTGTCATTGTCACCAGATCTCCCACCATTATGTTTGTATGGTCTCGGAAGGTCTTCAAAGTACCTGAGCAAGAGAAGCAACTCATCACACATGAGTGTAAGTTAGTATGAGGGTCAGGACTTTCCTTCTAAAACCTGGGGTGTGGAGTGAGGCATTGGGAGTTTGGTGAAGGGTTGTTAATTGTGAGGCGTACTGGTATGGAGAGCTTCCTTAGAAGAAGCCACAGAGAGGGATGAGAAGGCCACAGAGGAGATTTTCTTTCTGAGCCCAGTCGAGCAGACCCCAGTGTCCAAACCATAGAAGATTCACCTGGAGGTTCAGAAAGACCTCTTGTCATGGAGTTTAGAATTGTGATTGCTCCCCTGGTCCTCTGCTGCAGGGGATGCTGTGTACTGCTGTAGGAACAGGTTGAACACAAAGACCAATTTGGAAAGAAGCATTTGGATTATTCCCAGTTAGTCACTGGCATTATGATCAAGTGAGTTTTGTGCCCTTCTGGGCAGCTACTGGTTCAGAGTTGTCACCAGGGTAGGGTAACCCATTGTGGTGACTAGATGGTGAGCGGTCCTATGGCTCCTGTGCCATCTGATGCCGGTGGGCTTCCATGGGCTGACTGAAGGGTTGGGCTGGTTGTGCTTTGGAAGTCCCTTTCTGCTCTGACCCTGAAAAGCCCAGTGGCAATATTGATGCCTGCCTGTGTGTAGGGCGGAACGCTTCCTGGGGCTGGAGAGGACTGCCGTCCATGCTCCAAGCAAGTGGCAGAGCAAGGCAGCCTTGAGGGCTTGTGGAAAATTACCTCTCAAAGCTTCTCCAGAGCCTTGGCTCTTGCAGTGCGCCCGTATAAATGCTAATGAGAGTCAGGTGATGCCCCATAACGGAAATGGTTTCTAGCCCAAGGCTTCAGGCCAGTCCACATCTCAATGTTCTTATTAGTTGTGGTTTGTGAAAATGGTCACCTTATTGTTTCTGTGACCCAGAGCTGGCCTATCCGTGGGCAGCTGCAGCTCTGTAACAGACCTGTGGCTTTCTTTTCTTTACTCCCGCTCCGCACTTTTGTTTCTGCAGTGCTAGGGATGGAACGTGGGGCTGCATGCACACTCTGCAAGCACTCTGCCCTGAGCTGTACTCCCAGCTCTGCTAGCCTTTGCAGGTCTGAAGGGGTGTGCGGTTTATATATAGTCCAGAGCCTTTTGTAGATTGTTCCTCCCCTGCACTGTCCATGTCATTTCTCCTCAGCCTCGGTGCAGTGGGTGAGAGGGAAGCATGTCATTGTGTAGACAGGGAATTGGGGTTGTCTCTTGTTCCCCTCTCTCTTCCTGGTGGGCAGGCTGGAGCAGAGCCGTAAGATAGTGCTTCTTCTCTTTGCTCCGCTCTTTCTGGGCCATCTCATTAGCGCCGCAGTTCACGCATCACCCAAACACCGCGCCTACCTCTTCCAGCCTAGACTCCCCTGAGATCGTTCCTGTCTATCACAGTGCCCACAAGAAAGACACTTGTCCTTTGCCACTCATGGGACTCACAGACATGCAGTCCAGATGGAAAGTCTTGCTCCACTGCCAGCCCTGCTCCTCATGGTGGGACCTAGCATTATGGACAGCCCTGCATTAGCATGAGTGCCGGAGCTTTCACCACCAACAGCTCTTGTGGCCGTCTTATACCATCCTGTCCACCCTCTCCTCAGGCTGCTGCTAAGGGCCATGCTCAGCTGCTATCTCTGGCATCTCCTCTCTAGTGAACTTGTGTGCTCCAGATTTCACGGCACGGTATCTGTCACTCTCCAGTGATCCCTTGGGAATGATTCCAGCCCCATTGTTGGTATGAAAGCATTCTAGCAACAGTGTACACGAAGCTGAGTGTTACCCAGTCCAGTTTCTGAGAAATGGTCCTGGCAGTCCTGCCTGTGAGAGTCGCTGTGATGGTGACTTGAGTGTGGCACAGGTGAGTCGGCTTCCATCTGTGGTCTCCAGGTAACTCACATTACTTCCATCTGTGGTCTCCAGGTAACTCACATTACTTCCATCTGTGGTCTACAGGTAACTCACATTACTTCCCACTTGCCCTCCTCAGTCCTTTCCATCTCCTCTTCCTGCAGAAACAAAAGAAAATTTCAACATACACAGAAATAAGAATTACATAACTCTTGTCATAGCTGCAGCTGACAACTTGACATACCCGGAAGGGAAGAGGGAACTTTAATTGAAGAATTGCCTCCACCAGATTGGCCTGTGGGCATGTCTATGGTACATTTTTTTTTGGACTAATAATTGATGTAGGAGGGCCTAGCCTACTGTGGGCAGTGTCATTTCTAGGCAGGTGGGCCTGGTCTATATAAGAAAGATAGTTGAAGCTGGGCATGGTGGCTTATGCCTTTAATCCCAGCACTTGGAAGGCAGAGACAGATGGAGCTCTGAGTTCTAGGTCACCTTGGTCTGCAAAGTCAGTTCCACGACAGCCAGGCTGCATGGAGAAGTACTGTCTTTTTAAAAATAAACGAACAACAACAGCAACAACAAAGGCAATTGAGCAGGCCAGAGGGAGCAAGCCAGGAATCAGCCTTTCTCTGTGGTTTCTACTTCTGGTTCCTGCCTTGAGTTCCTGTCCCAGCTTCCCTAGATGAGGGACTTAACCTGTAAGTCAAATTAAACTTCTCCTCCTCCCCATTGCTTTTACTCGGTGTTTTAGCACAGCAGCAGAAAAGCAAACGAGGACATTTGGTAACCGAGCTTGATGATTCAGAACACATTACAGTCTTGCTTCACTCACCCTGCCCTGAACGCTTTACTTTTTGGTGAAGGGGTAGGGCTGGTCAGGTCACACTGTGGGCCTGGGCTGGCCACCGCTTCATAATTCTCCTGCCTTTGTCTTCTGGGTGTTAGCATTACTAGCGTGCACTCGCCCCCTCCCAGCAGGACCGGAGTGCTTTAAAGCAAGACCTAGACACGGTGTCATTTAGTGTATGCATTCTTCAGTGTTCTCTGGCTTCCCACTCACCGATGCTCTTTTGCTGATTTGATCTTATAGAACGAATTGCAGTCTCCCAAGGGCCTCTGCGCATGCTCTTCCATCTCCCGTCTCGTTTCTTTGTGGAGAAGTCTTGGTCACTTAGGGCTCGTCTTTCTGTTCCTTGTTTTCTGAAAGCCTGCGGTGTGTCCAGCTAGGTGTCCCATTGTCGCTTTTACCTCACTCTTCGTGCTTAACCGCCTGTCTGCCCCAAGCCTGCTCCTGCTTCGGGCAGTTACTGAAGCCTGTAGGGTCTTAGTGTACTGGGGAAGACTGATCTCCAGAGTGGTTCTGATCTTTCTGGTCTTTTGTGTTGATTTTCAGTGCCTCATGAGAACTGTGTATGGCATCTCCAACTCAGGGCAGGGCACACAATGGGATTTCAAAGAAGTTATTGCTGTTGACTTGCTCTCTGTCCTCCTCTCTGCCCTTTAGATTTTGTCTTTCCCTTGTCTTGGCCTTCTACAGATTTCCTCGTGCTCATTAGAGGACCGTGGGAGGAGATGTGGATGTGGAAACAAGCGCCTTCTCTTTCCACCTCTCTCACGGCCATCCCTGCTCTTGGGGCTCCTCGGGGCTGAGGTCAGGATTCTGCCAGACTGGGGAGATGAAGTGTGCATCTACTTTGCCTCTTGCCTGCTGCACTGTCCTTTGGCTCCAGGACTTGCTCTCGGCCTTTCTGCCAGTGTGGGCGTTCCCTTGCTGCAGTCCCTCATTTGTTTGGGAGATGCAGCTCACTGCAGTTCCTTGGGCTGGGGAGGCTTGTTGCTGGGGTTAGTTCCTGCTGGCCAGGCCTGGCCTGGGCCTCTTCTTGCTGACTTAACAGTGACTGGAGCTCCCTGATCTTTTGGCTCAACTAGCAGGTTCTGGCAAACCAGAACTTCTGTTGTCTCCCCCACCCTCAGACTTGGTTGTATAGCCACAGTTGCTCCAGCCCTATGAGCTGGAGGTGCTTTCTCAAATGGCCAGCGTTATTTGTTGCCCTCTTGAAGGCGAAGGCGTAAGTCACAAACAATCCCACACCAGTTTGGAATTATGATTAATAGAATGGTTATTTATTTAAAGGGGAAAAAACTTACAGATCACCGTCCCAGACAACAGCCCTCTGCGCAATCAGGAAAGGAGTCTAGTTGCCAGAGTGGAGCAAGAGAGCGAGGAGGGAAGTGGCCGCTTTTTTTAAAGAGAGAGACCACGCCCCAGTGGGCTGGTATCTCAGTGGTTATTGGCTGAAGGAGCAGAAGGACCTCCCGCAACACCTCCCCCTTTTGTTTAAGTAAGAGAGTTCTAAACCTACTACGAAATTATATACAATAAGTACAAATATCCTAGTCTAACTAGCTTAGGTCTTGTATAATAAATAACTTGGCCAAGTCATGAGAGAAAAGTAACTACATTTATATAGTCTTCAACCCCATCGAAGATCTAAGAAGGGAAATAATGTTACCTGGGTAATTAGGAAGTGCAGTCAAACAACTTCCAAAACATGCAACAAATCACAGAGACAACTATCTACTTGGGCAATCACCCAAGGTCACGTTTGCAGCATTGAAGCAACCAACTTTGGCTAAGGCCTAACATAACTGACATACCATTTTCAAAGGCAAGAAACTTGTCAAAACTATCTTACCCTGTCTTGGCAGGATATGACAGTCCTGTTTTTTCCATTCACGGATACTCTGTATTTCTGTCAGTGGTTGAGGTATGGGCATTTCTTTGCCTAAAGGCCAGTTCAGTCAAGAAGAAAGGCTCCCACCCGGCTAGCTTTACCCGAAATAATTACACACAAATTGTATTCTTTTAAATACTGCTTGGCCCATTAGCTCTAGCCTCTTACTGGCTAATTCTCATATCTCGATTAACCCATTTTTAATAATCTGTGTAGCACCACGAGCTGGCTTACCAGGAAAGATCTTAACCTGCGTCTGTCTGGAGTGGGAGAATCATGGCAACTGCTTGACTCGGCTTCTTTCTCCCAGCATTTTGTTCTGTTTACTCCGCCTACCTAATTTTCTGTCCTATCAAAGGCCAAGCAGTTTCTTTATTTAACCAATGAAATCAACACAAAACAGAAGACTCTCCCCCATCACCCTCTGAGGAAGCTGAAGCCATGACTGTGCTCTGCTGCCTACCAGCCCCTGTGTGGGATGCCTGGTGGATTCATGTGTATAACCCTTCTCTGTCCTATAAAGGCAAGCGGAGATAGTCTCATCTGTCACTGTCCTTTGACCTTTATGTGGCTGCACTGATCACACTGTATTAAGGGTTGTCCAGTCGTGCCCCCTTTTCTCCAGGATTGGAACTGTGGGTCCCTTTGGATATCTAGTATCTGGTAGACACTTGGTGACCGAGTCTCACCCTGCTGTATTTTCAAGAAAACTCAAGGGCTATGCCTCTTCAGCTGAGCATGAGACTCCAAGGACTCAGCAATCAGCTAGGCCACTGTACCTCTTCCCAGTTAGGATGGTGGGAGCAACAGTCCAGACACATGACAAAGTAGAGAGACTCATCAGTGACGGTTGTGATCCTTTGACAGCCAGGCCAAGACCCAGCCCAGGTGTGGGTGTGGTCAGACAGTCCTTTGGCTGTCATGGGCAGAACAGCCCTAGGCCTCTCCTAGAGAGACAGCTGCTGATACATTAAGTTGGGGGTCTGTGCAAGCAACTGACTTTTGTTCTGGGACTCTTCATGAAGGAGAATTGGATTGCCGAATACCTATAGCTAACCTCCCGACATGAGAGGGAGCACCAGTGAATGACTGCCAGGGAAGTGCCAAAGCCTCTTGTCTTCCTTTTCAACAAGAATCACAGTATTCTGAGCTGACGAGCCAGTTGCTCTTCTCCCATTCACGCCCACCTGTGTGTTCTAGGTTAGAGAGTGACATTGCGTCATTTGCTGTTTCCAGTCAGTAGGCTTCTCAGACATTGGTCATCTGTCAGTGTTGCCACCCCCGCCACCTGGAGTGTTCTGAGCTCAACTCCCCAGTGCCTGTGTATTGTTAGAATCAATGTGTTGAGAGTGTGCAGGCTTGCCTGTGCTCAAACAGCTGAGTGAGAAAGAGCCCGCCCTTGTAAGGTACTGAGTCATAATCGGTTCCTAACTGAAGGCAGAACACTCTTTGCTAGGACATACCCGACCTGCCCGTTGCAGATGAACTGGGCACTACTGTTGAGGCACTTGCTGTGCAGGCATTGTCTGGACATGGTGAATGAGGGCGATACATATCCCCACCTGGGGCTGAGCACTCTTAACGAAGGAGAGTGCAGTGCCCCAAACCCCTGGTTTTAATTATGACTCTGGCCTCACTGCTGGTCTCTCGCCACATCTTTTCTTTAGCCAGGAGCTTTAAATGGCTCAGCATACTGTTCCCGATTGTCATAGAGAGACGTAACTCACAGAGGATAGCTGAACATTGTTGGAACACAAAGGCACATTTGTCTTGCTGTCTGGGTATCTTATATTATCTTGTTCGTATAGTTGGCTGCATTTTAATTCTGCCCCTGAATAATATAGACGTAGCTCTCTAGTGCTGTCTTGTACACTGGCTTATTGGTCTTTGGCATATGACTAGTTAGCTCTTAGCCTGTGCCAGCCCAAAGCTGTGCTTGTTTTAAGGGGTTCTCATTGATTTCAAGAGAGCACTACATGTATGTCTTCTGTGTCCAGAGGGAGAAAGTCACATGATCAACTTTAGGATGCCGTTACAGTTGCTTTTCTCACTGTGACGAAACACCTAACAAAGCCAACTCAGGGGTGAGTTTATTTGTCCACACAGTTGGGGTGTGGTCCACCGTGGTGGAGAAGGCTGCAGCAGTGGCGAGGTAGCTGCTCACATTGTACCTACGGTCAGGAAGCAGGGAGAGAGGAGTGCGATGCTCAGCACATCTCCATTCTGTTCAGCCAGGACCCCAGTCTGCAGAGTGTCCCCCACAGACACGAGGTGAGTCACACCTGGTCAGGTTGACAGATAAACTGTCACACATACTAAGTTTCCTGCACAACCAGCTTTAAACCTGGCCGAGTTGGTCTAACTTCCCCCAACTTCATGGCATGGGCTGGTGACACCATAGCAAACAGTGCTACATACTTCTCATGTCTGAAGGAGAGGCCCTCCAAGGCCTAGTGGAACTGAGACGCAGAGTTGAATGTCTATGCTACCCTAAGGAAGTGCTTGCCATGCCTGTGACTACTTTTCCTGTACTTGGAGGTGGTGCAACCATAGTGTGGAATTCTGGTTCCTTAGTTTATTGGTGGGAGATTCGTTCTTTGTAGAAGATCTTAGAAACTTCAGCTCTGCCCACCCCCACCCCCCCCTTAATCTAAGAGCTTTTGCCTTTTTACCTAAAGCCTTTACAGCTTTTCTTTGGCGTGTCCGGATCACCAGCATCACTGATCTTGTGCTTTGCTCTGTTATTAAGTAAGTACAACAGTCACCCCATAACCAAGACAGCCGCTGAGGTGCTCACAGTGCGGACACTGGGTCAAAGATGGTTTCCATCCTGAGGGGAGTGGCCAAGGTTTTACCGCAGTTCTCTGTTAGTTACGTTTCAGTGGCTGTAACAAAACACCATGACCTGTTGTGTGATGTTTTATACTCTTGCTTTTTGAGGGGCCCACCACCCAGATCCCAAATAAATCACCACAAAGGCTTATTCTTAGTTTTGAATGCCCGGCCTTAGCTTGGCTTTTTTTTTTTTTTTTTTTTTTTTTTTTGCCAGCTTTTCTTAAATTATCCTGACTACCTTCTGGCTCTGGGCTTTTATCTTTCTCTATTTCTGTATACCTTTCTTTACTTCTTTCTCCGTAGCTGGGTGACTGGCCCCTGTCTTCCTGTCCTTCTTCTGTTGCTCCTCCTCTTCCTCCTTTCTCCTTCTCTTTATAGCCAGCCCGGCCTATCCTTGCTCCTCCTGCCTTGCTATTGGCTGTTCAGCTCTTTATTATAGGACCATTAGGTGTTTTAGACAGGCAAAGTAACACAGCTTCACAGAGTTAAACAAATGCAGTATTAAAAAAAATCACACACCTGAAAATAATATTCCCAACAATGACCTAGGCAACTTCTGAAAGAAAGCATTTAATTGAGCTTATGGTTTTAAAGGGGTAAAGTCAGTGATGGCAGAGTGAAGGCACAGAGGCAGAAATAGCTGAGAGCTCACATCTTGATCTGTACGCAGGAAGCAGAGAGAACACGCTAGTCTTTTGAAACCTCAATTCCTGTACTCAGTGACACTGCCTCCAACAAGGCTACATCTCCCAATCCTCCCCAAACACTTTCACTTACTGGGGACCAAATATTCAAACATGAGCTTATGGGGCGTTCTCATTCATACCACCACAATCGTTTTACTGAGAATAGCATGTAACTTAAAGCTTATAACTTACTTATTTCTAGAATTTTCTGTGTAACATTTCCAGACTGCGACTGCTGATTGTGGATAACTGAGACTATGGGGAGCCGAGCTGTAGTTGTGGGGATGATTCTTTTCATCTGAGTCAGTTCAGACCTCCTTCAGATGCTGAGTCCTGAAGATTCATTTTGCTCATGTGTACATTGGCCTTCTGTCCCTACTTCAACACCCCACCTGGGGTCTCCATTACTGATACAGCACCCATCTGGTGCACCATCCAGTCATCCAGCCGTGGGAGGTTTGCTTGTCTCACCATTTGTGTGTGGTGTGGTGTGTTTGTGTGTGTGTATGCACACGCATATTCTTGTATCTATACACACGTGCCTCTGTGTGGAGGCCAGGGGACAACCTCGGAAGTAGTTTCTCAGGCACTATCCACTTTTTTTAGTCAGATTTTCCCACAGGTGGGCTGGTAAGCCCCAGGGATCTTCTCCAGAGCTGGGATCACAAGTGCGTGCCTCTGCCTGGCTTTTAAAATGTGGGTTCTAGGGATGAAGCAGGTTCTCGTGCTGCTAGGCAAGCGCGCTTTACCGACTGAGCCATCGCCTCTGCCCTGCCTTCACATTTAAAATCACATTTTATAATTCAGCCTGCTTCCATGAATTGAATGTATCCATTCAAGTCGTTCACAGCTTCTGTGATGAGCTGGGGCCACCTGAGCATCCAGAGAAACTATATTCTCATTCTCCAGTGAAGAGGAAGCAAGTAGGCCAGCATCCAAGGATTTTGTGTGAAGAGGGAGAAGTGCGTTTTCCTGTTTAAACTACTGGGGTAGTTTCACTGTCTTTACACACATGGTAGATCTAAAGAGACTTCTTTTCTAGAAGGGAATGCACCTAGCACCGGACAGGCATGTCATAGTCACTCAGTAGGTCTTTCACTGCCCTGAGCTGTCTTCCCTGTGCCATATCCCTTAGGTGACCCCGAGGCTCAGGTGGGTGTCTGTGATACTTTTCGGTTGCTGTGATGCAATGACCAAGGCAGTTTACAGAAGGAAGAATATATGTGGGACTTCCAGAGGGTTATGGTCCAGGATGGTGGCTTGAAGTCATGGTGGCAGGCAACTGGAGCAGCAGCTGAGAGCTTGCATCTAGGATTGCAAACAGGAATCAGAGAGGGCTAATTCGGAATGGCTCAAGTCTTTTGGAACTCTAAAGCCTGCCTGCCCCGTTGCTTACTTCTAGCAAGGCCACAGCCACCACAGGTGACCAAGTATTAAAATGCCTGAGACTATGGGGAGGCATCTCATTTAAACGACCATAGTGGGATAACAAAATTTAAAACAACAACAACAAAAGCAACCTAAAGAGCCAGCAGTGAGTTGTGGAGACTACCACTCTCTGCCGTTGCTCAAACAGAGCAGCTGGATTGGCTCTAATCATCTGGGTGCACTCAGACATTGAGAATGTGTTTTCCCATCCTCAGACAGGTAACCACATCATCCTGCTGGCAGTTCACAGGAATCCTTGACCGAAACACTGTACTTGGGATCTCTGCAGATGAAGCCGGGATGTAGTAATTTCCTAGCTAGGTGTCTGGTGTGCCTTTCCTGTTATGTCCTCTCCAAGTCAAGAAGCATCTTTCCCAGTCACTGAGCTGTAGTGGGCATTCCTGCTATCCGGGCACAGTGTCAAAGCCTTGGGGATGTCTCTGGGGAGCAGAAGCTTCTCCCCTTCCATTTGGTGCTAGAGGAACAGTGACAGCACCTGAAGTTTGGTGGCTGGCAGGAAGCGTCTGCTGCTGTGAGTGAGCCTTCGCCTCTTGCCGGCAATCGGTACCAGCGTGTCTGCCCCATACAGCCCCAGAGTGCCTTCAGAACACAAGTTTGGTCATACAGTGGACTCCATCTCTCTCTCTTTTTAATGTGACTCATGGTCCCTGTTTTGTGTGTTTGTTTAGAGTCATACACTGGGAGAGTTCTGACCCCAAGCTGGGATGATACCCCTCTGTGAGCTCTGCCATCCGCTGTCCCCATGATAGTGTCATTATGAACTGACTCAGCTGAACTCTAGGTACTGGACCAGGACCGGGGACCATGTCTGCCTGTTCATACTTATGTTCCAGTATCCACCAAGGCTCATCAGAAGAAAATGAACTGATAAGAACATCTCGAGCTAGGAAAGTACATTATCATGCCCACCTTCTGGAGAGACAGAGATGGGGAGCAGAGGTGTGCCCCCACTTGTTGGTGGTTTGGGTTCTCTGACATACTGCAGGAGACCCGTCTTTGGTTTATTCATTCTACTCAGGGTCAGGCTTCCTGAAGGATAATGTACATTAAAGTGGTTTTTTTTTTTTTTTTTTTTTCTTTTTTTTACCAGTTTGGGGATATAAACAGAAGGCAAACTGTCTTGATTTTTTTTTTTTTGAGGCAGAAGGAAAGGGGCTGGATAGGATAAAATGAAAGTTAGAGAAACACCTCATAGCCCTGTGCAGCTGTGAAGCATGGACCTGGTTACCACCTTTTTAGATTGGGAGGGGTGGTGTTCCAGATGGGGCTACAGCATTGACCCTGGGGCCCTGCTACCTGGAATCACGGTCTTCTTCACTGGGCTGTGACCTTGGATGTGACCCCTATAGACAGTCTACACTCAGGGTTGTTTTGAGTCCAGAGCTTAGGATAAGTAGCTGATGTGCCCAGGACCTGTGAGCACATCTTTTTTTCTTTTTCTCGAGACAGGGTTTCTCTGTAGCTTTGGTGCCTGTCCTGGAACTAGCTCTTGTAGACCAGTCTGGCCTCGAACTCACAGAGCTTCACCTGCCTCTGCCTCCTGAGTGCTGGGATATAAGGCATGTGCCACCACCACCACCTGGCTCCCTGTGAACACATCTTATAGTGATCAACATGGTATGTTCTATTTATTAGGCTGTTTGAATCACAACAGTATAACTTAAAACTATGGCCGATCAGGCCAGGGACAGCTTAGTCAGCGAAAGGCTTGCTTTACAGGCTTGAGGACCTGAATCTGACTCCCCCAGAACCCTTGTAGAAAAAGTCAAGTGTGGTGGTGCATACATGGAATCTCAGTGATAGGGAGGCAGAAATAGGAGGATTCCCCAAGGCTTGCTGGTCTACTTGGTGAGTCCCAGGTTAGTGAGAAATCCCATCTCAAAAACCAAAGTGAAGGGTACCTGAGGAATGACATCCAAAGTTGTCTTTGGCTTCCATAGGTGTATGTACGTGTACACACACACACACACACACACACACACACACACACACAGTGTGACAAATCAACTTAATTTAACAATTAAATTGTTATTGGCCTAAGTATAAACAGAAAAATCTTCCGCCCCAAATCTGTAGGTGCAGGCATGGTTCCTGTTCCATCAGTGCATCCCTTCTGGTTCTAACAGGGCTGGCTAATGCAGGGACAACACGAGTGTCCTGCGGTAAGGTGACCTAGTCTTTTTGGCCCTGATTTCCTCTCTCTATTAGAAAATCCATTTCCAAAGTTGAAGCTCATCCTGTGTCCTTCAAGGCTTCTCCCAGGCTGCTTTGCACCCACCATTTGCTTTTCTCCTAGATGCACCTTAATGCTACAGGAAGGGTCTGGTGTTGGTCATTAGCTGATGAAGGTGACCACAGTATCAACAGTTGTCAGGAGAGGTGACACTTCAGGACACTTTTCTCTGCAAACATAGAGGGAATGTTTCAAAATACTTAAAATGGACTCTTGAGCAACACATGAATGGCAAAGCTGTGACAGTTGGGGCTGGGGGTGGGGCACTGAGTGAAGGAGCGTGGAAGCCAGAAAGCATGTCCTGAAGGTTCCATAGAAGCATGGCCACTGCTTTGGGGGTGGACCAACACCTGGCAGTGTGCAGTGACTTTCCGCAGGTGTTCTTCTGGCTGGTATCAGAGAAAGCCTTGTTGTTGTTGTTGGTTTTTGAGATAGGGTTTCTCTCTGTAGCTGTGGAGCCTGTCCAGGAACTCACTCTGTCGACCAGGCTGGCCTTGAACTCACAGATATCCATCTGCCTCTGCCTCCCGAGTGCTGGTATTAAAAGCGTGTGCCACTACTGCCCAGCCAGAGAAAGCCTTTCTGAGCTAATAAGTCCAAGGTGGTTCTGGAAGGACCATCTGTGTTTTGTGGGTGCAGGCTGCAGGCACCTGCCCTTTATTGCCAACCCTTATCTTTTGTTCCCTGACCCAACTTCTTCCAGCTGTGCGAATGTCCTTGTAAGATCACTTGTAGTCTTGCTTCATGGCAGAGGCCTGACTCCTTGTACCATGTATACATTTAAAGTAATCAAGACTTGTCAAAAAAAAGAGTGGAAATCAACATTTTAACTGCTTTTGTTAGTGTTTTAACATCTAGGAAACATGTCCTTTCCATATCCTCAGGCAGCCTGGCAAGGAGATCAAGTTCAACTCATGACCCTGGGCAGGCTGTGTGGTTTCTCTCGAGTCTCAGTTTCCACATCTTTAAGTAG
The DNA here is from genome assembly GCF_950005125.1 of Chionomys nivalis. NCBI lineage: Eukaryota > Metazoa > Chordata > Mammalia > Rodentia > Cricetidae > Chionomys > Chionomys nivalis. The sequence continues at coordinate 44,207,707 of NC_080107.1, forward strand.
GGGCATAACTGTTTTTGGTGTTGGGGTCTTGTGGTGATTCCAGGAGCTAACACTGGTAAAGAATATGCACGTTAGCTCTTAGTGTGTGGTGATGAGATGTGTTCCTGAATGTCCGTGCAGAGAACGTTGATCTGAGCCACTGTTCTCCCGCAGGAGTGAGGAGGTAGGGTGTGGAAAGTCATGTCTTCCAGCAGCACCGAAAAGCAGACGGGGTTCTCAGGCTATGTTGGGCAAAGCACATTAACGGCTGCTTTCCCGAGGATTTATTTCCATCCGTCATGTGCAAATGGCTGTGGGTGTGCAGGCTGTAATGGATCTTGTGTTTAAGACTTTCATTGTCATGGCTCAGCAGAGCCTTCCCTGGGCCCGCCCCTCAGATTGCCTCCCAGCTTCCAGAGGTACTGCATCTCTTCAGCCCATCACCTGTCAGCTTTGATTTGGTGACTGAGACACAGCTTGGAGCCATTGGCAGATTGGCCTTAGGAGAAGCTAGGCACTGAAGCTTGCCAGCACAATTTGTACTTTGATTAATTTATTTAATCTATCTTGTATCAACCTGCAAGGATAATTATGCACAAATTACTGTTTAAACTGGAAGCTGGTCTCCCCTCCCGAGCCCCATGCTGGTCCACAGCTCTTCACCGAAGTCTTTGCAAGAGTGTTTCTTATTCTCTTGCCCTCCCTGAGATAGCAGGCTCTCCAAAAGCGAATACCCGAGTTTGAGTTAAAAGCTTCTGAGAACGGCAAAGCCCTGGTTTGGATTCTGATCCCACATGTCACATCTCATGGGCAGAGAACTGGCCCTTTTATCTTTGCCTGTGAGTTCAATTCTTTTCTCTCAGCAGTACGGTTTTGTGGCTGGCTGCTGCTGCTTCATTCTTTGAGTCAAGTGGGATTTTCAGAATGGGGCTAGAGCAGGTTTCTATGTTCTTTGTGAGCATGGGGAGGGATTGTGAGGGGGGGCACACTCACAAAGTTGGCTCTGTTTTATTGACTGTCCCTGCTGCCGATTGTTAAGACTTGCCAATCTTTTGTGCCTCTGTGAAACTACTGGAGAAAGCAATCCACTGTCAGATAATTCTCAGAGCCCACGACGGCGGGAGACATTTCGATGTCAGGTTTTAGGATAAGTGAATTATGACTTAGTGATGGTGGGGTTGGCTGTGTAATCTTAGCTTTGCCTGTAGTTTCACTGATGCTATGAAGATGTGGGCTTTTTTGCTGTTGGTCTTCAGTGACCATCACTCGAACTCCCAGATTACAGACTAAGAGACCAGTGAGCCTTGCTTCTGTGAAGTAGGAAGAAGGAGACCAGGCCCACATTGCCTGAGAAGACGGAGGAGATGGGCAGTTCCTGTTGCCGTTTCCACGCCTGGCTTTGAAATGGACACATTCAGCTTTGTCCCTTGGCTTAATAGAAGGTTTTTCCTTTTAGCATTTCTGTACAAAATTTCTGATATAAAAAAAGATTGTTGGGACTTGAGAGGTGGCTTAGCAATCAAGAGGACTGCTTTGATCCGGAAGACCCAGGTTCGGCTTCTAGCACTCCTATCAAGAGCCACACATCCACACGCTCAAGCACACGGAAGGAAGCTTGTCATTGCTGCTGTTTTCCTCCTGAGGGTGGATTCTACTGTGCTCATTGCATCCACCTTGAGCACAGTCTTCATTGCTGTCATCAAGTAGGAGCTGAGAAAAGGGAGAAGGTGACAATTTGAGTCTCTGAGGAAAGAGATTTCAGAAGTCTGTTGACTTGGGACCACCTGCTGGAAAAGCCCAGGTCCTGGCTTAATTTGCAGGTCACTTGCTGATTTGGTATCTAGGAAACGAAATCCAGCCTTCTCGTTGGCTTATATTTATCCAAGCCTAAATAAGGCTGAATGAGGACCCATCTAAGTTACTCCTGGTTATTTTAGGCAGGAGGAAGCTGGCTACAGGTGTAAGAGAATGCTCGAACACCACACACAATGTGGGTGTGGTCCCTATGCCAACTGTGGTCCCTCCTGGAGACCTAGCTTCATACCTAGCTTGTGGTGACTCAATGTGCAAGTTTCCAGGTAAGCAGTTGCTTACAGTAAGGTGACTTTCCCACTCTGGTGTCATAACCTTTGCTCCCTAGGGACTCATGAATCAAGAATCAAGTCCTTTGAGCATGGCAGTTCCTGTTGGGTTGCCAGATGAGGATGCAGAGAGTCAGGCAAAAGCCTTCTTTTCTGCCGGGCGGTGGTGGCGCACGCCTTTAATCCCAGCACTTGGGAGGCAGAGGCAGGCGGATCTCTGTGAGTTCGAGACCAGCCTGGTCTACAAGAGCTAGTTCCAGGACAGGCTCCAAAAACTACAGAGAAACCCTGTCTCGAAAAACCAAAAAAAAAAAAAGCCTTCTTTTCCTAAAGCAGGCAGCACTATAATGGAGGCCTGGACCTTGCCCACCTGCCCTCCCCTGTCCCAGACAGGCACCAGCCCTCTAATCCTGCTTGACTGGGCTGGCTGAGGATTATGTCAGGTGTGCAGTCTGAGGCTCACTTTACATGCATCGAAGTCCTTTTAGTAAAGGGCGCATTTATTGGGCATTTATGGAACTGAAGGGCAGGCCATGAAGGACTCCTTTTAATGGCAACTCCTGCGTGAGTCTTGACTCTTCTGGGCCTCATGGTCCCTTGTCTCTGCTTCATTGTGTCTCTGTTGGGTTTTTCTAACTATAGTGGTGGAACAAGGTGGCCCTGCACTTCTGAGATCGCACGTCCTCAGCTCAGTTGAGCACTGTGGGCCCAGGGAAGGATCTTTGGATTCTAGTTTTAAAGAGAGGATTGGTGGTCATCTGACCCGGTGTTCTCATTTCTTATTGGAATGGCATATTGACTTGTAACGTAATTATTAGCCAGGTGTCACCTTTTTGTTTGAGAGCTCTAATCTTCCATTTTCCTGTTAGGACAGCACCGCCTGGGGATCTCTGCAGCTATAGAAAGACATCTTCACGTCCTACCTGAGCACTGTCTGTTAGAGACTGAATAACGAGGTGTGAAAAATGCCGGCACTTGTCCTCCCTAATGAGGTTACCTTATCACAGGCATGAAATAAACAATACGCCCTCGTTATTGTGGTGGGAATGTGAGGGAATGTTGTCAGTTATAGTACAGATTGGGAGCACAGTGCAGACATGATGATCAAGCAACTTGGACTCAGTTTCTAGGCTCAGACTGGTTTTGCTGTTCCCTTTCTGGGTGCCCTGGTCCACATGACTTCTTCTCTTTATGCTTCCTTGTCTAAAAAAAAAGTGGGCTACCACCTCACTGCTTCACGGAATTGTTGGAGGGCACTTGGAGCATAGTAAGGGCTCAGTAGACAGCTGCTATTCTCGGCACCATCATTCAGCATGAGTGGGCTGTACTGGGGTTTGACTAACAGGAGGTTTTGCATTGCCTGCCGATTTAATGGCCTTGGCTGCTCAGTTGGCTCCAGCAAGGGGATGGTAGTGGGGCGTCTCTTCTGTGCTGATATTAGTCCAAATGGCGTTCCCCTTCCTAATGCTCTGTCTTGGAAGCGGCTTATCAGTGCTTTAGTGAGTCCGAGGCATCTTAATAGCAGATTTTATTTGTGGTTGGCAGTATGAGTTGACCCACATCTAAATCCTTCTTGATCTAATCGTCTCTGCTATCCTGTTTGATCTTGTAAATATTAATTTAGTCTGTTTGTACATGTGGTTTCCAATGGTCCCAAGGTTAATTACTGTATTTTGTTTATAAAGTGCTCACAGGAGGCTGGGCATATTGTGGAGGACTTAGGAAAACTCTATCACCATTTAGGTCTATAGACTGCAGTAAAACCTGATGAGCATTAAAGTGAGAAGAATCCCCAGTTCTTGTAGCTTAGTGAATGAGTCCCGCTCTAGTCTTTTGCTTTAAGAAATATGTGGGCAGGTCTCAGGAGATGGTGCCCCTGCATTTATATAAAATGCCAGGTGTGGCAGCATATGTTATAGCCACAGCAGTAGTGGATGGACACAGGAGGATCTCAGGGACTTGCTGACCAACCAGCCTAGCCTATACGATGAGCCCAGGGCTGAGTAAGTGATGATCTCTAGAAAACAAGGTGGAAAAATAATTGAGGAAGGCATCCTGATGTCAGCCTATGGCCTCCACATGCCTGCGAGGTAAGCACAATCTATGTGTGCGTGCGCGCACATGTACACACCCACACACACTCACAGACATACTTGTTTCCATGGCTAAAGTATTCCCTAGGAGTGTTTGGGGAACCCCGATTTGAACCACTGAGTACAGAACTGCTTGCTGGACTCTGGGGCAACCGTGCTTCTGGGACAGCGGGAGGAAGACCAGTACTGAAGGTCAAAGGAAGGGCTCTGCAGAGTCTGTGGGGAGCAGCGCTGTGTGCACCCAAAAGAAGACGAGGGGCTAACCACTCCTAGGTTGTCTCTGTTTGACAGGTGATGTGGAGGGTAGGGGAGAATGTTCCAGGCAGGAAGGACAATTTGAGCGAAGATTCACATCCCCTTCCCCAAATTCCTAAACATTATATTTATGCATTCCCTTCATGATTTTTTGCTATATTTCCATCTTTATTTTTGATTACTTGATACCTTTTAAAGTTAGCCCTTTTGAGTATATTTGCTTTAAAAGAAATATTGCCACTTATTAATTATATAAGTAAGTGTATATGTATTTGCTAATAGACTATGTATATATACTAATGAACAGCAGAGTGCCTGGGCATCACCCAGGAGCTGTCCAGCAGACCCCTGCTATGTCTCACATGCTTTGGCCAACTGTATATTCAGCTAATGAGACTTGACTGTTTTTCCTTGAATGAGAGGAGTCCATGATGCAGAGCAGTGAGGGGAGGGAACACAGCCTCGGAGCTGTAAGCCTGAATCTGGATCGAGGCCATGGGTCTGTAGGCTGCTTTTGCTGTTTCCTAGCTGTGTGACTTGTTTAATGTCTCTGTCCCTATGTTTGGTCCTGTGAAATGTAGTATTTCCCAGACTGAAATACAGGGAGACTTGAAGGAGGTTCGATAAGGTGAGCCTCCATTAGATCTCCCTCCCTGACTTTGGAGGTAAGCATTTCCCCCATGATGCCCAGCTGTTTCTTCTGGAATACTGCGTTCAGCTCTGTTTAGCTTATCCTAAAGAATGTAGCACTTTATACTCAACTCCTTATTTTGCTTCTCTTCAGTGCCACACCAGCTGATAGGTTTCTGAGCACCCCAGTGTGTCTGAGTGAGGTGCATGCTCAGGAAGAATGGGGTGCACCCACCTGGAGTGCGGGCAGCAGCTGCTGTAGCTGCACTTGTTTGGGCTTCATTATAGAGCCATTTTCCTTGCGTGTGTGTGAGAGTTTTACCTTTGAAATGTGACTTTACAAAGGTTTATTCAGATTTATCCTGAGAGTCTAGACTTCAAAACATAAATATTGCATTGCTACCAAGTAGTGCAATTAATCCTTTATTATTAAGCCTCAAAATAGGGGGCCTGGGGAGATGGCTCAGTTGGTAATGTTTGCTGCACAACCATGAAGCCCTTTAGTTTGATTCCCAGCACCCACATAAAAAGTGAGGCATGGATGATGTGTGCTTGTAATTCCAGTGATGGGGATGCAGAGACAGGCAAATCCCTAGGACTCGGTGGTAGTCAGTCTAACCTAGTCAGTAACTGCAGTCATTGAAAGACCCTGTCTCACGAAAAAGGTGGACGACTCTTGAGGAATGATACCCAAGGTGTATACACACACACACATACACACAAAATAATAGGTACTGATTGCATTTTAGATGAAAGCTCTTCTCCAGGAGAAAACAGAAGTTTGTAGATAAATAACAGACCCTTTAAAAAAGAAAGGAAACAGTACAGTTAGGCATGGGGCAGGGAACTCTCAGCTAAGGCTGCTTCTCCTGGCTGCTCCCTTTTGTGTGTAAACACTTATAAGGCTACACTGCAGCCTGTTGTCCTCTCCCCTTCCTCATGTTTGGGCTGTGCAGAATAAGTAGGACCTGCCCGAATTGTCCTACTGGGCATGGCTGGACTCTAGTCTCCTGTTATCTTTTTTCTGGACCATAGTTTGCTTTGTTTTACTGTTACCTTTTGTGCAATCAGGCTCTTGATGTAATTAAAACAGTACAGGGACCCACTTTGCCTCCTCCATTGGGATCTTTTTGGCCACAGAAGTGTGCCATGTGATGGAGACATTTTTCCACAACAGGGAGATGCTCCTCATGGATGTACTCAGTGACCATTATCCCACACAGTGCTTCTTAGCCACATGCATCCTGTGAGCTCTTGAAATGTGGCCATTGCTACCAAGGAGCCAAAATTTCAATTTTAGTTAGACAGCCATATGTAGGTTGTAGCCACCAAATTCGAGAACATAGATCTGGAGACAGGAAGGACTTCTGGGCCATATAGACAAAACCAACCTCCCTTTCCATTTAATTACACATATTCACAAAGTCCCCTTTCCTGTCCCCAGGGCTGGGAATCAAGCCTTGGGTTTCCAGCAGTGTAGGTGAGTTCCCTGCAGTGTACCCAGCCTCCACAGCTTGGATGGGAGGAGGGTGAGACAGACCTTTGGAAAGCATCCATTGTAATGATGAGATGCAGAAGAAAGCAACCCTCCAATGGAGGCGAGCTGCACTCTTTTCTCTCCGGCATGGTTAGGTTTTAGAAAAAAGTATGCTGGGCTTCTGTGTTAATCCTTTCAGAAATCCATGTGCTAGCCAGTTGTGCTTCTCTCCTTTCTTTCCCACTCAGGAAAGCTTACCGAGATGCAGATGAGTGGTGGATGTGTTATCAGGGATAACCTTGAATCTGATCTAATTTATTAGTAAATCATTGACAAGCTTGTGTTATCGGGAACATGTTACTTGCGAAGGGCTTCGTAATTGATTACAAAAGCCACCGTGCCTTGACACTTCTGCTGCTAAGATTGATGACAGCATCTGCAGCACCTGTTGTGTGTGCATGGTGTGTGTGTGTGTATGAGTGTGTGTGCATGTGTGCTGAGCCTGGGGTTCCTGGACAGGTAATGGCTGATGAAATAGAGCTTAAGGCTATCATGCAGGCATTTCACTATCCTTTATGCCCAAGTACCAACTAGATGCTCAGATGTTGGCTTGATAGGAATGAAAACCAAAGTCTTGGCATCCAGACACTCCTCAGCTGGGGGAGACAAAAGTGCAGAAGCCAGCATTAAGCAGTGTAAGCATTCCAAGGACATAAGTCTACAGGCTGAAAGTAGAGACTCGGTAGGGCTCTTTAGACAGGGCTGGGGACAGGCCTGGTGGGGGGCAGAGGGGTCAGTCAGCAACTCTCTGGGGACAGCAAAAAGCAAGAAGTTTGGCTTCAGAGTTTTTTGAAGCCTTTTTACTCGGCTTCTAGCTATTGGTGTCTTTCTGTTAGGAAAGATGCACTGTGTTCCATTTTATTCCTGCTCCTGCTCCCCTGTCACTGTCCCTGTCCCTGTCCCTGTAGTAGGCCCTGACCTATTACATGGAGTGGCTTTACTCAGTGGACATTTCCGTAGCTCTTGCTACCTGTGACTGGCCTTCTTCTTGCCTGAGTGTCTTCAATGGTTGCTCTCATTGGCAGCTGCCGCTCTTAGCTGAGCACTCTGACTGCCCCATCTGTCTGATACCCCACACAGAGGCTTTCTAGTCCAAATGTTCTCATTTCTGTCCAGGGACCATAGTTTGTATTTTTCAAATGTTTCTCTTGCCTCTATAATGCCTCTTTAAAAACACCCTTTCCCGATCATTCCGTCCTTGACGACTCTTATACCTTTGCTTCTTCTTGGACACTTTCTTTTGTCAACTAGTTGTGACGGGAACCCACATTTCCTTACTCGAGTTCAGTGTGTTTGTATTACGTCTCCCACAATGCCCTGGTGTGTTGAGTTGGTGGTAAGTGTGACTGGGGTAATTACAGTGTGTGAAAATGCTCTACAACAGTTCTCAACCAGGGGTTGTGACCCCACACCCTGCACCTCAGATGTTTACATTACAGTTCATAACTATAGCAAAGTTACAGTTGTGAAGCAGCAATGAAATAATCTTACAGTTGGGGTCACCACAACAGGAGGAACTGTATTTAGGTTTGCAGCGTTAGGTAGGGTGAGAATCACTAGATTCTAAAGACTTGTGCTTTGGCTCAAGGACTCTAATGCTTACATTAAGAAAGAATAATTTTATTTTAAAATGTAGAAGACCCCTCCCCCCGATTCTTCAGAATAGAACTCACCTTTTTGTTCTTTCAACCCTTCCAGCTTTCTCTGGCGGGGTTTTCTTTTAGTCTTTGCTGAGAACAGGGGGGCACCAGGGCCATCTTGCTAATCCCTGGTGGGTCAGAGGCACAGCTGCAGATGGTTGCTTTGCTGGTGTTGTTTTCTCAGCCCTTTCTGGTTGGAAGGCCCTGCCCAGGTCCAAGCATTCCTGGCTCCCTGATGGTGCTCTCTTGCTAGGAAACCCCAGGACTCTGCTAGTTGTTGGGCCTAGACCATCAGTGGTCTAAGCAGATGGACTTGGCTATGCAAGTCTTCCCCCTCCTTGCCTGTTGTCTCGCCACCCCCACCTATCCCCAGGTGTTGGGGGTTACCATGTTGCTCTTTACAGTTGGCTCCAAGTACAAGCCCATGCGCACAGAATTTCATTTTGGGAATGGCAAGGCTTCTTCTTGATTTTCCCACAGTCTGCAGAGCCTGATTTAGGGCCGCTCCAGGATTAAGTGGGATTACCAGCATCTTCCCTCTGTCTCTCTTGTGTATCTTGTATGAATGTGTCCTAATAACTATTGATATCAAGTTCATCCCTCAAGAAGCCGAGTCCGACCTTTAGTGTCCTGCTGAGGCTGCAGTTTGCTGATGTGTTTTTCTTGCAAGTAAAATCAATGGAGATAAATCTCGGTAACTTTTCCTGCACGGTGAGGTGGTTGGGCCCTATGTCTACACAGCTGCCATAGTACACTCCTCTGTCTACACAGCACACCTGCATCACACGCAAGGCTGTTGTACCAGCATCAATCAGCTGATCCACTCCTCTTAAAGGTCATGCTTAATCATACTGCAGGCAGTCTGGAGAAGACTCCAGAGCTCCTGGGTTCCGCAGTTGACTTTGTGCTGTCCTCTGCTGATATTTGCCTCTAACAGCACATCTCTAATTCACCAAGCAGGTAGGCCTACGCTTAAAGGGCAAAAACTCGGTGTGCATTTTTATCCTGGAAATTAGTCACAGCCAGTCAGCTGTGGTTTAGAAGTGGCAGGGTTCACGTCTGGTTTACTAATGTAAATGGGCTGACACCCCAGCAGGCTGCCAAAGCTCTGCTCTCTGCCTGGGACATAGATACTGGAGGAAGGACGGACAGCGGCCCCGGAAATCATAAAGTAAATGGGCTGACACCCCAGCAGGCTGTCGGCCCTGCTCTCCACGCCTGGGACACAGACGGAGGAAGGACGGACAGTAGCCACCAAGTGGGCCAGCTCCTCCGAGCAGTTGATGAAGCAAGCTGACAGGTGCACAGGGTTCTGCTGCTGCCTTCATGTTAAGCATGGTGCTGGAGAACAGATGGAAGAGACCTCCTTGACAGTTCGGGAGGGCGGGGACCTTTAAGTTATGAGGAGTCAAGAGAACAGTTTAGTTATTAGCTGTGTTCTGGGTGACAGCCTGACATTCCGTAACTGTCTACAGTGACCCGACTGCTTTGGAATGACACTATTGCAAATGTGGCCTATTAACTTCTCCCTAATAAGGAGGAATGGTTTGATTTGAGTAGTTCTGAATAATTTCACATTATTTATTGCCCATCAGCTGCAGGAATGCTTTTTTCTTGTCATGGTGGTTGACTGAAGGACCGGAAACAAGGGCCACCGTTGTTCCTCCATTCACAATGCAAGCCCCCCATGCCTGAGGGGTCTCCCCTAATCTTGAGGGAAAAAGTTGGGGTGTAGAATCTGTAGTATTATCCAATGTTCTGAGAGTGAATGTTGAGGATGTTTGCAACATTTTAGAGGCAAAATTAACAACATTTTTTTGTGTGTAGTGGATAATTACAGTTTTCAAAGAAGCATGTGCTCATTATCCCAACTGGAAAAGTGTAAAGGAGAAGAAAGGTCACCTCTAGTCTCACCACTAAGTACCGTTCGTGTCTCTGCTTTTTTTCTGGCCTTTTTTTTTTCTCCTAAGGAAATGTATTTGTGCTTAGCTTTGTTTTGTTCCTTCTTCATTCATACACCATGAAAATGACCTTAGGGGGCCCATTTTTCACTGAACTTTAAGAAGTTTGTATGATATTACATGACAGTCTTGCGTAGCGTTGGGAAATTAGACATTTAAAAAATGGTCTAATATCCCATTCAGGACATGTACCTTGATTTCCCATGCTATTTTTCTATTGTTGGAAATTTCATTGGCCGCTATTACAAAATGAATGGGATCAGCACCTTGTTTAGGACTGCCTAAGGACCCAGGCCCAGAGTGATTGCTCGTCAGATCTTGCTTTCTCTCTTCTAAACTCTTCAACAAGCTTTTCAACAAGAACGCAGATTGCTACCTAACTCACCGCAAAGGTGTCAGCTGGATCAAGAGGGGTGTGTGTGTGTTTGGTGTGAGTATGTGTTTGCAAAATGTAATCAGGTCTTTAAGATTTTCAAGTGTTCTGGCCACGCCCTTTTGAGCTGTGTTGACTGACATCTGTTGCCGCCCCCCCCTTGGGTACTCTTCCTCCTGATGCTTGTTCTAATGCCCTGAGACTGCTGCTGCTCTCTACACCGTGTTCTCTTGTTATCTCAGCACACACTGAAGTGGTCTGTTCCTCTCATTCCGTATGGGGCTACTGGAGCAAGGAGCAAAGTCTGAAAGGCACGAGGTCTCTGGAGCAAGTACCGTTTTCATGAGCACACATTTGTTTTATATGGCAAATTTGCATCTTTAATCCTGATACTGTCTGAAGATTGCTCTGGAATTTCAGTCCAGCCTGGGCCATCTAGGGAGACTGTCTCAAAACTAATCAGCCAGCCAACAACAAAAGAGAGATGACTCAGTGGTTAAGAGTGTGTACTAGGGTCTGTTCCCAGCACCTGCATCGGGTGGCTCACAGCTGTTGCCTGTCACTCCAGCTCCAGGGGTACAACACCTGCTGCCTCCACATTCACTGCATTCACATGTATCAAGCCCCACATATACAAACTAGAAATAAAACAACCGAACGCTCTAAAAGGTGCTTGGAGATGGGTGTTGGAGTTCGCTAAGCATGCTCAGAGTCAGGACATGTGGGACTTTGCCTTTCAGTTTGCACGCTTCTGTGGGTAGGAAGGAAGCTGTCAGAGGACTGCAGTGTTTGGTGTGACAGAGAGGCGTTTAGATGGCTCAGGAGTGCAGCTGCTACTCTGTAGATCAGCACACCTGTGCTCTCCTTGCCTCAGCATCGCAGATACTAAGACCACAGGGCTGCTGAGCACCTGGGGGAGCTTTAAGAGAACCCTGTTTAAAAAGCTACAGTGACTTTTCTGTCTAAATGATGTTTTGTGAGTTTGGGTTCATGGATATTCATGGACTGAACACCACCAGCAGCATCCAGAGCAGTTCTGTTGCCAACAACATTCCATCATTTATAATCCCCAGACCTGTGGTGTGTCTGAGAGTGTGCGCGAGTGCCTCCTCTGAGCCTCTGCTCCAGCTTCTTCATGGAGCATGGTGCCTTTGAGTTTGCAGGTTGCTGATGGTCTGCTTTTATTTCTCGTAGCTCTTCATTGTGTGGATATAACAGACTGACCGGCATTTGGTTGCGTTTGCCTGTTAAATGGTGCTGTAGACATTCACTGGATTCTGTCACTTTTCCTTTCTGTGTTGTATCCAAGGCACCTCTGTGTATTCCTGGTTCACAAAGGGTTTATCTTTTTTTCCAGAAGTTTCATAGTATTCATTTAACATTTAGATCTGTGATTCATTGAGTTAACTTTTATGTATGGTGCGGGACCATGGTGGTAAGACTGTCCAGCTCTCCCTGCATTGTCTGTTGAGACTTCCCTTTCCTCATTGATTTGTCTTACTGCTTTGTTGGAATTAGTTGTGCATGAGTGTGTGCACTTCCAGATTCTCTGCCTCATTCCACCAGGTCTCTCACTGACCTCATGTTTGCCTCCTGCTGGTCCCACATGTCCTGACTTAGCTATGGGATGCTTAGAAATTGTAAGGCTTGCTCTTTACGGAAACTGTTTAGTTATTCTGGGTCCTTCTCATTTGATCAGCTCCTTTCATTATTTCATCTGTCCCCCTCCCCCTCAAATTTTAGTTTTTCTGTTTCAGAAACTTCAGAGATGCAAATGCCAGTCCTCAGGTGCTGTCACTTTCTGTGATTTCCCATTCTTGCCTTGAGGCTTTCTTACTTGCTTTCTTGGCTGGGAAACTGTGATGACACAGGAGAGAGGCCTAGGGAACACAGGCAGAGTTTGGGGTGGGGGTGTTCCTCCGCTCACAGCTCCTGATTGGACTGGCAGTTTCCTTACTCAAGATGGAAGACTCCTTCCTAGGCTTCTTAGGGCTCCCTTTGCTTCTGCCAGTGCTCTCTCCACTCTGCTTCCTTCCATCACTCAGGAGCTGGGACTGAGCCTCGAGCAGAGAAAAGAAAAGCTCAAAAGGAGATTACAAGTGTGTGTGTGTGTGTGTGTGTGTGTGTGTTTTCTAGAGAAACAAATGTGGGTTTGTGCTAGACATACACTCTTTGATTTTCTAATGCATCCTCATACAGCCCACATGTATGGCTGTAGTCAGTCATGGATCACTGTGGTTTGTTTGCTATTGATGGATGGGCTGCCTAGGGAATTTGCTGTTACAGATTTGCTGCAGGGTGTCTCAAGCTTATCTCCTGACACATGTGGCATACATATTTGTCATTGTTTTCTTGAAAGCTTAATGTTATTAGGCTTGTGTTTCCTGTGTGTCTTCCTAAGTTTTTCACTACCTTAAATTTTGTGGTATTGTCTTTTTCCACAATCATTCACAAGGTTCAAGTTTTTATTGTTGGGGTTTATTGGTCCGTTCTCTGTTTTCTTTCTTTAGAAGTAGATGGAGGCGTTCACAGTTGCCCTCTCGCCACGCCCACTGTGGTTTGATCTCACACTCTGAACTCTCAGATACAGAGAATTGTTTGAGGTGTACCGTGCAAGGGAACACTCCAGGCTAGATTTTTTTTTCTTGTCTTTACTGCATTTTCATACAGTTAAACAAATTTTAATTTTGTCGGGCCATGGCAAGCTCACGAAATGAAACTGACCTAACAGTGAAAAAGATATTGGTGGATATGATGGTCAAGTTCACAAGATTTCCCAGCCATAAAATTTGTGGGACACATGCGCTGAGGGCAGCAGGCTCAGCTCTGTGCTTATGAGAGATCAAGTTAGACCCAGAGAGTAGTACAGTGGGCAGAAAGGCTGCCAGGAGAGCTGGAGAGGAGTGGGCTGCCCCGGCAGTCCTCACAGCACCCTCAGCTTCTGTTCTCCGGGCCCTGAGGGTAGACTGTTTCTTGGATAGTCCACCCCCTTCCCTTCTCCTGTCCTTGGTAGCTGTTGGTGCCAGGCCGCTGACAAAGTGGTGGGTGTGAGTGGAGGGGGAAGTATGGAGAATAGCTTTAGGTGGAGCACTTGTGACCTGGCCCTAGCTCTGGAGGTGCGGGGAGGGGGATTTAGAGTCATCCTTGGCCACGTGGCATGTGTAAGGCCAGCCTGCTCCTAATGAGACCCTGCCTATGGAGAGGGGCAGGGGCAGGGCTTGTGCAAGGGCAGTCTGAAAGCAGTTCTGTGATGCCAGCAGTGTCGTCCTCTGTGAGCAGGAGAAACCAAACCTGAGTCTGGTTCCCTGTGCCAGGTCCTGCCACCTCCAGCCAGAGGAGCAGGGTCTCATTCACTTCTGACCTGCGTGTTTCCTCCTCCTCTCTTCTTGCTTCCTTCTGTTTGCTTAGTTTTTCTCCTTTCAGTTGTTTTATGACACTGTTAAAATAGCTCATTGGTTATGAGAGGTCGTCACACAAGTCTTGGAGAACATAGCAACTCTAAGGAAGGGGTAATACTGCCTTTGACACTCCCCAGGTGGACCCGACCTGTGGCCCCAAGGCGCATGATGCCAAGGATAGCATGAATGAAGCCCAACACAGACAGTCTTACTTAAAACACAAGAGACTTGTGTGTGGAGTGTGTGTGTGTGAGTGTAAATTGTATGGTTTTCAAGTGTGAACTTTGTAGATACGAGTGTTGTCTCCATGTCAAAAGATTGGGCCTGTGGGAGCCGCTGTGGGTGAGGACATTATACTCATGTTACAGAGTGTTGCCTGCTGGTGTGATCTTGTAGCTGGCTGGGAGGAAGATGGCAATGCAAGAAACGTGCTTCTTTTGCACGTTTTAGGTTGAGGGTCTGCCCTGTCTTCTGATGTGTAGTTTATCATTGTTCCTATAGACACCCATGTCCTGTCCCCCTTCTGGATTGTAAAATGTTGGTTTCTTCGTACCAGTATCTCTTTTCCTGAGTCATAAATTGTGCTAAGGTCCAGGAGAATTCCTTTTAAAATTGATTGTATTTTTGGCCCAGCAAGACGCCTCTGGCAATAAGGGCACTTCCAAGTCTGATGACCTGAGTTTGATCCACATAGTGGACGAAAAAACCCAACTCCTCAAAATGTCCACTGACCTCCAACATATGCTCCATGGCACAGAAGTACACACACACTAAATAAATGTAATAGAACAAAATATACTACAATATTGTTTTATTATTATTATCATCATTATTATTTTGTGGGTGTGGGTATGTGTGGAGGCCCAAGGCCAATACTGGGTTCCTTCCTTAATCACTTCTCTGATGTGAGGTATCGCCTAGAGATCACTCTGACATGGGTTCAAGCCAATAGAAAGTCTTAGCCAGCCAATGACCACACTGGGTGTTTGGGACCTGAGTACAGTCCCAAGCTTTTTTCAGGTTAAGCTTTTAAGCACGAAAACCATATCGTGAGTTGACAGTAAGCAAGAACAGTTAGCCAGAAGCAGAGCTACAGAAGCCAGAAAGCAAGGTTAATACATTTAGGGACTTTTCCAGAACTGTGGATTTTGATGGATTAAGTTAGATCTTTCTTCTCATTTTGGAAGGTATGGCTACCTACAGCTGGGTTCCAGGACCTGAGTGGTACTTCCATCATGGCATCACTTGTGCTAAGACCTGGGGACCTAGTAAGGTCTGGGGGTCCTGTTACATTCTCCACTTTTTCTATGGGTGTGAGTCAAATCATGGGCTCATTTGGGGGCAGGGGATTATATCGTCTCCTTAGCACTAGTAGTTTAACAGGATTTCTTGTTTTTCATAGCTAAGGACTCAGTAAGCAGGGTTCGATAGTGAGAGCTAGGAGCAAAAGAATTACTGGTTCAGTCTTGACCATAAGTAGAGTAGTTAACCAGGGTCCAGTAGAACAGAGATTGGTATCAGTTGTTAGATTCTTAATGCCTCATTTCTCTGTCGTGAACGTTATTTCTGACCATGGCAAAAATTTCTCTAATCGCCCGAGTGATTGGCATAGAAGCAACGTTTCCCCCATTGCCATACAGAGGCCTCCTTGTCTCATAAAGATGAGGTACAATCCTCTTCAGTTTTGAAAAACAACCTTGGCAAAGGAATCTAACTGGGCTTCCGGATAGGAAACCAGAATTTTCTGGATGGCCCAGGTCTATGTGTACTTGAGTCCTGAGTTCCTTAAAGTATTTATCCCCTATAACTAGGGCTGAAGTTCCTGCTGCAGCGGAGCCCATGATGCCTGCCCCCACCAACAGGCAATGAGAATGGGACTGCTCACCATACACGGGGACGCCTGGAATCTAGTGTAGGTGGTCCCTGCCCTCTCCACCATTACAGATGACACCTCTGTGAAACGTGCACAAGGACACAAAGGAGTAGGCTCTCCTCCAGCGCACAGTTTAGAAGACGAACACTTGGTTTAGCCATTAGTGCAAGCAAGCCAGGTAGTCTCAGGAGCTTGGAAATATATTCAACTGCCATGCCTAGAATTAGCTTGCATATAGGGACTCTCTAGGTGATATTGTGGTGACATTAAACAGGCACCCTTTCCTTGAAGGTTCCCCAGGGTGAGCTTGGATTGGTCCCATTTACAGCTGTTAAGGTTAAAAGTGGAGCTTGTTGTTTGATTTGTTCCAATCTCATCATAATATTGGGGCTTGGGGTCCAGACATAGCCTACAGTCTTGAACCATATCAATTGAGAATGGCTGAGGAACTGATATACTCTTTCTATCCATCCTAAATATTGAGGAGCTGTCTTCTGCTGCCTCCTGAACCTTTATCTTTGAGCTTACCAAAGAAATTCCTGGGAAAACTATAGTTTGGGGGTTTATCGCCTTAGGGGGCTTATATTCTGGAGATAACCTAGATGGGTTGGCTTGGGCCAATGGGCCAGATGACTCTAGGTACAGGTTTCTTTTGGATAGTGAATTTGCTGCCTGTGTCTGAACTGTTTAGTTATAATCTAACTCCCCAGGTTTTCTGTTGCTTTTCCCTAATAATACTTTTTTTTTTTTTTAATGAGGGATTTGTGTAGAGAATTCTAAATGTAAGAAACATGAGTCAGCAAAGTGATCAGGTCTGCACCTCTCCCTGAGGAGGGGCCATTTCTGCCTACCTGCTGTCCCTGGGACCTCTTCTGTGACTTCTTCCAGGCACACCAACAGCCACAGTCTGAGTTTTGAGTCTGTTAGTTATGGAAGGCAGACATCTGTATTCTTTTTAAATTTTATTTTTATTTTGTTTTATGTATATGAGAGTTTGACCTGCATGCATATCTATGCACCACATGCATGCCTGGTGCCCATGGAGGCTGCAAGAGGGTCTCTCATTCCCTGAAACTGGATTTACAGAAGGTTGTGAGCAGCCATGGTGCTGGGAATTCAACCCAGATCCTCTGGAAGAGCAGCCAATGCTCTTAATTCCCAGCCATCTCTCCAGTCCCAGCATTTCCCTTGCTAAAGGTGAGGCACCTGAGTCTGGCAATAAGGATAGCTGTGGCACTGGCAACCGTGTCTCAAGTGGCTTCCTCCTCCTGTGGGTAATAGGTGTTTTCTGTGACCCTCAGACCATGGCTATTCCTGAAGAGGAAGCACACTTCTTTGGAAGTGTTGCTTTGGGTGTTGAGGTTTCCTTTTGCTTTCCTGACTGCAGAAAGCTTCCCTAGCCCCAGAAGGGTAAAGTGGCTAGGGTCAACAGAAAGTCTGTTGGGGCCTCCCTGACTTATGAGAACAACGCATGCACGATGAACAGGAGCAGAACCATTCCCTTGTACTCGGCACCATGGCCCCCTGGGAGTCATCTTGTCTCAGAAGATAGCTGGCCTCTCAGAAGTTCAAATGTTGTAGATTTTCTGTTTTAGAAAGTTTTACACTGTAGGTGAGCACTGGGATGCAGGTGGATTCTAAGTGGAGCCCAGTAAAGAAGTAGTGACTGATACCAGGGAGCCTACTTAGATCTAGGGTACCAGCCCAGAAGTGTCAAGAGCTCAACTTGGATTTACTCCCATGAAGATTCAATGAAGGTAGGTTGCAGCTGCTGGCCTGTGGATCCTGGAGGGACAGAGACACTGAGATCTTCAGTCCCAGGACCACTGGTCCATGTAGTGCTTGGTCATCTGGGTGTACCCTGGATCAGTCATTCAGGTTTTATTTGATGTGACCTGAGGTAAGTGACTTTACTTCTCTGTGCCCTGCTCTCCTAACCATCATGCATTTCAGCAAGGCAAAAAGAAACCGTGAGATGTTTCTATGGAGTCCTGATCTCAGAGCCTGGTGCACAGCAAGTGTTAATAATAACTGTCAGTAATAACTGCCGTTGTCACTGTTGTCGTCATCCTTCAGTCTCCTCATTTTGAGAGGGAGAAACTGAGTTCCAGGTCTTGTGTCCATGTGCACCACGCAGCAGCCAGGCTGGGCCTTCCCTCCCAGCACTCTTTGCACCTTGCCACCTGCCCATGTCCTCGCAGCTCCAGATCACGTACTTGTCACCTCCTCGGTTCTCTGCAGTGCCGGCAGAGCCTGACAACAGATGGTGCTGTTTTGAATTAAAACAATTTAGCTCAAGCTCCATCAACTGCCAACATCAAACACCCTTAAAAGAAGGAAAGAAACTCATTATCAAGAGTATTTAAGCAAAGTAGGTATTTAATCTATCTTAATCATTTGCATTCTTGAGGAGAAGAAAGTCAGTGGCAGCTGCCACCACAGGCCAGACCTGTGACTGTGCCTGCTTGTAATTGCTTCAGACTCACCGCGTCTACACCCCATTTCCTTGTTTGCCACACAGCACTAATTTGGACTTGGGTATTAAAGAACAACTTTTAAAGCTATGCTGAATATTTAATATTTGAACATTTAAAAAGTAATCTCTTGTTTTTGTACCTAAATCTTTTGGTAAAGTTTTGGTAATGCGTGTGGACACAGCATTTGAGGTTGTGCTAGCAGGGATGGGCAGAAAGAGTGTGTTAGGGCAGTTTTTGATATTGCAGTGAAAACCCTTAGGGTCAGCTACTTCTCAGCTATCACAGAACCTGGTGTGGTTCCAAATGTTCAAAGTCAAAATTGCTCTAGGAAGGATCCTCTTTGTTATAGCCCCTCCTGACAGGCATGTATGGAGAGAGAATAAGCACAGGGCAGCTAGGCAGAGAGAGAGAAAAACCATGGTGTGACCAGGTTTGTTCTTTTACTCTGACCACCTCTAGAAAACCAACTTGCTCCCACATGCGTTACCACCAGTGCTCCCAGTGCCAGCCCATGGGCACTGCCTCTTGCAGGTCCCACCAGTTACCACACCGAGGACCAAGCATGAACCCGGGGGACACGGGCAAACCACATCAGCAATAGCTCAGGTCAGGTACTCAGGTCCTAGCTCTTGGCGTGACCATCTCCTGTCCTCCTGTGGCTGCCCCATGCTCCTCTTTGCGAATAGCCCATCATAGTCTTGGAGGACCAAGAGGGCAGCCAGGCAATGGCCCTTTCTTTCTCTTCCTTTGTTGCTTCTTTTAGTCTTGTGGTTGGCATGTAGCTTGGCTCTTGGGAGCCAGCCTGTGGATGCTCTTCCCTAACTTCAGATTGACTGAAGCATCCATCGCCTGACAGTAACTACTCAAGGGACAAGTGAAATGGTTGTACTGCCTCTCTAGAAAGCCTGCCTGCATATGGACAGGAAGCAGGAGAGCACACTGAGTGTAATATTTGCTTTCTGCCCCACACTTTGCCTGATGTATGGATCAAAGTCCTATTTCTAGAACTTTCTCCTGACATTTGTATGGACAGGCTCTCCTTGAGTGCTGGCTTCCGGGGTGGGGCTACAACCAGTTCCTTCTCCAGCCCACCTCTTGGTCTGGGTGGTTTCATAAGCAGCTGTTCAGAAGGAGCCTGCCACTTGCTCTCCATCTAGTTTGGTTTAAATGGTTCTTCCACAGGGAAAGAAAGAAAAAAGGTGCCGGCATTTGTGTTTTCACCTTTTAATAATTCATTTCCCCACCATGGGGAAGAGGCTGAGGCTTGCAGTGTTTTGAGAGGGCAGGGCTTTGTTTGGTGTTCCTTGGCCCCTACTATGGGAGGGGCACCGAGCACAACCGATAAAGCTCCCTTGCTGTCAATCTGCCTGACGTTTGAAAAGCCGTGTGTGTGAGTGGTCTGAGACTTACCATAGGATACCGTTGTGGATGGGACATTGTATGTGTTCTCTATTAAAGTGATCTCCTTTTTATTGACACTCCGCAACCCTCCATGGTCTTACAAAACAAAACAAGAAATGGAACCTTGAAATTTCGGAGCAAGAGAGAGGCCATGGAGGGAGGGCCCTGGGTAATAGAGGTGAAGGGTGTGCCTTCTCTAGTGAAAGCCTAGAGAGGCAAGAAACATGAGTGTCCTTTCCTAGGGCTGGCAGGGGGCACGGCAGGGCATGTGCCAGGCAGGAGTCACTGAGCAGGGCCCATCTTCCTCCTGCTCCTAGTCCACTCCTTGTTGGGACATGGTGTGTCCATTCTCTGCGCACTCACTACAAGTGACACTATTTTCTTTAAAATTCTTCCTGGGCTCACAGAGTCTTTGCCATCACAGTCCAGAATGATTCAGTGAGTACTCACTCCAAGACCTCCCTGGACCTTTTTCCCTCTGTGTGGTAGGATGTGTGCACGGGACTCCAGCTGCAGCTCGTGGAGACAGTGCTGATAGTTACCAAGTGCTTATTGTGTCCTAGGAGCTGAAGCTGGATGCTCTGCATGATGATGGTGTGGGACACATGTTCCGTTAGTTCCACATTTCCCCCGTATGTGGGACACATGTTCCGTTAGTTCCACATTTCCCCCGTATGTGGGACACATGTTCCGTTAGTTCCACATTTCCCCCGTATGTGGGACACGTGTTCCGTTAGTTCCACAGTTCCCCCGTATGTGGGGCACATGTTCCGTTAGTTCCACAGTTCCCCCGTAGAGGCAAGAAAAGTAAAACACATCTCAGCACCCTCATCACCACTCCATGCTCTTGCCTTCCAACAGAGCCCCTGACACACTGCTCACCTGGAAGATGGCGGGCTGGAGAAGACTGAAATTAGAACATTCATGCACTGACCTAACTCTGCTCTTTGCTGCTTTTTGGTGTTGATGTCTAGAAAGTTCTTTTCCACCTAGAGATATACTCTACATTCTGATGCAGTTGTTTTAGCAAACTGCATTCCTTGCAATTTAGAAGTCAAATTGAAGGCCAAGAGGCCCAAATAATGCTACTTAATTCCATTCAAAGGCTTTCCTAAACAAGTTGACCTCCATGTTCTTGTCTTAGTCCTGCCACAGACTTACTGCTCTCTCTCCCTGCTCTAGTGCTTGTTGGCCAGCAGGCAGAGTGTCCTTCAGCAAGGAGAGTCAATTCCCGCCTCTCATCTACCTCCCACTCTGCAACAACTCCCGTCTGAAGCCTCAACGATCACCCCCCAGTTCCCTGTGTTCTCTGCTCTGACATCAGCCTATTCTGATTGGTTCCCATCTCCACTCCCTGACTACCCCGGCCTCTGGGCAGAATGTTCTTTCCACACAGAGCCCGCAGGTCTGTCTTCTCAGTGAGCACCATGTTTAACATTATAGCCCCCCCTCCGCCCGTAAAAGCCATAATGTGCCTCATCTTTCTAAATAAGGTGACATCTTTTTCTCCCTGAAAAGTGTGGCTTTGGGTCTGTGCTCCTCTCCTAGAGGTGTTCTTTGTCTCGTTGACTGTTGTGTACTAAGCATTGAGAAAAGTGCCTGGCACATTTAGGGAGTGGCCCATAAACATTTGTGGGATGGATGGATGGATGGATGGATGGATGGATGGATGGATAGATGGATGAGGTATAGCCTTGAAAAAGCCACTTTTTCTTTGGGTCTTTAAGATTTTTAAAGTGAAATATCAGCTTGTACTAGATGAAATGTCATATCCTCCCAACTGTGACTTCTGTCGATTCTTTGCATCTAGTGGTGTTGATGCGTCACTCGGCACCTTCCCCCACCCCAGGATGTGGGCTTCCTGGGGCAGGCAGGATCTAGCTGGTGTTGAGGAGGCAGGTGTCATGGTAGTGCTGTTTCTGGGAAGGGAACTCGAGCTGTAGCAGCCTGAGCATGCATGGAAGATGCACCCCATTTCCGTCCTACAGCGGAAAGCTCCACATGTTTTGCCCATTTTCATTTGGTGATGTTTCCTGGGGACTCTGCCATGCCGTTGTCATTTCCCTGTGCCAGCATGGCAGCTCCACTCTCCTTGATGCCACCAAAGCTCAAGCCCATTGTTGCTGTGGATTTGTTTGCATATTGCACAGCCATCTGCTCCCTTTACCATCCAAGCTTTAGCTTTTGAAATATGAATTGCCAACCGCTCCAAGAATTTCAGTCGCTTTCTGTTTTGTATGCCAGTAACTAGTGTTTCAGCTGTTAGGACCACCGTTGCAGAAGCCGTGTTTACTCTTTCTTTGGGAGGCATTGTGGGCAGTAATTGGGACTGAACAAAATAGCACCCAGGTGTCTTGAGATCTCACACTGCTGTTCCCTTTCATGCCTTCATCCAACAGGGACTCCAGATCAGAGCTGTTTGAGAAAGCCCTAGTGTGTATTAATCCTACTGCTATAAATTCGTAGATAAAGATTCACATATTTCAGTGTTTATTTGCTGTACGACTCCAGTTCCACCCACTCCATGATAAATGTGGGCTGTGTGCTTCATCCTGTAGCATCTCCTGCCACCCCATCTCTGGCCAGATGCTGACCCTGCTCCCTTCCCCCAAGCTCGCTGGCTCCCCTTTGCTCTCTTCCTCTTTCTCTAGGACACAGCTGACTTGCTGCCCCTGCCTCTTCACATGCCACTCCCTCTGCCTGCCGTGAATTTCTAGCACTGGCCTTCCCTCTGTGGCGTCTGTCACAGACGTCATCATTTTTGGTTTGGAGCAATCTGTTTAATAAGACTATAGCTTCATGAAGTTCATAGCGCCATTGAACAAGGAGTTTCTGGAACAAGAGTAAAAGGGTTTGCACAGACATCCCTGGAAGGTGTCAGCACAATGTGATTTCCATTGTGCACTTGAGGACCTGGAGCAGAGGTGGATACTCTGAGAGTGCCCAGGTGGAAGGTGGTGGGTAAACTTTCACGGTGCTCTTTCTTCCAAGGCCAGGCACACTGGCGTTAACGTTAACAGCATACTTGCCAAGACACTTAACCAGCAGCCACACACCATCCAAAGAGCTGTCTTCCGAGTATATCCACACTCTCGGGGAGAGTTGACATTCCTGTTTATTAAGTGTTAGCCAGAGAATATTTTTGTTTTCCAGCTCTCTTTTCTGATGTTTCCAAAATGTCTATTTTTCTACTTTAAACAAGCCCCCACATAAATGCAGTTTAGTCTTTTTCTTTTGAGGAATCTGCAGTTGTCACTTAGAATGTCAGCTCAAGAAGGCTGTGCTGGGCATCTGGGAGGGTGGCAGGAATAGCTTCTATTTTGGGGCCCATGGTGGAACTGGCTTTGCTTCCTCAGTGGCTGGTCAAGGGATAGTAACTGGTCTGACTCCCAACTCACTGTAGCTTTGCCTTACCGTTACCCAAGGAGAGGCCAGGGCTTCTGCCACGCCCCTGCTAAGTTGGGCTCCAGCACTGGCCCTGCAGAATGCTGGGAGCTTCAGGTCAGATGGGTGTGGTGAAGTGTTCACCTAGTGAGAATCTGCCATCCTCACTGTTTTCTTAAACTTCTTATTTTGGATATGTTTCCAGCTTCTAGAAATATCCCCAACAGTCCATGTGGAGCTCTGTGGACTCTTCACCTGCGCCCCCTCTGCCTCCTGTTGCTTGTCTTTGTCATTGTCTGGGCTAGGATTTTTGCTAAGCAATTAGATCATCCAAGCCCATCTCTCTTTGCTGCTAGAGAACAAAGGTGTTCTCATCTCTAGCTACTGTTATCCAGCAGCCTTGGGAAGGGCAGAATCTTAGCCTTTCTTCTGACTCATGGATGTTTGGGTTTTTCTTTTGCTTTGCTGTGCTGGTAATCAAATCCAGGGTTTTGGGCATGCAAGACAAGAGAGCCAAGCCACACCCTCAACCCAGCTGGTTCTTTTTCCAACAGCTCCTCAGGGCCCACCTTTGGGCATACCACAGTCAGTTCTCCATGGGGAGAGTTCAAGCTAACTCCCACCTTTCATGTTTGCAGACTTGCTGCATGGAAGACTCTGGGATGGAAGCGGTTGCTCAGACCCAGGCACATTCAGAGGAAGGATTTCCAGCCAAGGGCCTCTGCGCTTCCTGTATGGTGGCCATTTCTCTCTGCCCTTTCAGATGTTGCCTATCTGCAGAGGCCCATCTTTCTTTACCTCACACTCCTCACAGTTGTCTTCATGGGTCTTAGGTTATCTAAAGGATGAGCATAAACACACATGATCATCTTTCTGTGTATAGCCAAGCCAGGGACCTGCGTACAGTGGGGAGCACTCCTCTCAGGTGATGGGTGTGTAAACTGAACTGGAGAAGGCTGAGCTCCATGCTTGGGATCCATTAGGCCCATTTACCCAAAGGAAGAGAATCAGGTCAGGATAATGTGCAGATGCCCCTATGAGAGGGTTCATACTCTGGGGTCTCGGGAGGTTTTGCCATTAAGGTATATTGCAGGTGTGATGGAATGCCCTGTATCTCCTCCCATTCTGTCCTTGTTCCTTGGAGTCCTCTGAGGTACTGCTGCATCCTTCAGCTTTGTGATCATTGGCAGCTCTGTAGGAACTCCTCCAAATGGCAGTAGTTGTCTTGCTATCTCCCCCATTGGGGTCCCTGCAATATTTTCTCTGTGCCTTGTTACCCACTCCACAGTTTACTTATTTCTTTTATTTACTGTTTATCTCTTTCCTCTTCAGTAATGTGCTACCATGAGGTAGGAGTCCTCTTGCCTTTGGAGCTTATTCTTAGCACTGCTCTCAGAGCAGGGCCAAATGTTAAGATGTTAGATCCCTGGTATGGATTTACTAATGATGTTCTAACATTTATATATGAAATTAAATATGTGCTATGCTTCATCCCTGAGTGAGTGAAAAGGCCTAGTTGGCAGCAATACACATCTGTAACGAGGCATTTCGGTGGTTCTCAACCTTCCTTATGCTGTGACCCTTTAATACAGTTTTTCATGTTGTGGTGATCCAACCATAAAATTATTCCATTGCTACTTCATAACTGTAATTTTGCTACTGTTATGAATCCTAATGTAAATATCTGATATGTAGGGTATCTGATATATGACCCCAAAGGGGTTGTGGCTCACAGGCTGAGAACCACTGGTTTAAGTGTTGTGAGCTTGCTGTCAGTGGTGTGACTTTGGGCAGGTGGCATCTTGTCTTGACCTCTTCTGTATGGGTGCAATGGGATTGTCAGGACACCTTCTCATGGATTGCATTGTGAAGGCATTATTAATGGCCTAGTGTAGCAGACGCTTGAGTTGTGTTATGATTGTTGTTGTTTCACAGGTTAGATGGACAAGTTAATCTCTTTTTCCTTGTTCTTTTTATTAACATTTATTAACTGTACAAAGTAATGGGTTTTATTATGACATTTCATGCATGTCTGTAATATACGTCATCTTTAATCACCTCTTACCATATCCTACTTCCCTCCACTACTCTCCCTTCTCTATCTCCAAGCCCTCCTTCTACTTTCATGTATTATCTCTATTAGTTTCTTTAGTTAGTTTTGCTACCTGGTTAGAAAACAAATTAGAGAGCTTATCCCTGGAGAAGGCAGCTTCTCCCTCCCTCAGTAGTCCATTAATTGCCTGTAGCATTTCGTCTAGGGGTTGAGCTTCTTAGATTCCTGACCCATGTTAGCGTGCCCACTGGTGTTGTCATTGTGCAGGTCTTGTTTAGACAACTATATTGTTAAGACTTCATGGGTGATGCTCTATGTTCTTTTCAGAAGACACAATCTCATAGCAAATGTCCTGGTCCTCTGGTTCTTAAAATCTTTCTTCCTCTCTGCCACAGTCTTCCCTGAGTCTTAGGTATATGGGTTGTGCTACAGATGTGTCAGCGGGAGCTGGACAACCAGTGGTCAGTTGTTCTCTACATTTTACCAGTAGTGGTTTTCTGAAACGGTCTTCATCTGTTGCAGACAAGCTTCTTTGATGAATTATGGGGTCAACACTTAAAATCCGATTTAGGAAAGTGGCAGTAGTAGGGTCTCCACTAATTCCGTGACCTCACTAGTCACAGGGAATTAGCTAGGTTCACAGTACCAGCCGTGAGTTCCTCTTACTGAACAAGTCTTCAGTCCAGTTAGACAGCTGTTGGCCATCCCAGCGTGTCAGCGCTGCTAATTGCACCTCTGAGCCAGCTGTCTCTGTACACCATTTCTGTTCATATACTTCTCTCCTGAGATGAGTGTGTATCTGTGTGTGTGCATGCACACCACAATGTATTGCACTGGATGAACTGGGCCACCATCACAGATCATTTTAAGAGTTGACATCTCAGCACAGACAGCTCACTTCTACCTATGGCAGTTTGATGTGTTTGATGTTCTAACAGAGGCCTTCCTACCTTGAGTCTTCATCTCATTGACCTGTGCCTAGCAGGAGAGGAGAGAAGCCAATGCATTGTCATTTAAGTTTCTACTTAAATCTGCTTTGTGCCAACAAGGGATTGTTTCTAAGTTTAGTCCATGACATTGTTGGGGACACATGAGGTATAGTTAAGAGGCTAAGTAACATGTCTACAAAGCCAAGCTGTCATTCTGAGCTTCAGTTTCCTATCAGATGCTGTTTAGAGTTTTCTTCCTGACTAGCAGTGGGCGGGCCTTGTGACATCCATGCATACATCTTTAGAGAACATTTTCCAAGTTGCCCCTTGTTCTTGGCAAGAATACAGGGGTGGCATCAAAGGCAAGGGCGGGGCTTGTAAAGAAAACAGTTCCTGTAAGGTGAAAACCAGTTTGTTTTTCTGCCATCACAGGTAACCTTGGCGACCTTAAATTTCTGTGTCCGATGTGCTTTGATGAATTTGCAATCTTGCTGTGCTCCCAAATACTTAAGCTCTTCTGTGTTTCCCCCCGATTCTAATAAAGGTATTCACCTGTTTCTGCCTCAGGTCTGTTTATATTTATGAGAACTAATGACATGTTGTACCTTGGGGAAAGAAAGGGAAACTTCCTCCTGATCTTGAGCTTGGGGTGGGCAGGGCAGTAAGTTGCATCGTCTATTCCCATATATTTAATAAAGGTTACTGCGGTCCTCATGATTTCATGTCTATTCGCGTGGGGCTGCATGCCGGAGCTGTGTGCTGCTTCTGAGATTGGCACTGTTATATTATTAATAGTACTGATCACACATGCCTTGCATTTAATATAGAACATAAGAGGCTCACCTACCATGAATGAAAAGTCTCAAATTGAAAGTGTGGATGCCATAAAAATTTTAAAGGAGGAAATGTGCTGTGGGTTAAGTTCTGAAATAAAAATAGTGCCTTTTTAATCAGCAGCGGTGAATGTCCTTGTGTTCTGGAGTTAGGATGGTTGAGCAAGGAAAGAAAAGTCCTCCTCTCTCTTCCCTGCTTGCTGAGCGGAGCCAGAGGATTACCCAGAACACCAGGCACCTGGGTTATATGACAAAAGTGGAGGAAAAACGCCACAAAACTGCTAGGGCAAGCAGCTGTCCCCTTGCCCAGGCTCCCGCTCCTGCCTGTGAGGGCGATGTGGAGAGCTTGGCACAGTTGGAGATTTATGTACACAAATCCATGCGTGGAAATACCACACTCTGATGACATTCCGCAGGGGCAACCTTTGATGATGAATTTTCTTGCCCTTTTTAGGGGAGGAGAAGAGGAGGCGGGTGGCACTTCACAAGACTCTAAATTTACTCAACTTTTTTGGGTTTAAATTTCCTTAGGAAAAAAAATGTCAAATGATTGTAGACACAAACTGTCTTTGTTGGCATTTGAGTGGTTTTCTGAGCCTGTGGATGTGTGGCGTGCAGTGAAAAGGAGAGCTAGTGTGTCCTCGCTGATGGCCCCAGACCACAGTGCCTTGAGGACCTTCATGATTTATATATTGTATGTGATCTTTCCTTAAACATTGTTAACCTGTGCCCTTTACAGACAATGCTGGGTCAGAAAATGTCAGGGGAACTTCGGATTGCTTTCATAATTGTGTAAAAGAAATTGTTGTCTTCAAGATCCAGAGCCCATGGCAGGCATCCTTAATAGACGTGCGTTTGGGAGCCTGAGGCTCCCTTTGCCTGGTGGGGAATGAAAAATGTTTGAGTGAGATTTTACTTCTGGCCTCAACCAGTTTTGAGGAAGAAAATATGTTGTTGTTCACTGGCAGGCTGTTGTGGGCGCCTATTTAATTTGTTGGGAAGGCGGATTCTCCAAGCAGGAGGCCTTCGGAAGTGCTTACTCACAGGCGGGCACTCGACTACAGTGGGGTGGAGAAGAGCCCCTTCCTAAGGGCTAGGATTCTATGAAATGGACCTAGGGGCTCAGAGGGGCCAGGGCCTCCTGAGAGCATGCACTGCTCGTGTGGCAAGGAAGACCTGTGTTGCCAGCATGTTGTGTCATAAAATGGCATTAGGCATATTGAGGCACGAAAGCCTGTCTTATGTTCATCTTCTCATTTAGGTGGTAAAAAAAAGATCCAAGTGAAAAGAAAGATCTTTGGCAGGGCACATGTGGCGTGACTCTTGACTACTGTGTTTTGAAACAACATTGGTTACTTTGGTTCAGCTCTTTCAGAATGAAGAAAAAAATCTCAGACGTGTAGGCTTGATCAGCAGCTTGCCAGATTTCACCTAAGCTGAAATCTGAGGCCACATTCTTTTCAAAAAATTTCAACAAGCATCAGATACGAGCCTATCAAAAGAAGCCTAAAGCTGATGTTTTTCCATGGCGGTATAAGACATCTCATGTGTTTCAAGAATTTTCCATCATTTCTTGTCTTTATTTGCAGCTGGGGCAAGGGCCTCGGGCTGGGGTACCCAGAGAAATCTTTACTTGTGCCCAGTTCCTCAGAGCACCCGGAAGCTCAGTGCTGCACCACATCTGATGGAGCACCCAGCTCTCCCTCCTGCTAGAGAAGAAGGCTTTCAGTGCCTCATTATCTCACAACCTGAGTGAATTTGCAGACTAATTGATGTGTGGGAGGGAAGGCATCTGCTATTGTAAAAGCCTTCAACTGAGGCAGTAACGCCTGAGATCAAATGAAGTGTTACTATAGTAAACTAATCGTGCCAGGTGATCGGGCTCTATTTGTAGTGTGGGGGAGAATGCTTAGGACCCGCTTTGCTGCTCTGGGTCCCCTCCTCCCCATATAATTTTTGTTTTCATTAAATACAGTTGTGCAGTTTAAAAGGAAAATAATACTGCAAGATTTCACAGATGCACAGGTCCCTTTCCAACTCTCCCATGTGACTTTTCAGCGGAAACGCCTTAATTTTTTTTTTAAGCTCTTAGCTCTTTCCTTTTGATTCTTGCCTGTGCGTCTCTGAGTGGTTTGCCTAGATATCTCAGATGCTGTGTAGACTCCACTGTGGAAGATGGGGGTTTAACTCCCACACATCAATTCCCCCATGGCTTGGCTTTAATGGCTGTCAGTCTACATGTTACATGGAGTCCTGTTGGTGACTGAGCCATGTAGTGTCCCGAGACACTCTGGATTAGCCTCTCCAGATTAGTGTCTGGGAGCAGGGATTTGGGTTTCAGGAGTGATTTAAGCAGTCCACCTGTTCTATCCCTACCCTAAACTCACCTTCCAGACCTCTTCCTCCTCTCAGTGTTTAGAGATCTGTGTGCCATTCAGCTCTCTGGCCTTTAACTCTTCCACCCTCCACCAGCTCACTGTGTGCAGGATTGCAGTGAGCTTCTCTCTGCCAAGTGTTGGCCATGCATCTGCTTCCTGTCTGCTGGACTGTCCCCTGAGGGCTCGGTCCCCAGCGCAGCCATGTACAGAGGTGGGTCTCTTAGGAAGCAAACAGATCATGAAGATTTGGATCTCATTGACAGATCAATCTACCGATACATTTATGATTTGATGGGCTATTGAGAGATGACAGAAACAGGATATGGGGCCCAGATGAAGGGACTTGTCCTTGTAGGTATGCCCTTGGAGGCTTGTCTTGTCTCTGGCCCTTTCTACCCCTTCTCTTTATTTCTGACAATTTCATGTATGTACACAATGCATTGTGATCGTCCTCTCACTCCTGCTGATCACCTTCTTCCCCAGCCAGTCCCCTTCCTCTGTGTGTGTGTGTGTGTGTAGCCACAGCTGCTGTGCTGTGTGTTCATGATAGCAATGATAGATAGCAGCAGTGAGTGTGTCATGTCTCTCTATCCCCTCTTCTGCAGTGTGTCCTGGGCCATCAAAGGGGGTGAGATAGACATCCCATTCAGGGCCGAACACTCAACTGTCACTTATTCTCAGCACTCTGACAAATAATATCTCTGCATTAACCATCTCCACTGCAAGCAGCTTCTCTGACCAAGGCTTAGAGCAGCGCTAGTCTGAGTGTAACTATCAGAAAGCTTCTTTTTGCCTCTTTCTAGCTCTTTGCCTCATGACTACCTTGGCTGCCGTGAGGTGAGCTGCCTCCTTGGCCATTCACCCCAGTACCATGTTACTGTGTCTCACCTCACACCATTAGCAATGGAGGCAGCCACTGATGGCCCATGAAACCATGATCCCAAATGAACCATTATGTTGATTGTTCCCGGGTATTTTGTTACAGAGACAGAAGGCTGACTGTCATCCTCCAGCTTTTCTGTCGTCTCAGATTCTGTTTTCTTTGTCCTTTTGGATTGACCCTTGTGTTCATTTGTTCACCATCATTTCAGCAACTCAGGGAAGCAGTGCTGTTGAACATGCTGCTATCCACCATGTCCATCCAAGAAGCCCTGACTCCCATTTGAGACACTGCTT
Source organism: Chionomys nivalis (assembly GCF_950005125.1). Taxonomy (NCBI): domain Eukaryota; kingdom Metazoa; phylum Chordata; class Mammalia; order Rodentia; family Cricetidae; genus Chionomys; species Chionomys nivalis. The sequence continues at coordinate 44,238,158 of NC_080107.1, forward strand.
TGTGTCAGTGTGCCTGTGTGTTCCATGAAGGACGGTCTCTGGGCCTTTCACATTGCTCATTTGAATGAAGTAGAATAGTAAATGTATTTGGGCTTCCCAGCTGAGATGATACAGATGGTCCCAGTGTGTTGTTATAGCAGGAGGGAGAGGTGATGAAGGGTGACCCAGAGGAGGAAGGCCTTCTCTCCTGCCTTTCCCCAAGGGCTAGCCTTATCTCACAGCAGTCCATCTTGCTGCCTTGGCTGTTGGCAGTTCACTCTTCTGGGCTGTAGCAGTTGAGGACAGAAAGGCACATGGTGGGTAATGGCAGCCCTGGAAGCCGAGCTTTACAAAGAAAACAGACTTTTTAGAGCCACTCTCCTGTGTGGAGCTAGGGATAGTGTGACACTTAGCCTGTGCAGTTGGGTCTGCTTTTCTGTGTGGTGTCCCCCTGACACACACACCCTTGTGCTATTTCCAATAAGACAGAAGATAGGTTCCTTTGCATACCTCTCCCCTGTCTTTGGAAACCAGAACACAAACCACGAATTTGATCTGTCACCTGCTTTTGGGAAATGATGTCCTGTCCCTGTGGGATATGGCCATGGCAGCCAACCTTTCTCTGCCCCGTTCTCTCCCTGGTCAGCTTATTGGCATTGGCTTGTGCATCTCCACCGCTGTGCAAGAGAATGTAAAATGCGGCTCACAAGCCTATCTCAGACCTTATTAAAACATCATTTTCCCTGCCTTGTTCCCAGATTTCTGTGCTTAATCATTGAAAGGCAGCTTACTCAAATATACATTATTCTTGTTTGGAAAACTCTTGTCGGCTTGTCTGTCTTCCCACCCCCTCTGCATTTTATAACGCTGCTGTACCGAGGCAGGACTTATTAAATATCATAATTTGCTCGTTGGAGAATTATTTGTAAACTTAATTAACTCTGTCAGTGTTTGAGTTAATTTTCTCCATGAATTTCAGCGTCCCTGGTCCTGGTTTTCTGGACTCTGTCCTGTGTCTGTTAAAGACTTTGTAAATAGTTTTGAAATGCCAGTTGGTGATATATGGGCCTCTTTAACATTTCTTTGATTTATGTGCAGTGCTGTAGAAAAAGGCAAAGAAAGCAAATTATATGGGGGAAAATGTTGCCAATCTTCACTTTTTTTTCTACCTTTAGTTTTAAAAAGTACACTTATCAATCACATCTGATGGATTTTCTTTTTTATAAAGATTGAAAATTTAACTATTTGAAGACTCCTGCAATGTATGTATGTATTTGCTTAGTCATGTGTAGCTGAGCCCTGGGTAGGGAGGCAGGATTCCCAAAGCTGTCTCCATTTGTTCCCAGTGACAGCATGGAGACAGGGAATGCTGACTGCAGGGGTAGATGCCTCTCCATCCTGGAAGCATGTCCCATCAGCTTCTGTACCCCTTGATCCTGTTGTGAGAGTCGGGGGGAACTGCAGCTCAAGAAAGCTCATTGAGATTTGTCCAAGGGAAGCTCTTTCACACATTCAATTCTTGCTGCATTTGTTCATTTGGACATGTGCACCCTGAAACATGTGAACACACACCCTGGTACACAGGTGGAGGTCAGAGGACAACTTATGGGGGTCAGTTCTCTCAAGGGTCACATTCTAGTCATCAGGCTCGGCAGCAAACTCCGTTACTGGCTCAGCCATCTCTCCAGCTCAGTTGCTTATTTTTGATGATTTCCAGGGAGATACTGAGCTAATCAGTGAATCCATTAATATTTCCTAAGATTGTTCCACGATGGCTCTCGGGTTTTAGTGTGCCTGAGAGCCATGTATTGATATTGATGTGAACTCCAAGGCGGACATCTCATAGAAATTCTCTTCTAGCAAAATTTGAGGTGGAGCCCTGGAATCTGCATTGGGGAATCAGCGCCATGTGGGTGGTCTTGATGCCAGTGAAGCAGGCTGGCAGGGGTACTATGTGTAGCACACCCACTCCCCACAGCATGGCACAAGGTCCAGCTCCTTCTCCAAAGTATGGGAGTCTGAATGTGTTTGGATCTTAGAATTTGATGTTATAGAAAGGTAGCGTGTTGATATACCACACATTACACTAATTTCTCCAGCGGGATCCAGGATAATACCTTGTAATCAGATATTGTGCTGTAGAAATGCCTGCCTCTTCACAGTAAGTGAGATAGATTAAGATTTAAATAGATTCACAGCAGTTCATGGCAGGCTTTGCTGCTACACGAGCTCCGCGCCTACATTGATGAGAAAGCTTTTGACTTTGAGGACTTTCATGCATTTTCATATTGTGAGAAGGAATCCTGGCTCTGTGCTGGCAGCGTCCTGTCCTGTCCTCTGTTCTGGGTGTGAGACGGCAGAAGGCAGTGAGTGGGTGAAAGGTGTGTATATACCAGCCCAAGCGCTCCCTCAGCAGCAGCAGGGAGAGTTCTGGAAGAACGAATGCAAGTCCAAGGTGGTTGGCTGTTCTAGAGCTGAAAAAGCAGCCAACGGATTGGAACTCTAGGGCCAGCAGGGACAGTTTGCTAGGCTTTGGTGAGCCATGGTTCCATCTTCCAAGAGGCCTGGCTGTCAATGCCTCTTCTGCTGTCTCTTTCTCTCGATAAACACTTATTAAAAGGGCCACCTGAGTGTGGCTGATCCTTGAAACCTGAACTGACCTAACCAACTTACCAAGTAACGGGGCCATTAGATCTGACCCCCACCCATCCCCACCCTTCGTGAGAACCTCACTGACACATCAACGTGGTTCTCAGCAGTCAGAAGTTTATTTCACATCTGTTCCGGCTCTCTCCCACTAGCTGAGCGCTTGCTCACTCTTTCTTTATAGATACCTGAGTTCTTTTTTTTTTTTTTTTTGATTTTTCGAGACAGGGTTTCTCTGTGGTTTTGGAGCCTGTCCTGGAACTAGCTCTTGTAGACCAGGCTGGTCTCAAACTCACAGAGATCCGCCTGCCTCTGCCTCCCAAGTGCTGGGATTAAAGGCGTGCGCCACCACTGCCCGGCAATACCTGAGTTCTTGATGGCACGGTGAGTGTAGTGGTTCTAGAAGAGGTGCTCTGAAGCCAGGCTGTCCAGATTCGCCCTACCATTTCTGTGCCTCAGTTTCCCCACACCAACATAGAGGTGCACCTGTTCTACAAGGTCATAATACAGACCGCTTGAGTTAAGCAGATTGTATGAGTCCCTAGCTCACAGCGAGCCCTGGTTATCCTCCAGGTGGGAAATGCCCCCAAAGGTCCATGTATAGGGCCAGGCTATTGCATTAGTCCGTGGATTAATCTTGTGGTAGATTCATAGTGGGATGGCATTTCCTGGGTGGAGTAGGACGGGGGGAGTGGCCCAGTTAAAGGAGGTCACGGTGGGTATCCCTGAGAAAGATGTATCTTGTCCCCCGCCCTCCACCCCATGACAGTCTTTTCCCCATGCTCCTGCTAGGACAGCGCTCTGCCTCCCTCACTTCAGGCCCGCCGTGTGGAGCTGGCTCGTCACTCACCATGAGCAGACTCAGCCTTTCCTCCCTGTCCCTGTTTTCTCAGGAATCTTTTCAAGGTGGTGAAGTCTGACTAACAAACCTGTGCACCTGCTGATGTTAGCCTTTTTACCACAGGCTAGCTTCTGTTCTAGACTAGGGAAATCTCTGCTCTTAGGGGCTTATGCTAGAGGCCGGTCTTGACCTAAAAGCCACATCTAGCCTTTTCTTAGCGTGTTGTTGTTCAACATCCACACAGGCCCCTGTGCAGAGCCAGCAGGATATGGTTGGAGTTCTCCATGCTGTAATGCATAATAGTTTCTGGAAAGCAAGGTAGGGTGTCTGAACGGGCGTGAGCAAGCCCTGCTCTGCTCAGCTGCCCCTTTAAATGCAGCCCATCCATTTTGGTATTGAGGGTGAAAGGACACTAGAGGTGCAGCCCCAGCTGCCTGTTCTTATCTTCTTAGCCCTTCCATACTGAGCGCTGCCTCTGGGTGGGCACAGGTGTAGCCATGCTCTTGATCGTCCCTCATGGATACCCCCTGGCGCCAGACTGCTGCTCCTGTGTGGCTCAGTTGCTTGGTTGTTTCCTCACAGCAGCTTGAATTGGATGGTTTGGATATGCTGCAGCACATCTTCAGAGGAGGTGGTCATTCATACAAACTCTTCTCCTTGGGCTCGGCATGTGGCCCATTGGTATTGTGCCTGCCTAGCAAGCATCAAATCCTCTCTAGTAAGGAGGGAGAGGAGGAGGGGGGAGTAAGAGAATAGGAAGGGAAGGAAAAGGGAAAACAGGGAGGAAGGGAGAAGAAAAGGTGGATGAGAGAGAAAAGGGCCCTTGCATCAGGGGCTGACCTTGGTCCCAACCTAGCTCTTCTGTGTACTTGGTTTCCCCAAGGTCCAGAACTCATCTGGGTCCTCTAACTTCTTTTGTCTGAAGCAAGCCGTCAGTCATTGGCTCGTTCTGGAAGTCTTGTTGGTAGCAGCCCAGCGACCTCAGCCATCAGTAGCAACCTTGGCTAACATATTTCAGGTATATACTCGATGCCAGCCATGCTTGGCCCTCTATATGTGCTTACCACTCACCAACTCTGAGGACCCGAGGATGAGGCCCAGATTTCTTCTAGAGCAGCTGCGCAGGGTTGAGACGAGGCTTTGGGGAACGAACTGATGAACCTGTGGTCCCAAGGCACAGGCTGTAGAGGGTCTCTGGCATGTATCAGGACAGATGATTACACACCCACATTCTCAGAATCTAAAAATTGTTCTCTGCCTGGATCCTATTGACTGGTCAATAGGATATTCACTCTGATCTGTTGCTTGTTTTGATCCAAAAACATCCCTACTGCTTGACTATTTTTGCTTCCAAGGGTGAAAAGAAAAAAAAAATGACAGCCCTGTGTTCTGTGTGGGAAGGTTCTAGCACCTCGGCTGACAGCTGTCTGCTCCTGTTCCTTCTGTGTAGACGGCAGCGATCCTGGCCCACCACTCAGCGCTGCAGCACTCACTTGCCAGCCACGCACAGGCCCTGGGTTCAGTCCTGGGCATCACCAAACCAAACCCAAACTGAAGCCAGCGAGAACCCTCAGCAGTCCCACAAAGAAAATGGTCCTGTGGGAGGGCTGTGTGGAAGGAGACTCTGGTCTGGCCCCACCAGACAGAAGTACAGAGGACATTTGTGCAGAGAACTTTGTGCCTCCTAGCTTGGTGGCTTAACACATCAAGACTGAGCTAACATGCCAGGCATTTAGGTTGAGTGCAGATTAAAAAGAACAGTCTGGACAGTCTATTAGAAGGTGATTCCTACCTGATCCTCAGGTTGTCTTTCATTTAGTGTGCTCCAGTGTATCTGAGGCCCCGCATAGTCATCCTTCTTGTTAGTGAGAGGTTCACTCAAGATGGGCCAGGAGACATCTCTGCCCACCAGACTGTCTTCCTCCACAGTATGAGGAGAATTCTAAGTTATATTTCCTTCTTAGTACAGCTAGCAGGCGCATCTTCTCCTTTCCCCCATCCTCCCAGTTTGTTATCCGCGGTGGTCAGGGTGGCAGTACTTGACTGAGAGTGCTCAGCTGTCAGTGGGATTGGACAGCTCTGGTCTCTTTACAGAGCTAAGAATGGATGTGGAGAGCAGCTCTGGTCTCTCCCTGTTTGCAATGTGCCGGGCTTGAGACTCTGTCCACATCTTACCACTTCATCCTTCGACTTTCCTGGCCTCCTTCCTCCGGCACTGCCACTTTCCACAGAACTTGGAAGTAGGAAACTGTGAAGTCTACCAACCTACATGGGTCATGTGTGGTTCAGTCGACATAAAGACAACTCCTGATCCCTCTAGATGAACATTGTTGTTCACAGTGGGCTGATAAATACATGTTGAAGGAGAAACTCAGGATCCTTGACTGTCGGGCTCTGTCTCCTTCCCATTGGGCCACATTGCCAAGCTCTGCCTTTGCTGTTGGACCACTGCCTCCTCATAACCCCGGCCACTAGCCATGACTCCTCTACCTTGAAGAGACGGTGCAGCTATCAAAAGGATCAATAAAAAGGTGCTTTTGGAGGTCTTGCTGGCCTCCAAACTAAGGGTCGGTCTAGCTTTCCTTCCACTCTTGCTCTCTGCCTGTTCTGACATAGGTCTTTGCAAGCCAGTGGTTCTCTGGCTCCTTCTTTATTCCATTTGTATCCTCCTGCTCCCATGTACTGTGGTTGAATCCAGGGCATCATGCATGGTAAGCACATGCTGTAACATTGTAACACTGAGCTGCACCCCAGCTCATGTGTGTTTTCTCTGCACGGCCCTTTTCCCCCCAATTCTTCCTCTGGTAAACAGAGGCTGGAGAAGGTAGGTCAAGCCCCTGGCTGGCAGCCATTTGCCTCCCCAGCAGAATACTGTTTAATGGGGAAGGTGGGGAGAGCAGGGGAATTGCCAGTCATGGCACTGAATTGGCACTTACCTCAGAAGCAAGCGTTTCACGACCGGGAAGCTAGGGGAGTTTAATAATTTCCACAGCGAAGTACAAATGCAGCAGCAGCTGTAGAAGACTCATTTTTCTCTCCCAGGGAGCCATCCCTTCTCTGGCTACCTGTGAGAAGAGAAATCTATAATGATCTAATCACACCCTTATTTTCATTAGATTGGTAATCTTTTAGAACTCATGTTTCCTACTTTATAGAACTTGTCAGACAGCCAGTGCTGAGTCTTAGTGTCTGGGACTGGGATCCAGAGGTGCCCTGGTTCCCATTTTACTCATTTCTCAGTCGAACTTCCATCTGTCGGTTTGCATTGGAGTACCTGTCAAGTAACCCAGCCCCCAACTAACTTTAACTGTAGACCTGAAGAACAGTGAAATGGTTCCATCACAAGTGGACTTAAATTCGCAAGCATGGATTTTTGCAGTAGGAAGCCATACTCAGATTTTTTTTTAAATAGGGGGCTATTTGTTGTTATTGTTTTTTTTATAAATATTTATTTGTTATGTATACAATATTCTGTCTATGTGTATGTCTGCAGGCCAGAAAAGGGCACCAGACCTCATTACAGATGGTTGTGAGCCACCATGTGGTTGCCGGGAATTGAACTCAGGACGTTTGGAAGAGCAGGCAATGCTCTTAACCACTGAGCCATCTCTCCAGTCCTGTTGTTATTGTTTTATTTGTGTGTGTGCATGTGTATGTGTGAAGGTCAGAGGACAGGTTGAAAGAATCACTTCTTTCCTTTTACCATGTGGGTTTCAGGGATCAACTCAGGTCATCAGGTTTGGTGGAAGGTACCTTTACTTGACAAACCATCTTGTCAGCCAGAGAAATCTTTATAGTATCATAGTGTTCCAGTAATGAAGGAACCATAGGTATAACTCTAGCCTTGCTTTGTAGACTGTTGATCAGAAACCAGAACTTTGATTTCTGGCAGCACAGAAGTAATTCTAGGTGCTTCATTCTTCCCAACTGCTTTTATCATTGGGCAGTAACAAGGAAAGGGAAGTGTACATTGTGGTTTACTGGGTACAGGAGTGTTGGATGTAAACAGGTCGTTCTTCTGGGGTAGTGTAAGCATAGCTACTGACATAATGGACTTCCTCCTCCGAGAGGCCCACGGGCACACAGACCCACCATACTGCTCCTCTGAGAGACCCACGGGCACACAGACCCACCATACTGCTCCTCTGAGAGACCCACGGGCACACAGGCCCACCATGCTATTCCTCCGAGAGGACCACGGGCACTCAGGCACCATGCTATTCCTCCAAGAGGATTACAGACACACAGGTCCATCATGCTGCTCTTTGGAGGGTACCATTTCACTTCTGTCCCCTGTGTAATATTCTCGATTTGGCACTGTCAATGTTGCTTTGGTTCTATTTCTGCTTCCTGGTTGCATCTCAAGTGTTGCTATGACATTGTAGTTCAAGCTGCTGTCATAAACTGTAATGCAATAATGTCCCAGACAACATATGTTTCTTATAGTTTTAGAAGCTGCAGAGTCCAAGATCAAAGTCTCCACAGTCGGATGTTCAGTGAGGACATTCTCTTTTGTATGCTGCTGGCCTCTTTCGTGATATATTCTTTTCTAAGCAGTAGTCCTTTCCCAGGGTTTCACTTTGACCTCATCTAATGTCAGTCTTCATCTAAGGTCGTTACTTCTTGGTACTGAAGTAGACTAGAGTGACAAAAACATCAGCCCATTCACTCTTTGTGACCCCTGTGTGGCTCCTGGGATGAAAGCCTAGTGTGACACGCAAGGAGACACCTTGTCCTACTTCCCTTGTCCATTTTTATTTAGAAGTCTGCTTATCTTCCCTTTTTTGCCTGATTGCCTCCTGCCTTCCTGTACAAATGTTATCCCTGTGATGGCTCTACCTTCAGTTTAGCTGTGTTCGGTTTGTTTTGTTCCTGTGAATGCTCAACTACATGAGTGATTTCTCCCCTCGCTGATTGACATTTTGATGTGTGATTGTGTGCATACAGCTGTGGTGTGAATAGGAGCAGGTGGGGAGAATGGCCTATTAATAAAGGTGTGAACTCCAGAAAGCACTAGTAGAGCAGGTCCATGCATTAATACATCGGGAAGAAACCCACATGGCAGTTAGCACATCATGCACAGTGCCACAGTTGAGCAGGAAGCACAGCCCTGCTTCAGGAGTAATTGGAGGGCCTGAGTCCCAGCTGCCCGGTGGAGAACAAATAGGCAAGTAAATTGGAGGCCTCATTCTTATGGTTTATTGATGCTGTTTTGACCAAGTAAAAAGATTATTTACCTATAAAAGCTCAACTCAACGGCTTACTGTTTGAAAGGAATGCCATGAGATAAAAGGGCAGCTGACGCTAATGCCATTGTCTGATATTTAGATTGAAGCCCAAGCAGAACAATTAGATTTATGGTGTTTTTCTGTAGTTGTTTTCTTTGGTGCAGACAATGCCAGGCAAGCTTCCCGCTCTCTGCCTAGAGTTGGGCTCAGAAGGAGCTGAGCTTCACAGAGATGCTGCGCTGTCTCATTAGCAGGAAGCTAAGCTGCTGCAGTAATGAGGGCCAAAGGTCTTTGCTACTCAACGCTGTGATGAAGTATTCCTGGCTTTCAGTTCCAGTTGAAATTTAATGGTTTGGGGAAATATGACTGTATGAAAATCTCAAATTAGCTCTGTTTACCCATGTTGCAGGCATGTGTCCCAGTGTGTGAAGTAGCATCTGACTCAGACAGTGGATCTGTGTTCACCCATGTTGCAGGCATGTGTCGCAGTGTGTAAGATGGCATTTGACTCGGGGACAGTGGATCGATCTATAAAGTATTTGCTTAGATTTTGACTCTGGGTTTGGTGTGTTCGTTACTTGGAGAGACTTATTCATTCATCCGTTCGTTCATTTGTTGTTGATGGACCTTTGGGCTAGTGATGTCTGTGAAATACAGCAAGGACTCTTTCTTTCTCCTCAAGTCTCAAGTCTTTAGTAAGAGCAGTGTCTGATTTCCAGGCTGGCGACAGTGCCAGGCCAGGCCATAGTCATCTCACTAAGTGGCCCATCTGCTTGTCCACTGACAGAAAAGCAAGCAGCCCCTTTGTATAGTGAGTGGTCCTGGACATGGGCAGTATGGGGGAACCAACAGCATACATACTATTCCTTCAAGAAACGTTTCTTGGGTGAGAACCATGCTCTTGAACCGAGAAACAAGACTGCCTTTCCTGAGTCCAAATCCCAGGATAATAACAGTTGTGTGCTTGGGGAAGGGCCAGAGGGGACTGTGAGGCTTCATGTCCTCCTGTCTGTCTGCCTGTGCCTTAGTCCTAGCCTAGCCCATTCTGACGTGCTTATATGTTTGCTCGTCTTAGCATCATCCAGGTAAATGATTTGTGAAGTGAATAAATCCTCCCAGCAGGCCAAGTGTTGGCCTCTCTGTTTAAAGATTGGGTGAATCCTTGAGAGGGAAATAAAATCAAAGCTTGATTGATTTGGCTTTAAGTTTTCAGATTTTTTTTTTTTTTTGAATGTCATATTCTCTTAATGTGGGCTTCAGGCTATATGGCACGGTAGAAAGATGCTGGACATGGAGAAATGCTGTGGCCCTGGACCCCAAGGGCCTTGGCTTAATTAGTGCATTGAACTTGGGCAGACCAAGGTATTTCCTTCTCATTCTTGGACCACTACAAAGCATTTTCCTTATTTTGGAGATGGTAGAAGCCATCAGAGCAGCAGGGAAGATTCAAGCATGCAGAGAACTAAACTGAAGGCTCACTGGGTTTTCTTTCTTTCTTTTCTGTTTTTTTTTAAAAAAATGTATTTATTTAGTATGTATACAATGCTCTGTCTGCATGTATGCATGCATGACAGAAAAGAGCACCAGATCTCATTACAGATGGTTGTGAACCACCATGTGGTTGCTCGAAATTGAACTCAGGACCTTTGGAAGAGCAGCCAGTGCTCTTAACCTCTGAGCCTCCTAACCCCTCTAGCCCCCATTGAGTTTTCTAAACACTTGGATATTGGCCAGAAACTTGTCATGAAATCCTGTCTTAATCATTTTTCTTTGTTAAATACCCTTTCAGTATTGCTACTCTTTGTAATTCAGAGCATGCTCAAGCCCACAGAACTTTGACTCCGGTGATCCAGGTCCCTTAAAGAAGGCTCTGTGAGACTAGACCACCCCGAGGAAGAGGTTGAGTAAAGCTGACAGAGTGCTGTGCTCCAAGTGTAATAGCCTTGGCTTTGACCAGAGCAGCTGTGACTGCTTGCAAGAGGCTGTTGACATTTCCTCATTGAAAAGGTGGGAGAGTCACTGGACCCTCACCTGGGATTCTGGCTGCTCCCTCCTGCACCTCCGAGCCCACTTTACGTAATTCTGCACATGACAATCGTGATCTAGGGAGCGGATGCAGCATGGAAGGTTAACCGAAAGGGGGATCTCACCTATACAGTTATAGGTCTCTCATCATCGCCTGCTGGGGTGAGAGGTGCAGCTGCTTTGGGGTTGCATACACTTCTGTAAGAACCCCTCACCTATGCTCTGTACACCCAATAAACTCATGGTTCTCAGGCTGGACTTTGGTGGGGCCATAATATTTTGGGGGAGGGTGTGTTTCTGTCTCCTCATGGAGCACCTGTTGTATAAATATTAGGGAGGTGGTATTGCTTCACTGCCTTCATGCTGGAGTCGTACCCTCCTGGCTCTTCTGGAGAGGGTGTGGGGTGCATAGCCACAGGCTTTCCTGGCAGTAAAGCCCAGGAGCATCTCCCCAGAGGATGCTTGTACAGGCTCAGTCTCCTGGACCTCTGAGCTTCTTCCACAGGCAGTGAATCTCAGCATTATTTACAATTAGTTACCATCAAGGTTTCCCTAATTCTGATTGGCCTTTCCTCAGATAATGATAAGTTGTTGAAATTTTCCCAGATATAGAGGTGATTAGCAGATACAATTGATTAGACAGGGCTTTAAGTTGAGACCTGATAGAATGATCCTAGGTCATTCGTAGAAGGTAGAAGGCTGAAATGAATTCATGGTGAAGTCCTAGCTGGAGTATCCTCAACCCCAGAGAGCAGGCTGAGTTGCTGTGTCTATGGGGCTTGTAGTTCCATGGTACGTGAAGACCCCATGTGTAATATAAGCTCTCTCATCACAGTGGTTGGGTGTGGAAGGGTTGAGGCCAGACTTTTGTTTCTTGCCTCTTTGATGTTCCTCCGTGTTAGTGGAGAAATGACCCTGCGTGGAGGCATCACATTAGAACTTTGACAAGTGGCTTCTCTTAGATGGAGCTGTTAACGTGTCTCAGACATTTGAAAGGGAGTATGCTTATTGAAATATGTTTTTATGGAAAACATTATAGAACCTATAACTGAAAATTTATGGCAGCATTTTGTGGCAGAATATATTCTTAATGTTGTATGTGGATTCGCTCTGAGCCCCCTTCTGCTTCAGAACCATAGGCTGGGTAGGCATTTTCCAAGAGTCTTTTCAGATCTAAACAGTGTTCCATGGAATGAAGTGTTTGGTGCTTAAATAATGTATAAATCCAGTTGGACAGGAACTGCCTGTCAGTTTTATTAACTTTGACCTTTTCGCCCATTATAAAAGTGGTTCAGTTAATATTTAATGGCCCCTTATAGATCTTGACAGTTGGAGCCATGTTCCTGGAAACCGGGATCTTATATATGATTAACAAATGTCACTTAATCATTATGAGTCAGCTTGCGAGGGCAGGTTTTGTTTTGGAAGAACGAAAGTTCTTTCACCTACGTGTGCTGTGGAGCTGCCCTGCATGCTGAGGGCCACCGCGATGGAGAGGCTTCACAGGACCACTGCGAGGGACAGTCAGCATGCAGCTCTGCTGTTTTGGTTTTTGTTTGTTCTAGCAAATGATCAAAACGATGCAGGTGGGCAAAATCCCGTTGCCACTCTGCATAGTTAGCAGGGCTCTGCCTTGGAAAGTCAGCAGGGCTGGATCGGCCGAGCCTGCGTGGACAAAGAAGATGGAGAGCCAGAGGCAGAGAGAGAGGGCTCCTTGGGCCAGGAGGGCCCTGCCAAGCTGTCTCCCTGCATCCCAGAAAGGCCGTGCTTATTGCTCTCACTGCAGATCTGCTGGGGAAGATCGAAGCCCCAGCAGCTGACGTTTTGAAACATTGTCTTTCAAACTTGTGCTGTCCCGTGCTCCCATTGATTTCCCATTTAAGGAATCTGTAGGAGAAAACCAAATCTGAGCAAAATTCATTGGTCTAAGATGAGTTGTTAGAGCCAAGCCATGTTCCTCTCCACCTTTATCATGAAGGCCATCTGTCTTTGTCCTGTGCATGTGGCCATAGACTCCCCAGAAGATCCACCAGGTAAATCAAGCATCTGTGATGAAGCAATGTGGATGCTCCAAACATAGCCATTTCCACCTTACTGGGTCACCGAGTAGCTAGCTTCTCTTTTATAGCCTCTTGCAGGAGCAGATCATTTCAATCGTCTTTGTTTTCTCTCTGCGTGCAGCCCAGTGACATTAGGTGAAGCTATTTGTTTTTCTGCGCATTATTGCCCTTTGCATCCTGGTGCAGGCCTTTATATATGGTGGTCACCATTTCATTACCACAAGCTGTAATACGGCTGACTCAGCAAAGAAAATCCATGCCTCGGAGAAGTAATCGGGAAGAAATTGATTCAGAATGAGTTACTATTTGTATGTTTAGTTAATTCTAAATATATATTTGAAAGACCTTGCATCATTTGAGAGGAGAGGAAGAACATATCGTTTGTAAGAAATGATCTTGTCCAGATTCTTAGCTTAGCATTTGCACACCTGAGTGTTTGTGTATGTCTGTTCGGGATTGGGATACCTGTCAAGGTTAATTTTATTGTGAAGAGATTGACGACAGTTCTTAGAATCTACACTATAAAAGCAGAGGGAGGTTACTGTCATATGTCAAGAGCTGTGCTTCATTTGGCAGTGTGTGAGACAGGCAAGTTGTTTTCAATCCAAATGTTGGAATGGCCAAAGTTGGGGGTCTGGGTGGGGTACCAAGGAGCTTTCTGCAGTGTTGGGGAGTCTTTGTGTCTTGAGTGGGGTATTGGTCACACAGATCTATGCCCGTGTCTAGAGCAGTGGTTCTCAACCTTTCCTGCAACCCTTTAACATAGTTTCTCATTTTGGTGACCCCCCCATCATAAAATTATTTTCATTGCTACTTCATAACAGTAATTTTGCCACTGTTATGAATTGTAATGTAAATATCTGTGTTTTCCAATGGTCTTAGGCGACCCCCGTGAAAGGGCCGTTTGACCCCCAGGTTGAGAACTGCTGATCTCTTAAAATGTGTGCATTGTACTTTACACAAACTAAAAGCTAGGAGGTGGTTTCTGCTCTAAGTTGTTTGGTTAGAACTAGGCAGTACTATTTTTCTCCTCCAGAGAAGACAAAAATACCACAGTGAGTGAAATGATCTCTTAGGTAACCTCAAGCTCAGCAGTTTGTCCAGAAGTAAAGCAAAGGATGCTTGCTGGCCCTGAGCCCACATCATGTATGCAGCTTCCTCTGCCTCACTGTTCGGTGGCATGTGAGTGGAAATGAAATTACTGTCTCCGCCATTCCCTCCAGGAGCAGGGCCTGTTTTATAGGTTGTTAGCAGATTGAGTCCTGAGCTGACTTTTATCCAGAAACTGATACTGTCGTCACCAACAGGAAAGATGACTCCAGAGAAAGGTTCCAGCCTGTGTGACCAGCCGGGTTGAGGTCCTGGCTTAACCGCAGTCCTGGATCAGTTTTATAGTTTTCATTACAAGCAAGAGTTCCCTGAACTAACTTTGTCGCTGGGAAGATTGTCCATATCTTAGCAACATGACACAGACTTTCAGACTACCCCATCAAACACCTGGGTGACTTCCCACAGCCACATCTCCCCAGTGCTGCTGGTATTTAGAAATGCATGCTGCATTGTCTCTTGGTTCACAGTGCAACTTCCTTTCTCTATCAGTGCAGTGGTGCTGTGGAGCCCTTTGATATTTTAACCACTTATGTTCGTTTTCATTGGTGCATTATTGCCATGAAGAACAACTTTGCCTCTTTTTGTCTTCATCTAATCCTCACTTTAGAAATAAATTCCTTGCAACATAGTGTTAGCAGCAGTAGCTGAAATAGCTTACAATGTGTACTGCGACAGAATGACCTGGGATTGATAGTCTAATGCCTGCTGCCCTGCACTGATGGGCTGTTCTTTCCCTCTTGTCTCTGCAGCTGCAGTACCATGCAGGTCTAGCATCTGGCCTTTTGAATCAACAGTCCTTGAAGCGCTCTGCAAATCAAATGGGTGTGTCTGCCAAGAGGAGACCGAAGGCCCAGCCAACCACTCTGGTTCTACCGCCTCAGTGAGTGAAGGGTTTGTGGGGAGCTGGATTTCCACCGGCATGAACTTTACGTTGTGCTCTTTTGTAGCTGGTAGGAAGGTTTTGTTTTCCTTCCACACAGTGTCTTCCTTTTGAAGGACTCTAGCAGGACTAGAAAGCTTAGCTTGTCTAAGGAGCAGCTGTGACACAGTTCCTAGTTGTCGTGTCTAGCATGTAACTTTGCAGCTGGAAGTTTTAGATGCCTTCTATCTTCCTATTTCCTCAGCCCCGTCCTGAAGCTGCCAGAACACGAGTAGAGCCGGCCTGAGTGCATTCTGGTGAGCACAGGCCCAGAGTGCATGCTTAAGCTGGGGTAGCATTGGAGCTGGACTGGCTGCTGCCTTCTCCTAGTAACATGTGCTCCTGCTTCCTCACTAGCAGGGATAATAGGCACAGCAGACCACATGGTGTTTTTCTTCTCCTGTGGACATCCCTGTAGCTACCAATTCCAGAACCCTAGGAGAGTCCTCAGGTCCCAGTCTGTACCCAAGCTGCTTTTAACCCTATGCTGAGTACTCTTCCCACTTCTTCAAACAGTTCATTTTAGCCTGGTGTGGTGGCCTTTGCCTGTGAGTCCCAGCACATGGGAAGCTGGAGCAGGAGGATCTCTGTTTAAGGCTACCTTGGGCTATATAGTAAGATCCTGCCTAAAAAACAAAACAAAAGCAAAAATCTGTAAGAACAGCAACAACAAAACCCCACAATTTTCCAGTCCTTGAACTTTATTTAAGTAAAATCATACACTGTCATTTGAACTATTTCTGTGTGTGTGCATGCACACATGAACACAAGTGTGTACAGGGGGATTGGACCCAGGGCCTTGTGCCTGCCAAGGATGTCCTTTTCCACTGAGCTGTTTCCCTAGACTCGGGGGAGGGGCATGAATGTCTTATTTTCTACTTGGTATAATATTTGTCATCTCAGTTGGTTCACCAACTTGGCCGGCAAGCTGCATGCTGAGAGGCCTTGCTGGTAGGTTCTCTCCCAGTGTGCACACTCCCAGAGACTGTGTGTGTTCAGATGGTTCCCACACCATCATTCTTTACCCTCTCCTTTTCTCCTGCCCTTGGCTGTGAGCTGAATCTTTCCATTGACTACTCGAAGGATCGTTTGCACACAAGATGTGCGTCTTCACCTTTATTCACGAGCTCACTGGTTTTGTCTGGTTAGCAAATACTTGTGCCTACTATGTGCCAGGCAAGGTTCCAGTTCTTGAGGCAGTAAGTACGAGCAAGATGGCCTCCAACACCATGGTTTCCAGTTCTAATTAATGCTAGGAAAAGAATGAATAGGAGTAAAGTGGGGAGGAGAGGCCTGCTTAAATAGAGTGGTCAAACAAGGACTCAGCTGGCCGTGCCCTACAGCACAGAATGAGGAAAGAGAAGGGCTGCGGAAGGTCACTGGGCTCTTTCCAGCAGCAGGCACATGTCCACAGGTGTCTCCATGTTCAGCGGACCCTCTTACAGTCTGCATCTGCCAGACAAGACGAGCACGAGCAAGCAGCAGTCTCCCGGTTGCTTTCACGTGCTGCATGTGTATATGTGTGCTCTGGTCTTTGAAAAGACTGACTTGAGAAGCAGAAAGCTTCTTGCAGAGCGTTACTCTGTTGTTGCGTCGTGTTGACTCGGTGACTCTGCATATCTCAGCACGCAGCTCCCCAAAGTCTGATGGGCCTTGTAATCTGTCATTTTCCCTGCATGGATTGTCTACTGAGGCAAGATGTTTGGCAAGAAGTGAAAGACTTTCTAATGGTCCCATAAGACCGAAGCCAAAAAGTGTTTGTTGCTAACTCTCTCCTGACAAAAGTCAGTTCTTGGTCCATCTGTTCACCATTTGTTAATTTGCATTGGCTTGAAACCTGTTTACAGGTGACATGCTATTATGAGGACACTTAGAAGCTATTTTAAGCACCGAGGCAATCAACAGACACTGTTCAGATGCCAAAGGGAAAGAGAGAGAGGAGTATTCACAACTGTCACCGTACACTTATAATAGATCACTCAAAATACTTGGTTTCAAAGTGAGAAGTGGTAACAGCGTCCTAAGAATACAGCAGCGGAATGATTTCCTGTCCGCTGGAGCCATTTCCTGCGGAGATGGACTGCTCTTCTCTCATATCTCTCGTCTCGGGGCTCTCAGCCTCCTGGAACCCCTTCATAGAACTACTGCCTCGTAGGCAGGATCTATATCCAGACTCCACTCAGCTCTTCACTGTGTTTGATGTTGGCTAGGAATAGGACACAGCATAACTGGTGGCCTGCTGGAGTTATTAATTTTTAAAAAGATTAAAAAAATAAATAAAAAATAAAAGCTGTAATTAATAGATGTATGATAGATGTAAAGAGAAACCCAAGGTAGCAAATACATCACGCCGTCCCAAGGAAGCCCCTTTAAGGTCTGGTGGGTATTGTTTAGACATTTTTTCAACACACACACACACAATTATTTTTGCATAGAAAACTTTCCATAAGGGTTCAGACTGCGCTCTTGTCCTCTTCCCTGTGCTAGTGTGTTGTGACGGTCGCTGATGGAGAAGGCGCATGATGTGCTCTCTGAGGTTGTCAGACCGACATCTTAATAGTGTAATGGCTGTGCCTGCCTACAGGGAGGTCCTCATTACAGCATCCTTATTAATAAATACATTGTCACCATAAGTTCACTTTGTCCTTAAGAAAATTCCTGAGAAAATTCCCAGCACTCAGGAGGCAGAGGCAGGCAGATCTCTGTGAGTTCAAGGCCAGCCTGGTCTTTAGAGTGAGTTCCAGGACAGCCAGAGCCATTACATAGAGAAACCTTGTCTCAAAAAAATAAAACAAAACGAAAGAAAGACAGAAAAAGAAAAATTTTTGAGCCCCCTATGAAACACTCAGATTCATCAAGGTTGCTATGTTAATTAGCTGCCTGTCTCCCCACCCCCAATATCCTCAACTTATTCTTTACCTAATGCTGTCAGATAAATTCCTCCTGGACATAGTGTTATTGTTAGCAATAAGTGGTGTTCTCTGTCCTGTCATCCTGGGTCAGGGTTCTGGGTGGCTTGCCTACGCAGATCTGACTCAGTCTTCCAGTATGTTCTACTTAGACACTGGCTAGGGCCATAGTCATTAAGGGCTCAGCTGAGGTCAGGAACCCAAGGCCACTCAGTGACCCCAGCTGAGTCCTCTGACTATGGCCTTGGTTGGTGTCTCATTAGAACATTCTGAGAGAGTTCAGCCTCAGGCAAGCCGGTGTTGGCTGATGACGGGAGGTTGTGTTTCTTTCCCACATCACAGGCTTCTTGAGTGTACTTGGGTATGGCACTGGCTTCTCCAAAAGCAGCTAAGAGGATGAGCCAGAAGGGGGTTGTCCTTTTCCAGCTTAGTCTCAGAGTATCTGTTGTCCACCGTTTTCTGAAGTAGAAATGAGTCGCTGAGTCTAAATGGCATTCAACAGGAGGACACGGACATGCTTTATAAGAGAAAACATGGCGAGAAACGTATGGACAGGATTTAAAAGCTTCCAGTTGCCAGTGGAGACACTGTGGGGAAGGATGGCTGAGAGCAGCCCCAGGCAGGTTCGGTTACTCTGGCCCACAAGGTCCCACTTTGTGCATCAGACAGGGAGGACCGAGGGTCCTCTTGACTTTGATGAGACTAGAGACAGGTGAACAAATAAGTCACAGGCATTATAAGAGCGTGTGCCAAGTCCTGTAACGGACAAGCTCTGTAGTCCCAGTCACCCTACAAGAGACTCTCGAGAGCAGGCTCGTTGGCTGTTGGGATTCCATCACAGAAGAAGGGGATGGGGGCTACTGATCCCTCACTTGAGGTTCTGGTGGTTCTCTTCTACACCTCCTGGCCATTTGCATGGAATTCTGCCCTAGCTGCACTTGACCTCGTGGTATGGAGTTGCTAGAGTGTACTGAGTATGGAAGTTAGCTGTGTTATGGAAGTCATCTTCCATCCTGGATGAGACTTTGCTATGCATGGCTGCTTTGAGAACACCCATACTCTGAAGCTGGATTAAACTTAGTGGTTCCCCAGGTTGGACTTTTTGTGGAATTGAACTTTGGTTTGTTCTTGGTATTCTGTAAGGAGAGAGTAGGTAGGTGTGTATAGTCAGGTCCCCAAGCAAGAGAGAGTTCCTGTGTCAGGTACTAGAAGGGATCCTCTTATGGATCCCATGAAGTCTCACCAGATTTTCCTCCTAGCAGCTTTGCCAGGCTTTCGGGTTTCTAAGCTAGGATGGATTTTAACAGTGAAGAAAGCCCCAGGGGCTTCCTGGGTGTCTTCCTCTCACAACCCCTGTACTCGCCCTGTACAGCCACCATAAACAGGAATGTGGGACGGGT
The DNA here is from genome assembly GCF_950005125.1 of Chionomys nivalis. NCBI lineage: Eukaryota > Metazoa > Chordata > Mammalia > Rodentia > Cricetidae > Chionomys > Chionomys nivalis. The sequence goes on from NC_080107.1 coordinate 44,257,275, forward strand.
GTAGAATGTGCTTCACATGTGGTGGCTTGGACAGTAGTTACCTGGAGACATGATTGCTCCTGTGTTCCCTAGGATGAGTGAGTGCTGGGATTAAAGATGCATCCACACCCCTCAAAAAGCTTGCAAAGAGATAGAAATGTTTCCACCAAATGGAGGGAGCTCACAGTGCGCTGCTGAGCACTCTGCCTCCAGCTGTCTAGAGTGTTCTCCTCACTGGCATCTCTAGCAGAAAAGGTGCTGTCCATCTTGAAAGAGCCTGTCTCCCTGTTGCTGGGAAACATTACCCATTGGCCCCCTGTGATTGAAGTTAGCTTCTAGAATGGCTGTCTCATTTGTTCTGGATATCTGTATTTAATATGTCAGGAGTATATGTCAGTATAGCTATGCTGTGCTACTCCCAGTAGCAGTTTTGGGTGTCCTTCTTTGTTAACAGGGGATGCTAGGTTGGATCCACATTGTCAGGCTGAAGGGTTCACAGCTATAATGGCATACCTGCTTTCAGTGGCCAAAGACAAAAGAGTCCTCTGCTCCAACTCAGGATGCCTCAGCCTCATTTAGATTTGAAGAAAACCTAGTTCCTCTGAAAGGTTCTTTTGAAAACGCTGTCTGGGTCAGAGCATCCTTTCCCCACACTTTCCTTCGTGAAAAGATCTCGGTTGTTGAATCTGAGCTCCATTCCATTAGGGCATTCCTTGGAGAGGAACAAGCCGTTCTCCGCTTGTTGCCTGTCCTTCACTGTTTCCCCATCAGCCTTCCTGTTCCAGCCCATACGACAGTGTTTCCTTTTCTTGGCTTGTTCCTGTTAGTAGGTAAAGATGCTTGTTTAAAGCCATCTCCTGGAGGAACCCTGTTTCTGAACCCCCCTTCCCACGTCACACAGCTCTGCTTTACAGCCAAGCTCTTGGAGTCTTGTCTCTGCAACCCCCGTGTGGTCTCTGGTGTTCCCTCCGGATGCTGTCTCTAGAACATCATGCAAATGGATGCAGAATGTGCTGTCTGTTTCCCATTTGCTCAATGCTTAGCTTTTGCGAGTCACTCACATTGTGTATATCAGTGTTTATCCCACTTGATGCTGGTGTTTTTTTGATGTCCTTTGAACCTCCTGTGGCCCTTCCTCAACATGTTGTGTGTTTTCAGAATTATCTGAGACCCTCGAGGGTGCTGTCTTCACAACCCGTGTATTTGAGGAATAGCATTGCCAGTGGCAAACATGTGCTCCGCAGGTGCTGGAAAGATGTGCCATCAACTCAGGGCAGGGAGATAATGGTACTCTCCTAAACCCTTGCTTGAACACAGACTGCCGCCTTCTGTAAGCCACTGATGTTGCTCTGGGAGCTGAGTCAAATGAGGCGCATCTCCTGCTCCACTATGTTTCTGGCTCCCTAGCTCACCCACTCGCAGTTCCACATGCTTGCTTCATTCTCAGAGGCTCACACTGTCTTTTGTTTAGTGTGAGACACCAGGAGTCAGGGAGCAAGGCAGTGGCCTTGTGTGTCCTGGGTGAGAAAGATGAGTGGGTGGAGCTTCTGGGGTCACGGATATATCACCAGCAACACAGTGCTTGTGTGGGAGACTGTCCTATGGCTTGCTGTCTGTTGCCACTTTCTCTGATTTGAGGAGGTTTTGTTTTTCCATCTTTGTCCCCCTCACAGACGCGAAGCTCTACTAGAAAGTCCTCTCTGGTGACCAAGAGCTTGCATCCTTGTAGTGGTGGTGGTAGTGGTAGTGATGTCTTGAACTTTCTTTTTTTTCGGACTACTATTTTGTTGAGGTCAGACTGTGGTTATGTGGTGATTAATTTATATTAATTCATTGGCCTTGATGGTGACAGGAACTTGACCCTGCATCCCCTTTCATCAGAGCCAAGTTTAGCTTGACCTGAGCAAAGCCACTGTCAATAGACTCTAGCTCAGTCCCTCTGTTGGGAGGCTTTTCCCAGCGTGCAGCAGGCTCAGCCTGAGCTGGGCTGTGGCAGAGCGAGTGTTTGGCCTGTACTGATGTCCCACAGAGGAGCGAAGCGTGCAAATGAAAGTTTGCCGAGTTTGGGGAAAAGTCTTCAAAACTTAGGTGGAAACTCACTAAGTCTTCTTTCCCCCATTGGCGAGCATTAAGTAACAATATTCATTAAATACCACAGAGAGGCTGTGTAATAAAGAAATAATCCTAGGCCTAGGTGGCTGCAGTTCTCCAGAAGAGCTGAAATTGAGAATATAATTAAAGATTAAAACATTGTTTGCATTCTAGAACATGGAGAAATCTTTTTCCTCCATTGCGGGACTATATTAATAAGGAGGAGATCAGTTTCCAATAACTGTTGCCGCTGAGCTCAGTTATTAGCTCAGCCCGTCACGCCTGGGCTTCTGACTCGGGACTTCGCCTTTCTCCTCCAAGACTGGATGGGAGCGTCAGCCTCCCTCAGAAAGCGTTTATGTGGGCCATGGAGGTGCCCAGAGGGCAGAGAGCTGCTGCATGAGCTCGAGGAGCTGAGTTCAGGTCTCCGGCACCCGTGCAAGCAAACCCCGCTGTAGCTCCATCTGCTTGATGTCCTGAGTGTGAAGAGCGGCGCTGAGATGGCCAGAGTTGCCTTTTACAGGAATCTCAAACCCTGCAGCCACTGCTGCCCTCTCTTGTGGACACAGCAGTTTCCAGTCTATTCCTTTTAGTCAGTTTGCATGCAAAAGTGAGGATATTGGTGGGAATTCTGCTGTAGCCAGCTATGTTTATAACTATGGCTAAAGAGCCACCTCAACCCAGGCCCGAAGCAGTCTCCTGTGTCTCCAACATCTGGTCTCCAGAGCTTCTGGAGGAAGTCTAGACATTCAGCCTCCCAGGGACTAGGGCAGGCCAGAGGCTTTCTCCAGCCAGCCTTGCTCACTGGCTTGTAAAAGCCTAACATCCCAGGCAACATTTCACTCCCTGTTTTTGCTGCTGTTTACACCTGCTTGTTTCTCACTGGTTTTGAAATTGACTTGGAAAGTATTTTGAGGCCAAGAGTGTGGAGTAGACTTCCTTCTGGCTCTATGTCCTCCCTGTTCTTTAGAGTCTCTATTTGAGGAGAGACAAGCCCATGATCATTGTTATTATGCGTATGTCCTCATGTTATTGGCAGGTAGAGGTGGAAAGAGTCTGAGTCTGTGTCTAAGGGGGAGTAAAAATGTGATGTGGTTCCTGTGTAAGAGTGCTCCCTCACTCCTCACTCAGTAAGGCTTCAAGCCCAGGCTTCTCCTTGGCATATCACCCACACCTAGCTACTCCACTGTATCTCAAACGCTGATATGTGGCTCCCTGGCTGATAAAGCTGAGACCACCCCCCACCGTGCGCGTGTGCGCGCATGTGCGCACACACACACTCATGCCTATGGAGAGCAGAATTCAGTCTCTGGTATTGTTCTTCAGGAGCTGTCCACCTAGTATCTACCTTGTTTGTTTAAGTCAGGGTCTTTTACCAGGGCCTGAGTGCTCATGACTCTCCTAGGATGCTGGTCAGTTAGCGCTTGGCATCCTCATGTCTCTTTCTCCCCAGTGGTGCGATTTTAAGTATGCAGCACTATACCTAGCCTTTTATATAGGTGCTAGGGCTCAAACTCAGGTCTTCATGCTATGTGCTAGCTACTTTAACTACTGAGTCATCGTCTAGCTCACCAAGAACACCTACAAAACAGTTTCCATGTGTTTCCAGTACCCAGGACTTGGAGTGAACTGTACCTGTAAGTACTGGATGTTTAAGTGACCAGGAACCAAGTGGGTTGTGGGAGGCAGGTGCAGAGGTGGTCTTGGAACCTTTCGCGAGGACAGGGCCCAAAGGCCAGCCTTAGCACACTGTGGAATAGCAGGCCTTTGAGGTGGGTGAGCAGGACGCAGTGTGTGGAAAGTGGTATATTAGGAAGATGAATCAAGTGGCAGGTTGCAGATGAATAAGCTAGTCCTTCGTAGCTGTTTAAAAGATAATTGGTTCATGTTACTTATCTTTTATTCCCTCTCTTTGGGCAGGAGAAAAGTCTCTGGGAGAAATAAACGAGGAATCCCTCATAAATATTAATGCAAAAATCTGTCCATGGAGAATAAATATAGGGACATTTTGTTTTAAATGCTCTATATCGTTGCGATTCATTAGCATATATGTTGTAAAAGCCGCTTCTCTTCCCTTGAGAGAACTGTGTTCTGTTCAACTAATAGCCACAGACCACGATCTGTAGCTTGTCGGGACTGTGATACTTGAGACATATGGCAGAACTTTGCTCCCTGTTTCAGCCGGGGGTTCTGGTCCCCTGTACTCAGAGGTGCTGCCTGTGGCAGGGAGCCTGGTATCCCCAGCCCCATTCTCATCCAGCCTCCATCTGGACCTGTGATCCCCACCCCTACCTATTGTTTTCCATGTACCCACGTGTCCTTTTCACTCAGAACAGGTTAGGTGTGTGAACCTCCAGGCCAGGAACATCATGGCACAGAAAAGACTTCCTGTAAGCAGGGGGAGAGATGAAGCTTTCCTCTCAAGGCACGCACATCATTAGGTGCTCACAAATCTCGGGCAGAGTGATGGATGGACCACATTTACTTTAAATACACCAGCATCCTGTTGCCAAGTACTGTGGTCGGCATCCTACCGCTGTTGGAGTGGGGTCATGAGACCATCTTGCTGTGGATGGTGCTGCTAGACCGTCAGGCACACTGTACTCTTGCCTGCATTCATATGTACATCCATGCCCCTTATCTACAGAACATGTTCAGATAACGGAAACCACGAATACTGAAGCTCATGCGTTCATGTACATTTTCCTTAAGTGCCCATGTGATGAAGCCTAATTCCCATGTTCCCCACAGCAGGGAGCAGCGTATTTTCTTCCCAGTTTCTCAGACTGAGGTTCTTGTTTCACAGATCTTAGGAACCTCAGCATCTTTTTGTTTTTATTTTTGAAAATCAAGTTGGAAACTTTGCTTTTTCACTTACAGGGAGCCCTTTCCAGCTTCTTTGTCAAGTCCAGGCTGCTGGCATGACTTGAGTAAGGGTTCTTGGAATTCAAGTTCTGGGATGCTGACTGGTAATCTGACGTTTCAGACTGTGGTTGACTGCTGGTACCTAAAAGAGCAGACAGAAAAGTTGTGGATACTGTATCTGAAAACTTTAGGATAAAACGTTCTGTTCCACAACAACAACAGCAATAACAAAATAATGTCTGAAGAAGCAGGCCTGGCTGCCAGCAGTGCAGTTTTAGGTAAAATCTAGGGGAATGCACAAGCCAAATAGGGGGTGGCAAGGGAGAGCAGAGTTCTGGTGACGGCTGTGTCACACCCTGCCCTGTTGACCTCATGGGCACCCGCAGCCCTCAGTGACTGGCTCTAGTCCTGGCCCTGCTCTCAGCTGCCCTGTCATGTATTTGTCTCGGACTACATGTGACAGAGAACTGAGAAACTCAGTGTCCTCTGTAGATACTGAATCACGGCGCTGTCGCATAGACTAGAAAACAGTAATAAAGAACCTAGCCATTAAGCCCCGAGTGGAACGTGGCAGCCTGCAGAATCAGTTTAAAATGATATTTCATTGCGCCCTCTAATTGCATTTCTCCTTTACAAGGTGATTTTATCCAGGAAGACAGCTGTCTGCTGTGGCTATTACATCACTGGCCATTACAGGGCAAAAGAAGAAAAGAATGGGTGGTATCCCAAGGCTCATCAGATAGGTGCTGGTCCTTTTTATTTTAATTTCTAAAAACATTTATTTTAAAACATGGCATCAAGTTTGAATCACGGTAAACAAAGCTATGGCTTCATTATATGTTAGATTTTGCTTAGTACGGTCTTCCAAACAGCAGACATGATAAAGTAATTGAAAGTAAAGGGTATTTGTTTAATTCTTTTGCTTAACGAAGAGCTGGAGCCAGGGATTATTAGCTTTTCACCCCATAGGGTTCCCAACTAAAGCTGGGTGCAAGTGAGACTCTTTGAAATCCTTCTGTTCTGCCTGAGCTGTAAAGTAATTCCTGTGATCTCCTGGTGTGTTTCTCTCTCTGCCACACTGGTCGTTAGTAAGCCGTAGACTTCAGTCACGGAAGTCTCCGTGTAGCATAGAGGTGATGAAGAACTAGTGAACCAGGAACCCAGGTGAACCCCTCTGTGAGCCTGGGTTCCAGGAAGCTGGAGTCGCTGAAGGTAGAATGGACTTGTGGTACCTTCCAGTCAGCCCAGCACTCACTGCCGGATGGACACACAGGAGTTCTCAGCAGTAAAACCGAGAAGCACTGTTTGCTGCCCCTGTCATACTGATTGCTAGCTTGATTGGGACATAAATCTCTCCAATTGAGTCTAGTGTGGGAAGAATCAGTTGTTTTCCTTCAGTCTGGAGGCATGGTGAAGGCAGTGGAGATGTGTTGTTGAATGTAGAAGCATGGGGTGTGGGCACTCAGAGAACTCGGTGAGTGCAGAACAGGCTCCCAAGAAAAGGGGCCCAGCCAGCCAGAGATAGCCACAGCTGCCCACTGAAACCACATTGGACGCTTGGGAGAGAGACCCAGACATTCCACTGTTAACAGCTCCCAGGATTCCTGCTGATACCTGAGTTCTCCAGGGGTGGTGCACCTGGAAAACCTGCCAGAGCTTGTATTCACTGTGAGGAAAAAGTCTGCAGAGCTCACTGAGGCCATGGCCGGGGCCAGCTGGGTTCAACTCAGGAGAACATGGAGACATCACCATGTCGTCTACTTCCAGCTCCTTCATTCATTTTAGCTTGTGACTTCAGAAAGGCTGAAGGTTCCACTCTAATTCTTCACTATACTAGTTTATATATTTATAAAATACATAAATTTTATTCATGCAGATAGTCTATATAACTAGGCATGCTATACGGCCCTATGGGTACTTGTGATTTTCATAAATACATAAATCCTCAAGTATACAATTTAGATTTTTAAAATTTTGTGGGTATATGTATATATTTGTATACATGTGACAATTTAGCTTATTTTAGATCTGATGTGTATTTTATAGCCATTTTTAGTAGCTTTATCGTATGATTAAATTGTATGTATTTAAATTGTGAAATATATACAAACATGTATAAGTACCTCCTTGCAATAACTAAGAAGATTAACATTATTTTCCACCTCAAATATTGCCCCATACCCTTTTATCAGTCTTTGTGTATACTAGTTTGCATTTTCTAAAACTATATGTAGATGAAGTCATATAGCATGTACCCTCTTTTTTTAAAAATCTGTCTTTATTTCTTTGCATTACCATTGAGATTCAGCCTTATTGTTCATGTATAGGGTATTTCTTCTTGCTACTGTATAATAGTCTTCTGAATATTCCACAATTTGTCTTTTATCTATGATGACATTTGGATTGCTTGGGTGCGACATGTCTTTGTGTAGACATGTGCTTCCATTTTTCCTGTGTGATGGCTTTGAATTCAGTATCTTGGTCACATAGTAGATGTACAGTTACCTTTTTAGTAAATTGATACTCAGTAGTCGAGGTTTGAAATGAGATGGTGTGACAGGGAACAGGGGTCCAGAAAAGGTGATATGAAGGATGTAAGAACCTTTGAGGATCTTTGGACCACTTCTTCTACTGTGTCTATACCTAGGGGTTGAGAGAATGGGATGTGTACCCTCTGTATTTTGAGTGTTCCTGATGGACGGCTGCGGTGAACGCTATAACAGAGCTTCCCAATGACTCCCATTTCCCATCTAGGGTGCTGTGTGTTCTTAATCAGAATGTAAAAGATTCCCCATTCCTCATAAAAGGCAGAGTGTTTCTCTGAATGTTTTCCAGAGTTGTATTGAGAGGACAGGTGCTCCCCACTCTCACCGTGGCTCCCACAGGCCTGTCCCTGATGACTAGTGATGCTGACTGAACTCCCAGGGGTCTTCCTTGGTGAAGTGCAGGCAAGGGTCAGTCCTTCTATTGGGGTTGGTCGAAAGGTAGCTCAGCCTTTCCTGTGAAGGCTTCACAGAGGCTTTAACACAGGGCTGTTGTAAGCACTATTAATTGCAGTTCTGTGGTTATCTGCTGAGTGCCTACTGTGTGCACATCATCCCTCAACTGCCATGGGAAGTTCAGAGGAGATAGGCGGAAACCAAATGTGCAGGGGTCTAAACATTTACCTGTGGTTTTTGTTCCTTAGCTTCGGGCTCTTGACATCTTCCTGTGTGGGTGTGATACCTGTGGTCTGGAGTGACTGGTGGTGGTGATAGGCTTCTAGCAAGTTTGGTTTGACATGTTTGTGTCAGTGTGTGTGTGTGTGTGTGTGTGCGCGCGCTTCTTAATCTTTGAACCATTGATGGTTAAATTCATTCTATTCTTGCTATTCTTTTGGTTTGCTTTAATTTCGTTTATCAAGACCCATCCTGCTCTGTACCCCTTGCTGGTCTAGAACTCACTATGTAGATCAAGATGGCCTCAGATTTGTGTTGAGCCTCCTGCCGCTACCTCCTGAGTGCTGGGGTTACGAGGGCTGCTACACCCGGCTTAAAGTCACATTATTCTTGTTTGTTTGCACTAAGCTCTACTTTGCATTCACTTTTATGATTCAGGAAATAAAGCCTGATGTCCATGCTGGATGCTGGGTGCTGAGTCAGCTATAGGGGGCAAGTAAACTTACCTGTAATCCAGAGGAAGGCCAGCTAAACAGTGATTCCTCCTGCTCATCTCATCTCTCTTGTTGCCCAGTGACCTCATCCTTAACCTTCTGTAACTAGACTTGGGTCTCAGGTCAAATAAAAAACAGCTTGACCTTGAACTATGGAGGATACATTGCCAAAGTACAGGCTGCTGCCAGATTTCCATTTGTACCCAGTGTGCAGAGAGACTCCAGTGACATGCATGTCCCCAGGTCTCTTTCCCAATGTGCTCAGTGCTCAGGTACACCTCTGAAGGACTGTGACTCTTGGCCCTAGGGACTTTCCCTACTGCAACTTTTCCAGCTCCCCATGTGGTGGGTAGATCTGAGGACTTCTTGTCGTCAAAGACTCGCAGGGCATCACAGTGCTCTATAGAAAGTCATCCTAATTCTCTCCATGCTTACAGTAACATTTTCTTATTAGCAGCAGTACTGGGAGCATGGCTTCTAAACTCAGTGACTCTAGAATGCTTTTCTTCGTATGTGGCACATAGGGAAGGTGGTTAGGCTCGGGCATACTGAGAAAAAATGTAACAATGAAATTATGTAATATGTTAAGTAAATTGAAGCTACCAATTATATTTCCTCCTTCCACCTCCCTCTTGCTGTTGGTTAAAGTAGTCCTGACCCCCCATAGGCTGTGTACAAACCTGACTTTTCCACATCGTATGTGGGCTGGAATGGCTTTTTACAAAATAACTGGTTTTTTGGCAGATTTTTATTTTTAACAAAGGAGCACTTAGAATTTAGAGGTCCCCTATGACCAATTAATCCAATGCAGTTTGTTCAGCAGACATGCAGACACTACACAGAGCTGTCCTCACCCTAAAGGAATGTCTGTATTATTGAGGAAGCATATTTGGGGCACCATGAAACCCAGACTGGAAGAGCCAGGAGGCGTCTCTTCCACCCTCATCCTGTGTCAGGGAAACTCCAGCTGCAGAGAACTTTCCCGAGGTCGTCAGAGCAGCACTGCTGACAGCCCGCCACACCCCTTCTTCTCCTGGGTAAGACTAATCCAGGCTAGAACGCACTTACATCTGTCTTTCCTCAGGATTTTGCAAGGTCTGTGTTTTGCTGTTCCTGGAGGTAATGCTTGCTAGAGAACTGTCTGTGAACCTCTCCTCGACATGGGGCTTTTGATTTGACTCTTTGCAGCTGGAAGGGTGTGGTTGCCTCAGTTGCAGAGCTTTAGGCTTCAGTGTTCCTGGTGCCCTGGAGCTTTGCCCAGTGTATACTGCTTTTTGGCAGAGGCAGTACTTTATCAGCTAGGATGAGCAGATACTTCTGTGCTACAAATGAGCCTGGATTTATAACCTTAGAGTTCAAGGAATGAGATGACAGCTCACTGGCCAAAGCCAGTCAGCCATAGAGGGAAAATGAGCGTGACTGCCTAGGGTGCCTGACTCATTCTGGTAGGCGCCGTCACTCTCCTCAGCTGTACATGTGTTCACACTGGAGCTCACACTTGGTCCATAGTCTCCAGATTCCAGCAGCTCCACTTGCTAGCTATACAAAACATGGCTGCTGCAGTGTGGTGTGTTTATTAAGGTTCAGTGCCTGGGAAAGGAAGGGGAAGAACAGGCTAGCCCAGGGGAGAACAGTTTCCCTATATCCAACAGGGCCTTGGCCTCCTGGGAAAGTCCGGAACCAGTGCTGTCTGGCACTAGGCAGGGAGTGCCCCTTGGTATCTGGACTCACTCTGTCAGGAGGCTCCAGCTGCTGGGGTGGGCTCTGAAGGAGCTGATGCCCCCACAGATTGCCACAAGAGCGTCTTAGAAGAGGACTCTGTGGCGGAACCCCACCAACCCTGGTCTTTCTCAGCCTCAATACTGTTCCCATATAGTGGTGTTTCAGAATGCTAGTCATTGATCCCTGGCCCGCCCCAGAAGTGGCATGCTTGCACACTCTCCCAGCACCAGTAGTGAATGTTGCTGCTTTCACCGATGCACAGTTGCTGAGTGTCAGCTGTCTATCATATGGGTGCAGCACATGCCTTAGTCTACCTGCAGGGTCCTACTCTCCTTCCCCATGTGCACTTAGAGAGCTTTTCCTCCCAGTGCTCCTCCTGCAGTTGCTCTTGGATCTGTCCTTGGTAGTCACTGGCGCCTTTAATATTCGTTCTGGGCTCTGTTCACCCTTAGCTGCAGTGCTAGCCCAGGGAGGTACAGAGCTGCATTCCTGCCATACCTGAGGCCCCAGTCACTGTCTTAAAACCAGGTACCTAGAGTCACAATGAGTGGGTATGCTAGGGACACCATGTGGGTGACCCTAGATGCCACCTGAATTCCTCTTCATTCCACTGCCTGCTTGTTAGAGCCAGTGTTGAGGCAAGATGGTGACACCCCATGCTCCCATTGAGTCTTAGACTAGGATTGCAGAGTACCCAGGAGACAGCCATGCCATAATACAGTAGAACTCTCCTTGCGTTCCCCGGTCAAGATGTGTGCTACTTTTAGGGGCAATAGTCCTCTTCACAGAGTCAGAATCTCAGGAAAAAGATGCTCTGAGTCTCTTGTGAGTGTAGAGGGCATTTCTCTTGGCTCCCCCTGACTCCCAGGCCTGTGTATTCTTCCTCAGAGGCACAGCATCCTTCAAAGGTCCCTGATTCGATGTTAAACTGTGTCTTAGGAGGTGTAACTCATCTTTGCATAGTGATGTCTTGGCATCATAGGTCTCATTCCTGTGAGAGCAAACTGCTAGCCCTCCAGGATAGAAGATGTCAGATCATCAGCTCCACCAAGCAGGCCTCCTCAAGGAGTGACCTGTCTTGACCACTCAGTATGTTGTTCATTGGCATCAGTAACCAGGTCACATCAGATCGTGCTGATCAGCCTATTTCTGCCACCATGGCCACCCTTGAGTGGGTGCACTAGGTAGCAGTGGGCTGGCATTTTGTCTTTCTGGTTGCTCAGTGCCTTTTCCTTGGGGGCTGGGTAGTGATGACATGTGGGCCCTTCCACCTCTTTCATTCCCCATGTTCCCATGCATGTGTATATTTCTGTCCTTGTCCTGACTCCCAATCTAAGTGGGCCAGCCACCTCTGCCCATGAAAGCATGTGTCATCTAAGCTTTGCTGTCCTTCTGCGGGGAGCACAGCTCTGCTGTGCTGAAGTCTCACTGAAGTGCCACTCACTGGGCGACCTGCCCCTCGTTGCTGGTTCTGTAAACCAGGTGACACGTGTTTTTGGCTGGTGCTCACTTACCAAGATTACCCTTCTATAGACCAAACTTGGGCCTTTCTTTCTCTTTCTGTTGGTCATGTGGAATTCCTCTATTCAGCCGTAAGTCTGAACCTTGAGAGAGAACTGGCACAGCCATGATGGGTTTTATGTGTGGCAGAGGACAGGAGAGCACTCCCAAAGAAGGGAATAAGTGCATTCACTCTGAAATGGCTTTGTCTGCCTCCTCATCAGACGGTACAATGAGGCCCTCCGCCCATGAGCTTATGATATTCTCCAGCCCTCTTCTAGGAACCCCAACTCCAATGTTGGAGCATGGGGATTTGTTCCCCTCGATCCCTAGTTCTAGGATTTTGTGCTCTGTTTGTCTCTTTCTTTCAACATGACAGACATGACAGACAGGGTTTGTAACAGAAAGAACCTTGACCATGAAAAGCAGCTCAGGAAACTGCTGTTTATCAGTAGATTTAGGTCAGACCCTAGGAATAGAATAGGGAGAAGTTTTGTTCTTAGGTTAGGATATGTGGTGGATGAAATGAAGGATAGGCCCAAACTGTGCAGCTTCTGAACAGAGTCCGAAGCTGGGCCTCCTATTTATCTGCACGCCATGTTCCCTGCCTCCTTGAAATTCCCTACCACAGTCTTCTCTTTTACCAATCAGGGTAACTGTGATGGAAGCATCATGGATACCATGTTCCAGATGGCACTCACTACAAGTCAGCTATTCATGTCATGGTAACTATTACATACGGTGCTAGTAGTGTGTCTCAAATAAGTTCTGTGGTTCTAAGTGTCTCAGGATTCCAGCAGGGAGCCACAAGAAGGGTCCAGGGTACAATCAGGCTGTAGTGGCTTCTTTTGTATTAGTAGTGCGTTCCTTTTCCAAAACAGGCACCAAGACACAGTGTGGGTTGAAATGTTCATCAGAATTTTTCAGAACTTCAATCCTTGTCTGCATACATGTACTTTGCATATTCACAGCCTGTAGAAAGATACCTGCTGGTGTGGACAGTAACTTCTAAGACTGTTCTGTCTCCTCAATGCCCACTCAAGTCAAGCTTGTCTTCTTCCTGCACATGTGTTTACTCAGTGTATGCAGAGGACATGGTTTTCCTCCCAAATAGTGCAATTAAGACCATTGTCAGACAGCAGTCACTAGATTAACATGTAGAAGCTCTCCTAACAGGCAGCTGGAGTAAAGGCCGTGGTCACTTATAACTAATGACTCACAACACAGAGATCTCTGCACTCCTTCTTAAACCTTCAAAGGAAAATTAAATCCTACTTTCTATATTTTATTAAAAGTGCATGTTATTATGTCTTAATTTTTGAAAAGTATTGATTCATATATTTTATTCAAAGTACATTATTATGTCTTAATTTTTGAAAAGTATTGATTTATATGTTATGTGTAATACCTTGAGATAGCTGTTTCAAGGACAGATCATTTACAGAGTCACATGAAGACTCACCTGTCGTCCTGCAGTTTAACTCGGGTCTTCCCACAGTGTGGGTAGGAAGCCAGCTTTTAAAGGTGTTTCTTGTTTCTGACAGTCAGTTGGAAATGAGTCCATTTGGAATCACCGCAGCAGCCAATGCAATTAGCACGCTTCTGCCCAGTCTCTAAGGAGTTCCTGCTGGGTTCAAGGATATGGAAGGAACAGCTCTGCTGTAAAATGTCACTTGTGAATGGTGGCGGCTGAGGGTATGTCTCCCTCAACAGGTGCAGTGCAGGCTTGGGTCTCTGGTGGCACCTGCATTTTTGGAACACAGCTGTACTCTAACTTAGCAAGCGTCTGTTGTTTTGTATGGCTGCCTCCAAGATATTTGGGTACAAGTAGCAGTTAGAAGAAACTGTCAAAAGTTGTCTTGGAAGGGAAAATAGGCTCCTCTTGCTGTGTTCTGGATTAGGACTGAAAAGCTAGGTAAGGCTTCTTTGCTCTGCAATTTAGCACACACTCAGGTTTCCCATTGTACCCTGCAGCTGTAATGCCAATTACACTGATTAATGAATTGACCACAAGTGTTTATGGATTTCCCACCCATGTCTGATTAGTGCAGAGTTATGTGCCCTTGACTATGAAGAACTTATAATCCGATTGAAGGACGAGATTGTTTTCAGATGCAGGTAAGAGAATATCAATTCCTGGTGATTTGTATAGACCGTCTGTCATGGGAGTATTGTGAGCTGAGTTCCTGGGAGAGGGTCGGCGGCCAGCTCCGCTGCATTGGTGGAAATACTAGACCTGGACAGTACCTGCATTTCCTAAGCAAGGCAGCCTTTCAGACTGCAGTACGTGGAGTTTTGGGTGAAGACGTTGCCCGCTTGTAGGAGATACAGAAATTGATGGCCAAGTGCACTATAAGACACAGGATAGATCTGAAAGGACAAGGCAGCAGTTTTGAACTCTGTCTCCCCTTCAGAAAACTTAAGAGGATGGATGCTCAGCAAACTTGGGAGCCTGCTGTTTGCTGTGAAGTGATAGGGACCTAGCAAGGCGACCCTGCTGTTATGGAGGTCATATAAGCAACACACATACTCTGAGGAGCCCAGGCCACAACTCTGAGGGAAGATCAAAGAAGAAATCCAGATAAGAGCCTTCCACGACAGAAGCTACAGGGGTCCCCATCAGGACTCACTTGCAGCATTGCCGTGTAGCTGGAGATGTTCTGTGGGTGCTTTATTGTGGAGTCTATAGGCTCCACGTGGGCAGAGAAAACTTGGTTAAGAGCTCTGACCCCTTTCAGACATGAGTGGAGTTGGACTTCAGAGGAAACAGACTCCTTGTAACAGGGGTATAGGGAGGAAATGTCTGTCAGGGGCAGCTGAGGAAGATCAGAGGTGGGGCTTGTTCCGTGTATGTTGGGAAGATTGCAAGCAAACCAGTGTATGAAGGCAGTGGAGGCTGGTGGCTGAATTCAGGATTTCTTGGTGGCAAGCTGAAGTCAGGCAGTGGCACAGTTTCCAAACAAGGCTCTGTTCATAAAGTTCCTGTTGACAGCTGTGAGGACCAACTGTGTCTTGCTGGAATAGGTAACGGGGGCTTGGTAATAATGTCTGGGGTTTGCATTGTTCTTTGCTTTAGTTAAAGAGCATTTATGCGGCGGGAAGGAGCAATGAAGCAGGATGTCAAGATGTGCTTGTCAACAGAGCTGCCTGACAGCTGTCTATTGTGACTCTGCTTCCTCAGGAGTGTCTGGGCATTTCCATAGCGGAGAACTCCAAACAGCAAGTCTCACTAAAATGTGAGCTCACGTAACGCCATGGGAGTACATTTTAAAAAGTGGCCATGGTTCTATGCGGGTATTTTAAAGCATTTTAGAAAGATAGTTAAAGGGTAAATTCCATGTTATATATATCTTACCTGTACGGTAATACTATCCAGTTGACCAGCAACAGGGCCTGCTGTCAGGATCTCTGGACGCAGACAGAGCTAACACACCTCCGAGTACATTCATTCAGTGCGCAAATGGCTTCTTTAGTGTATGGACGGCATTGATATATTTATTTTTAGGTGGAGAAGTAGCTGACAAAGACTGTTTGCCTATACTTATATTATTTTCTAAAATTAAAAGAGATAGTCACGATATTAAAGAATTTTAAAAGAAAAACAAAAAAGGCTCATAATTGACTTTTTTCTTTCCCTCCTTTTGGAGATAGAATTTCCCTGTGTAGCCCAATCTGACTTTAAACTCACTAAAGAGCTCAGGTTGGCATTGAACCTTAGCCTCCTATGTATTGAGTTTATGAGTATATGCTACCATGCCTGACATTATTTAACATTCTTAATGTGATTTTATTTTACTTTTTGATTATTGTATTTACAGAAATAACTTTCCTAGCTCATTTTTTTGTTGTTTTGTTTTTTGAGGCAGTCTCACTTGTAGCTGAGGCTGAACTCAAACTCATGGCAGTCTCCCTGCCTTACTCCCCTGAGTGCTGACTTACAGGAGTGAGGGACCATGCTTGCTCCTCTTAGCTTATGTTTAAAACTTGCAACCCCCAAATCCTGAGCCTGGCCCAGTCTTCATGGGTATGGCCTCAGTCCTTCTCAGTGTTTGGCATCAGGCCCCTCCAGTGTGTTCTCATGTAACTGGGAACCTGAGATCTGGCAGGAGAGCGGTCACCAGGCACGATATAATCTCCAGCATCCCAATTCCCACTGGACTGCTTTTCCGCTGCCTCGGTGGAGTCCAGATTAATGAGGTTTCCTTACACCCAGTCCAGCAGGGAGAGGCCCAATTTCACGCCTAATTCGTCATAACTGCTCATAGCATTTTAATTGTTTGCTTTGTGTCAAAATATTATCCTCCTGACAGTTGGGACAATATAAATGGAAAGCAGGAGGAAGTAGAAAATTGAGTAAATCTGCAAGAAAATAAGAATGCCTTTGAAATACCTAAAAGACTGACTCCCTAGCATCAGAAAGACACTTGCTCTCTGGCACTCCGGGCATGGTATTTGGGGAGGCTGTGATTTCTCTGGATGGTACCTGCTTAGGATGAAGTTCCTGAACCTAGAGCCACCTCACAGAGAGCTGGATCCTGCCTGCCCATGCCCGCTCACTCCAGGAGCTGGGTCCTGCCTGCCCATGCTTCCTCACTGAGCAGATGCCCGCCTGCTCACCCCAGAAGTCTTCTGTAGTGGTCTATCCCTGCTACTTTCTGCATATACTCACCCTGTCCTTTAACTTACTGCCCTGTTTCAGTAAAGCCTCATTAAAATGTTGGTTTTTGCCCCAGCATCAAGTCCTCACTACTAACATGGAATAATATTTCCCCATGGAACTTTCGAACACACAGACTCCCAGAGGCCTTAGACTCTCCCTCTTGCACATCTAGTTAAACAGGAGAAAGCCCAGACCCATGATCTACCCACATCAGTTAGCCAAGGAGGGCCTGCCATTCAGGACAGGTGATAGATTATAAAATTGTCACCTGAATCCTTCCAGTCCGTGACACTCATTCAGGCCAGCAGCAGTACAGAAAGTGCAACCCAAGAGTTTTAGTATCAGCTCAATTGTATTATGTATTTTTTTTAAAAGATGCATGACCTCTGGAAAAGAGTCATGAGTCTTCCTTGAAAAGATTACTAAGTCACAAAGTGCAGTGAGTGGAAGATCGCCTCAGCTGCTCCACAGGAGGACCGGTGTTCAGTGCCTGCCTGCAGTGTGGAGGGATCACCTCAGCTGCTCCACAGGAGGACAGGTGTTCAGTGCCTATCTGCAGTTTAGAGGGATCACCTCAGCTGCTCCACAGGACAGGTGTTCAGTGCCTGCCTGCAGTGTGGAGGGATCACCTCAGCTGCTCCACAGGAGGACAGGTGTTTATGCCAGCCTGAGGTGAGTGGGTTCCTGCAAGAGGCATTGGGAATATAGAGGTGCTCTAGCTGATGGTACTGGTGGGGAATGGCAAAGCCATTTGTTTTATATACACAACTAAATATACAACCAAGGCCAGATACTGGTCTGAGGTCACATGATCAAAGGGTGTGAAAATGCTCACTTCATATCTAACCAGAACTCGGGGTTAGTGAGCTTTCTCATGTTATTTAGGAGTAAGCAATTATGTCTAACATCAAATCAAGGTTTTAGGGTATGGGGGTGGCTCAGGGTGTACACATAAGCACCTGAGTCAGATCACCAGCTCCCACATAAAATGTCAGGTGCAGTGGTGCACACTGGTCAGCCCTGTCTCAAAAGATAAAGTACAAAACTATCAAGGTAGAGGTCTGATATCAACCCTGGTCGCTACACATGGTACACTCACATACACATATAGAAATCAAGGTTTTAGCACATTGTATAAAACTAGTGGAAAAAAAGCCTCAAAGTGTTAAAGAGAAAGATGATACAATGTGACCCCCATCCACAAGACAACAAAAGACAGAGAACAAAGGAAACACCAGGTACAGATGTAAGACTGGCTATAGTCTAATGCCAGTTGGCAACAATGGGGAAAATTCCCACCTAAGGAAAAAGAAACAGTTGTCCCCCAGTAAGACTCTGCCGTGCATCTCATGCCAAAAATAGGCATAGAGACAGATCCTGTGCTCCTGACGCAGAAGACCTGTAAGAGACCCCATTAAGTTCAAGACACACAGTGTTGGTGGTCAACAAAGGTCCAGCAAGAGAGTGACATCCACAGTACGGCCTAACGGGCCAGATTACCGGCTATGTGAGGACAGTAAGTGCCAAGAGAGAGACCAAGACTCACTTTTGTACCCCATGGCAGATCAGGGTGACAGAGACTCCCACCAGCGTGTGCATGAGTTACATAATATCTCCTTGTCCCCATCATTAGTGAGCTGCCACCCCTGCAGAGACGTGATCCCTCTGGGTCAGAAGATGGTCCCGGCCCTCCGCAGCCCTTTTCTCTCCTCTGCTCCTGCTGGCTCTTTAGCCCATGTTCTGTCAGATGACAAAGTTCTGTTTCAAAGAAGGACCTTGTTTGTCTTTTTTACTGCCATAGCCCCCAGGGCCTGGAACATGCCTTCCAAAACACTGTTAGCTTAAACACCTGCAGGTCCCTGCTCCGTGCCAGCTGTTGTGGGAACTCTCGAATGCAATGACAACCCAAGCACGGACCCCTGTTCCAGGTGTCTACCTTCTAGCAGAGCGAGTGCATATCAGTAGGCAGCACGCAGCAGGTTGGAGGAGGGTAGTGCCTAGGGAGAGTGGAGCTGGCAGGAAGGGCCCAGAGATTTGGGCCAGGGACAATGCCTTGAAGTGGTGATGGAGGAGCAGATGGGGTGCTAGCCACGCAGCCCTCTGAGAGAAGGAGTTTCAGACAGGCATGCCAAGGACAAGGGGTATTAGTAAGGTAGGATGGGGCCTTGCATACCAAGCTTGGACTTTCTCTTGAGACTGTAGGCCTGACATTGGCCCTGCTCTGACACTGAATCATGCAGATCAGCTGAGCAGGAGGAATTTGGGCTTAAATGACCTTGAGCCACTACTGATCCCAGGCAGCTGCACCAAGGCATGAGGCAAGCAAGAGTTCTTGTTTTATATATTGTTTTTGAGGTGAACAATATGTGCTAATCTCAATTATTAAAAAGCCCATTTGGAACATTTATTAGCACAAATGAATTCAATTATTTCAAATATAGAAGCAAAATATTGTACAGGATGAAAATATACGATATAATTAGACTATTAATGAAGACACTCACATACCTCTGCATGATTGAAAATGAAAACTTAACAGTCTTGAAAAGATGGTGCTAAATATTTACTTATCTATCTGAGGTTCACATTTTTGGATACTAAAAATACTCGTTGTTAATGACAGGGGCGGGGGAGGTTTAATGCAAGTAATACACTATTTCATATTTGTCTCAGACCAAAGTTAAAGCTGCTTCTCTACAGTGTCGCAGGCAGTCTTTGAAATAGAGACCACTCCTGGGATAAGAGGGGCTCTCCCCAAGCAGCCGGCACACCTGTTCTGAGAAGAGCATGATGGGAAGGTCTGCCTGGAAGGCGGGCCGCCATTATCTAGCTGTAAAATTTCTGGAGCTGCAGTGAGGAGACTGAGTGAGTCGCATCAAAGCATAGTCATGGAGCCATGAAGGCAGGAAGGAACCAACATGGGCCATTCTTCCTAGGAAGTCTGGCTTGTCCTTTTTCTGCCTCTGTCAAGTGGTGGAGTGTGGAATCATAGGGTTGTAAAGTACGAAGCAAGAGAGCAGAGTGACAGGCCTCATTCTGTCTGTAGTCCTGCAGCAAGGTCTCCTGGGAACTTAGCTCAAGTCTTTGATCATTGTGCCACCCTCATGAGACTGCTCTGTAACAAAGTCATCAGGTGATTAGTGTGCACGTAAAGTTGGAGAAGGAGGGCTGGAGAGATGGCTCAGCAAATAAAGTACGTTTTTCTTGCAGTTGTGAAAACCTCAGTTTAAATCCCTAGAACCCATGTCAGGCCAAACATGGTAGTACACATCTGTAACTCCTGTGTTTCCTTGGCAAGATGGGAGAGACATTCTTAGACGCATGCAAACCAGCCAGCCTTGTAGTGGTGTTTCATTTGTATTTTAATAAATAAAGCCTACCTGAAGATCAGAGAGTAAAACAGCCGCACTGGTCAGCCTTACAGACCAGGCAGTGGTGACACACACCTTTAATCCCATTAGCCATAGAAGCCAGGCGGTAGTAGTGCATGCCTTTAATCCCAGCACTAGAGAAGAATGTAAGATGGGAGGAGACAGCTGTCACTAACAGTCTATTCTAAGATTCCTGGAGGCAGGATCGCCATTTCAGACTGAGGTAGAGTTGAGGTAAGAGTCAGTGACTGGGACTGTTTTGCTTTTTCTGACCTTCAGGTTGAACCCCAGTATCTGTCTTTGGGATTTTATTAATTGTGCTATACAGCCTAGTTTATGAAATGGAAAACAGGAAACCCAGTCTCTGGATAAAAGGCAGGGACTGAACCCTGAGGTCCTCTGACCTTCACTTCATGTGTGTAGCGTGACACATGTGGCCTGCACTCATGAGCACACAAATCATTCACACACATACACACATTGAAAGTAGAAAAGCATTGGCTTGGTGCAGTGATTGGCAAGCAAGCCAAGGCTCACTGGCAGTGCTCCTGACATACAGTTTTGTGTGCAGTCCCCCCTGTTCATTTGTAAATCTAAAGAGACCGCTCAGAGGTTGGTTATGGCACAGAGGTCATGTGATCAGCAAAGCTAACCTTATTTGCTCTCTGGACCTTTAAGAAAATGTCTGTTGGTCCTTGACTTAGAGGATTAGTTCTGGTCGTGTGCCCTGGGTTCAAGCCCACGTCCCCTCTCTTCCTGGCTATATAACAGTGTAGCACTGAGATATCCTGAGAGAGCAAGGGATGACTCACTCACTGTGTCTTCATGTCAAGCTGTTTGATTTCCTAGTGATTCTCAGTCTGGCCTGGCCCAGCTGGTCAGCTATTCCTCTGGACTTGCCACTTACTTGTGTACCTTAGCTCTTTCCCCCTGTGGCCTCAGCACCCTTTCTGCTCAGTGTACCCTCACTGCTGCTGTGAGCAGAAGAGCTCACCTCTTTGGTGTGTTCTGGGGTTTTCAGTAGTGCAGAAGCGAAAGCCGCTGAGTCTTGCTGGTGCCATCTCTCTTTATTACCTGGAGCATCACAAGACCATGCCAGCCCTGGGACGGAGGTGACAGCAGCACACATCCTCCTGGGAGCCATCAGTTGACGGCTGCCGCACGTGGAAGAGTGCACAAAGTATGCAAGATGTGGGATTTGCTATTTGTGTGGCTACTCTACATTTGGGAGTGGGCCTTTCCGGGTGATTTTCTCTTGATTGGAATCCTCCTTCTGTAACACTTCAAAATAGTGTGGGAAGAAAATGGGGTCACTTGTTAAATTTGGTTGGAAATCTGAGGCCTGGCTTTTCTTAGAAAGTGTGCCAGTCCCTTACCTGGCAGCATGCCCTTCTTTCTGCATCTCTGCTGTCTTCGGCAGTATCGCGGTGACTTGGGGTCTGCGGAACGTTTTCAGTTTTCTTCACGTTGCCTTCCTTCCTCATGCCCTGCTTTGCCCTGTCATTGTGTTAGTGTGGTAAATCATCCTGCTGCTGTTGTGGGTACAAATGAACTTCAGTGTGTAGGAGTGCTTGCGCATGCGCGCACACACACTGTAAATCCTCAGCCCTTTTCACACTCCTCTTTTGAACTAGCATTTCCCTCTCCTGGGAATGCAGTAACACCAGTTAGGATTGTTGCTCACAAATGGCTGCATTTAAAATAAACCCAGAGAAAAGGATCGGATTATCTGTGCATCACGTGCGTTTGACTTGTTCATTATCAGAAATTGTATTGTAGTTTCATTTTGGCCCAGGGGCCCAGATTGCAGCTGTCCAAATGGCTGTGCCTGTTTTGAAGGAGAACATCTTTAGCCACCACGCAGGGCAAGTGTCAGAGAATGAGACTTATTGTAATTTAGCCAAGACAATAATGGTTTCCCTTAAAACTTGCAGGAGTGCTGCAATGAGCAAGTGTTTCTACAAGGTGTGAGTTAAGTTTCATGCAGTCACAAATGTGAGTCCCAGTCAGAGCCTTTATATTTTGGGTAACAATTTCGGTGGCATTCTTTGTTGCAATTAGGAGCCCTGCTGCTTAGAGACACCATACCCTCATCCAGATTGAGTTGGGATAAAGAAAGTTATGCTGATTTCTCGTTTTTAAAAAAATAGTATCTAATCTTTGCTTTCAAAATGTGCAAATTCTGTCAGAAAATGTGGGTGACTAAAGTCCTCCCCCCGGGGTTTCATTTTCTGTTGTGCTCCATTGAGCCATCTCTTGCACTAACGAGGACTTATCACTGGGCTAAGCTGCCAGCCCTGTCAGAGGCGCTCAACTGCCACATTGGGCAGCAGCGAAGTGCCTTTTTAAAAATGGGACTGAGCAGGCAAATGTGTTCTAGCCCCTTTTCCAACAAGCAGTTAAAATGCATTTGAGGACGTTTTCCATGAGAACTCAGCTCGCGCATGATTGACTGCCTGTGCTTACTTTTAAGAAGTAATTGGAAAGCGTTCCTATGCCTGGCGGGTTCCTCCCACCAAGTGAAGAGTCTATGATCTTCTGTGCCCCTTACCTTTTTGCCCTGAGGTCCCATTTGTTTCACAGAAGACAAAGGGCAGCACATGAAAAGGCTCACCGCAGCACAGCGGTGGTGAGCAGTGCCCGCCAGTCTCCTTTCAGCCTCTCTCAGCAATGGACTCTCTTAATCAGGGAGCCTTCTGCTCATTGTGGGAGTCCACTGTTTGGGGTCAGGATCAGGTGTGCTCTGAATGAGAGGAGCCGTTTAGCCTGCCCCAGCATTTGGCAGCTAATGAACTGGGTGGCTGGTTTATTTCCAGAGCAGCACAGTGCTTGGAGCTGGTGCTCTGGCCGACCAGCCCTCATTTTCTCCTCTCTCCCCTCCACCTACCTCCCTTCCTAAAAGCCGTTTGCACAGTGTGAGCTGTGTTCTTGTTAGTGATCTGTTTGTACTTCTGAAAACTCACAGACCAAAAGTCATTTAAAAAAACAGTTAATGCTTGAGGCTGTATTTCTTAGTAATTTGTAGTTACATTAGGTTTTTAAATAGAGCCAAGTAATCATTTTGGCAAAGCACATTCTCTCTTAGAAACAAAGAGAGCCTATAGATTCTTAAAGGTGGATTCCATCCTTCTGTCTGTATCCACACCCATCATGCTATCCATCTCTCATGCTAGGCTCTACACTATTTGTAGGAAGAACCCATTCCAGGAGAGGAATGTTCCAGAATTAGTGTCTTTACCACTAAACAGATATCTCCATGGGGTGGTGCATTAATCCTCCACTTCAAAGCAGAGACGTTCATCATTGAAGAGTCCCCTTCATTTCTTCACCCAGCCCATGCTTCACAGAGCACCTGCTGTGTTTAAGGTACTGTCCAAAGGTGGCAGCAGATACAGTGTTATCTGTCTTCAATAGAAATACCTAGATTCTCTTAAAGAAGGGCTTTTAATGTTCAGTGGCAGGGTAGTAATGGAGCTTAGTTAAATAAATAAAGTAATGGTGTTTTCATGTATTTTTAATATAGAAAGGAGGATGCAGAGTATGGCTTCAGTTCTCAGATCTGCTTAAGATGAAGTCACAGATTTCACATACCCTGGCTCCTGTGTGTGTTTTAATGTATTGGTTGGTCTGGTGTTGTTTTGTAAAATGAGGCAAAGAGGAGTGTGTCAGATCCTGTAGTTGATCTAGATTGGGTATCCAGTGCTTCCAGCCCTGTGTATCTGGAGGGCCTGACAGTGCCCATAGAGTGCCTGAGCCCCAAGGGTGGCTAAGAAAAACAGGCAAGGATGAAAGTAACCCCCAAACCCTATCCCTATGCTACAAGCTTGTGCCCCAAAGCGTCACTGTGCTGCTGTGCTCCACTGGCCCATGCACATGAAGTTTGCTTGGTGTTTTAGTCCCCTGTGTTATAAGGACTCTGCGTGTGCCATTCTGTAGTAAAGAGAAGGACAAGGGCTGTAGAACTGATCTAGCCACATTATAGATGCCAAGAAAACTCCTGTCTTAAATGCTCTTCATATTCAGAATGTGCATTTCTGAACAGTGGCCACTGAGATGGCTGTCCACATCTGTGCTTGTCTGAAGAGTAATGTGTGTCTCATTGTGCTCACACTGGTACAGAATGACACATAGTCTTGTGTCTAGGTAAAGTCACCTCCTTATTATCCAGGCATAAGGCAATCACCTTACTTACTTTTGTAAAACTTTCTTAAAGGCAAGTTTTGAATGTACACAAAAGTAGTCAGATACTGTAATGGACTTGTGTACCCCAGCTACCAACTGCCTTTTCTGTGATTTGAAGCAGCTCTAAGACATCACAGTCATTAATCCCTAAGTATTTCACCATGGAGCCCATAGATACAGAGATATGTAAGATGCAAAGACTTTGTGTGTGCGTGTTTGTTTTTGGAACCCATACTGTCCTGAACTCAGTTTGTAGACCTCAAACTTAGAGATCTGCCTACTTCTAGAGGCTTGCGCCACCACCACACAGTCCAGGTGCAGACTTTTTGTTTTCTTTTCAAAGACTCTTAAAAAGCATAATCATAATTCAGCCATTCTGCTGAAAATCAAACTATAACAATCTCTTAACAGCTGCCCTGTCAGTTTCAAATTTCCAGTTGTCTCCTAGGTGTCATCAGTGTTTTTTTTAGTAGTTTGAATTGAATCCAAATATAATCCATATCTCTGATTGGCTGGTAGTCATTCTTCTGTATTGCTCCTTAATCCCAGCCCCCTTCTCTTTCTGTGAAATTTTGTTGTCTAATAACCAACTTGTTTTCTGTTGTCTGGATTTTCCTGTCTGTCCCCATGGTGCCATCGGCTGGATCCAGACTTTGCTCCAGAGTCGCAGTGTTGTGCTTATTTGTTTTCTCTGGGTCCTTTGCAGTGGCATCGTGCCCTGTGAAGAAGCACGAGATTGCTGGCTGTTTGACTTCTTGCTGGTGGCAGTAACTGGGGCTGGATGCAGAGGGATGACATATTGATACTATGGCCCAGCTCCTGTGAAGAGAGGGCTTTCCTTGTTAGCTGTGTGGGCACCCCGTGTTGTCACCCAGACAGAGGACAGCAGAACAGATGCTTGGTGCTGCCCTTTGGGTCCCAGTTTTAAAGTAGAGTTGAGTCTCTAGCACCTCTCAGTAGTGACGGGTGTGCTTCCCCCGGTTTGTTATAAAAGTGATTATTACCTGGGTGGAAACGCTGATTTCTGTGGGGAGCTGAGTTCGCTGCTTTTCCAAACCCCATGAAGAGATGGACTGGTATACAGCTCTCAGACCAATATCTGACCTCTAGGGCCAGCAGCTAAAAGAGTGACCCACATACTGTAAGAGCTGGTGGGACATGGCTGGGTGGTCAGTCTTTGATTTCAAGAATCTCTGCTTGGCCAAGCATCCAAACTGACTTCCTTGTTCAAAGGAAGAAAGTGGGCCCAGAAAGGTGGTCTTAGGCCACATCGTAGAGGCACATGGCAGCTGACACCTAAATTCCGTGGCTTACAGTACAGTGCCATTGACAGTAAGACAGTGTGATTGTGCTGCACCTGGAGCTGGAGCTGCCTCTCCATACTTGGCCTGTCTGGCTGTCCTGGATGTCTCTGAGATATCTGGTCAGGGAATTGTCCCATGGGGAATGTTCCAAGAGAAGCAACTCTTGAATAAGGTTCCAGAAGCACAGCAGGCATGAGCAGCAGCCAAAGGGTTAATCTTACAGTCTGGAATGGCCAACAGTGAAGGGTTAACCTTGGAGCCTAGTTGGCCAACAGCCAAAGGGTTAATCTTGGATTCTATGATAACCTGGATGGGGCCTGGATGACCAGCAGTGAAGGGTTAACCTTGGGGCCTGGCTGAATGACAGTGCTAAAATTAAAAATAAGAAATCTGGTCAAGTTCATCCTTGGAACTGACATCAAAGTGGTACAGCTGTGACTAGCTGCCCAATTAGTGCTTCTCCTGTTTAAATGGGCTCTTGTGAGCTGAGTCTCGCAAGGCTGTTGTGTGCTGTCTTGGGAGAGCAGAAAGGAAGAAGGCCCCTTCCTAATTGCAGTGTTCTTAAGGCGTAATGATGCGGTTTTGGGGCTTTTCTGGTTAGATAATGGAATTGTAAGTTAGAGATGGAGCCAGTGGGGTTCACTGCTGTGTTTGCTTGTTACTGGTCGGGTGTCTTTTGGTAGCTATTTCCATAATCACTACAAACAGCTGATATTTACAGATTATGTTTTTAAAAAGCAAGTGAAACAAATTAGTCAAAAGTTTAGCTTCTCAGGAAAGCACAGAGGTTTCAAAGACATTTCTTTGCTAACTTCCCTGAGTCACCTGGCTTTAATAGCAGGCTTGGCTTTGCCCTGGTAAGGCCTGTGTGTGGTGGAAGGTGAGGTTTGGGAACTAACATTGGTTCTTCACATCTGATTATGAGATTGGTTCTTAGGAACTGGGAGTTAACCTTCCACTCAGAACGCCATAACCCAATGTCCTCATGGCCGGGCTTCTTCTCCTTTGTTCTTGGCCTTTGCTCTTGAGAGCACGCCTTGCTGTCAGATGGTGAGGATGTGGAGTGAGTGACACAGCCTAGCATTTCGGCATGTAGAGCTGGTGTGTGCTTAGGTCCCTGGATGGAGTGAGACAAAGCCCAGTTCATCCCAGTTCACCTGGCTTGGGTATCTGCCTCCTTGCCCCCCTATTTATTACTTTTAACTAGGAGGAGTTGAATGAGTAGAATTCCCTCCTTGTGGTACGGGAACATTTGAAGGTCAGGGCTGTGTCCTGATTGGCTTTGCTCACCCAGCCCCTCTTCATGTTGTTCCATTCCTGTACCCCACCCTACGTTTTAGCTTAAAGCAGGGAAGCTGAAAGCCTGGGAGCTGACATTTCCTCTGACTTGGTGAGCTTGTTTCTTTAACATTGGGAAGTTTATCCACTGCTTCTGTGTAACACATCACTCTTTACCAGGTTTGCAAGAACAGCAGTACCACTCCTGGTTTCTTCCCACTGTTAGATGTAGTGATGAACTGTGGGGTGGGTCAGTAGAAAGAGTGGGACCGGGCGCCCATGACAGGCGTGGAAGGATGTGTCTGTAATGCAGAGCTGAGGTTGGGGAAGCTGTCCAAGCGAGCTTTACTGAAATGATGAGTCCCAGGCTCAGTATGAGAGAGACACTGTCACAAAAATAAAGTGGGAAACAATCAACAAAGACACTCCTGGGCCTCTGGCCTCCAAATGCACCCACACCACGCACAGACATAAATATGTGCATGCTACCACATGCTCTGGTCACAGAGCTTGCTGTCACAAACGAGCCACTCCTGTAGCTGAATACAATAGTGACCTCACTCTCACGTGGAAGACGGGGCAGGTGATTTTGGTACGCATCCCACCTAAATAATCTGCAGTACTCCGTGGTTCAAATGTATCCTGCCTGAAGGCTGCATGTCTGTGAGATCCAACTAGCACAGTGGTTCTCGTTCTCAATTTCCTGATGCTGGGACCCTTTCATAAAATTCCTCATGCTGCGTTGATCCTCAACCACAAAATTATTTTCATTGCTACTTCATGGCTAATGTTGCTACTGTTATGAATCATAATGTAAATATCTGATATGCAGGATATCTGATATGTGACCCCCAAAGGGGTCACAGCCTCACAATTTGAGAGTCACTGAACTAGAAGACGCCTGTTCTAGAATTAGGGTATATTTGGGAGTCAAATAGAAGACACTAGTGTCAATCTGCTGCCCATTTTAAGTGACAGAGTAGCTGAATAAACTTTCTCTGGCAGTTACCTGCTTGACAGCTTTGTTGTCTGTGTGGGATGTTTCTCAGTCACCCAAATCTGACCATGGTGGAAATCTGGTGAAGCTTTTGGAGAACCAAAAGTGCACTGAGCAGCCAAGTTCCCTTCTTAATTTTTGGAAAAGGGGGTTAAATTGAGACAGGTTAAACTGTGACATGTCCAAGTAAATATGTCTCCTCTCCACACCACCCTCATTGTAGCCTTGCCTTTGGGAAGCCCAGGTCTCTTCCGTCTCTACTGAGCTGCCCAGCCTAATCACCTCCTGTAGCCTGTGCATGCTGGCCTCCTGGGATCAGCTTCCTCTGCTTCATCCACATCAGTCAGAGCATCAAGTCGTACTCATGTCCAGATGCTTCTCATCACATTCTAGCCACCCAAACCCTCCATCTAGCCCACCCTCCCCCAGTTTGCCCCAGCCACCAGCCTTTGCCTGCTTCTGGAGCTCTCTGCCTGTCCTTCCTTTGGGCCAGATGCTGTGTGACCTTCTGCATGTCTGCATTCCTCATGGCAAATGCTCCCCCACCTCACTTTTTCATCATCTGAGTTTAGAAAGACATAGAGGTAGACAAGAACCCACAGGGACAGCACCCCAGGTCCCAGATTAGGCCTGTTTGGTCATGTTTTTTCCCAGCCTTTTGTTTCTTTCTAGTGTTTGCTCTTTTATTGGTGATGCCGTAGTGTTTTAAAGCAAATCCCTGATGTTTTGTCGTATCACTTCTGAATACTTGCTTCTACTAAACAGAAAAGCTTGCTTTTGTAATCCTATTCCCATTAGCTCGGTTGACAGAAGGAAGGGTAACTCCCCAGCTTGTCTTCTCGGTCCTGCTCGCGTTTGGTTCTCCTGGAAATGAGTGCCCTTTGCTTGGGGTCTGTGGTCCAGACAGACTCCACGTGGCTGTTTTGATGTCTGTGGTTTCTGATCGACTCCTCTGTCCAGCGTCTCCAGTTCCGTTTCTCTCATCTCCTGCTCTATTTTTCTTTCTGTTTTCTCTGTTTTCCTGGTTTCCTTTACTGTCCTTGGGTCATAGCTCTCACTGCCTGTGCTCCTGTCCAGCTCGCTCACTTGTGAGGACTTCTGCTCTGTGCTCTTGGTTTTGTTTTGTTTGGAGGTTTTTTGCTTGTTTTTTGTTTTTGTTTTTGGTCTGTCTATTGCCTTGGTTGGTTGTTCCTTAATTTCTTTTGGCCCAGTTTGAAGTTATTGGTTCCAGTTTTTATTGGCCAGTGGACACTGACATAGAGCACTGTCCTGTTTGGGTTTTTTTCTTGTACTTTGTGAAATAGAATAAGGATTCCGTCTTGTACTTGTGTGGGGACTCCACCTCTAACATGCCCCCTGAGGCAGCCCTCCCAGACTCTGGAGTTCCCAGGCATTGGTCTAGCTCTCCATGGCTACTGGGCCATCAAAAGCTGTTTGCTGTCCTGACTTGATCTAGTAGATAGCTGACTCTCTGCCCTGCCCCCCGCATGTCTGCAGAGGAGGACTGCACTGCGTTTGCAGCATTGGCTAGAGGGCCTGGGTCTCTGACCAGCTCTACGCATACCCCAACAGTACCTCTATTTGGGGCCAGCTTTTCCTACATCCGCCTTTCAGTTCTCTCCCTTAGTTAAGGACTCCCTTGTTTTGGAAGCATCTCCTGGTGGCTTTGGGGCCTGCTGGCCATCTCTGGTCCTGTCCCCTGTTCTATCAGGGACTTGTCTGGTTTTCCTAGAGTGTTCACCACTCTTACTGCTTTACTTGCTTAGTTTGCTTTCCAGGAGAAACTTAAGAAAATTCTAGAATTATGCTCCATTAAATTAAAGGTAGCCTCCCCTAGTGTGCCATCACCCCCTTTCAGTTCTCTGTGTGGTGTACATTGCCATTGCCCCTTTGTCTTCGCCTAGGACTTCTCTGGTCGTGTGTCGGGGCCATCATGCTCCCTCTGGGAATCCCCTCTGGGGATCCCCTCTGGAAATCCCCTCTGGGGATCCGCTCTGGGAATCCCCTTGGGCTGAGCACCAGCCTAGTCTGCAGCAGCACTGGGCTCTTCCTTCTCTCTACTCCAGAAATTGTGAGACTTTCTCCAGACGCTCTAAAGCTTTTTACTACGATTGTAATACCCAGAAAATGAAAGAAAAATCTTTCTCCAAAAGGTACTTAAATTGCAAAATACAAGACAAAACTCCATTTAAGATACTAAATTAATAATGAAATATACGCTGAGGTGAATATCTCCCAGACATAACAGTCCTGGCTTACCTTCTCCTGGCAAATAGGGCAGATATGAGTCTATTGCAAGTGAATGTGTTTGCCTGTCCCACATTATGATTAAAGACAGAAGTGAGTAGTATCTGAGATGGTGCGGTCTCTAGAGTCATTCCCAAGCATGATGCTCACATTAGTGAGACCTGTGGTGAAACAAAGGAAGATTGACATGGAGCCAGAAACAAAGCCAGCTCCTCTTCCCTGCCCCGTAGTGACATATGAGCTTGGGCCTATCCCTTAGTGGCACTAGGCTTTGTCCCATCAAGGAGCTTGGGGTCCTTCTTGGCTCCAGGCACTAGGACTCTTGTAAGCCTGAGTCGCTGTAGCTGGAGACAAGCTCTAACCCCAAGCACAGGTGACAGAAAGCGAGTCTTTTCCGAGTGGTGTCTGCTGTGAATAGAGCGCCGCGAGCAGCAGCGCACCGAAAGCCTGAACACTTCAGTTTCGTTTTGCAGTTCCCCATTTGCAAGTAGCCACTGAATATTTCTCGTTGTTGATTCACAGTGGTGGTGTCATGGGGGATGCGTTTGAGAGAGATTTCTTGGAGCAATACAGTTCTGAAAATAGAGCAGGCATTCCTGGAAATTTTGAATTAACACCCACAGATTGGTATGGCCTGGGGTTTGTGTTTTGAATAAGCTTACAGCGTATTGTTTATTCAGACACTGTGGTTCTTACGCAGAGTGAAGGCCTGTGAGGAAGAATGAGCTAATGACAATAGCAACCTCAGTGAGCACGTGTCTTGTGCCAGAGCATTTGTGTGTGGTGTTTCGTGATCACGCTGTGATCATTCTTCTCGTTTACTAGGTAAAAGCTGAGGTGTAAGAAAGTTAAGCAGTGCCAGGCAGCCAGTGCAGAGCAGAGGTGCACAAGCGCTCGCGCAGGCATACTCTGCCACTCAGTTGGCTCTGCGCGCTTGCATCTGTTACCATTCCATCCTTCAATGCCCCCCACGAAGGCTGCTGCTTTATCCTTACAGCTGAGGAGACTGGGCACAGGGACAGTGTATGGCCTAGCCATCATCACAAGGCTGGTTCAGATCCTCCCATCAAAGAACATGAGCTTGAGAAGTGCCTGTAACCGGTTCCATCTGCTGGACACTGATCTGGTGTCACAGAGTAGCTGGAAAAGCATCCGAAGTGCTCTCAGCCATTTCCACAGATGTTAGGGGAGGAAAAGGCCCTAAGGGAAGGACTTTCAAGCTGGTTCCTTACACTGAGGGGCACATTGAGTTCTTTAGCTATCTGCATGTGACCTGACACTCATACCCCACCCCTGAAATACTGAGTGTTGGGGCCACATACAGAAACACACTCGGTTACAGGTGTCAGAAGCAGATTGCAAAGGGCGTGTCCTGTCTAAGGTAACCATGGTCACCAAGGAGCATTAAAGATTCCCAGCTTCCTGCTGGTCACCTGCTATCCCACTGTGCATGGGAACTATACATTGGTCTATCATATTTAGAGAAATGTGCTGGATCCCACTGTGCACGGGAACTATGCTTTGGTCTATCGTATTTAGAGAGGTGTGCACTGGATCCCACTGTGCACGGGAACTATGCTTTGGTCTATCATATTTAGAGAGGTGTGCACTGGATCCCACTGTGCACGGGAACTATGCTTTGGTCTATCATGTTTAGAGAGGTGTGCGCTGGATCCTACTGTGCATGGGAACTATGCATTGGTCTATCATATTTAGAGAGGTGTGCACTGGATCCCACTATTCATGGGAACTATGCATTGGTCTATCATATTTAGAGAGGTGTGCACTGGATCCCACTATTCATGGGAACTATGCTTTGGTCTATCATATTTAGAGAAGTGTGCTGGATCCCACTGTGCACGGGAACTATGCTTTGGTCTATCGTATTTAGAGAGGTGTGCACTGGATCCCACTGTGCACGGGAACTATGCTTTGGTCTATCATATTTAGAGAGGTGTGCACTGGATCCCACTGTGCACGGGAACTATGCTTTGGTCTATCATGTTTAGAGAGGTGTGCGCTGGATCCTACTGTGCATGGGAACTATGCATTGGTCTATCATATTTAGAGAGGTGTGCACTGGATCCCACTATTCATGGGAACTATGCATTGGTCTATCATATTTAGAGAGGTGTGCACTGGATCCCACTATTCATGGGAACTATGCATTGGTCTATCATATTTAGAGAGGTGTGCACTGGATCCCACTATTCATGGGAACTATGCTTTGGTCTATCGTATTTAGAGAAGTGTGCTGGATCCCACTGTGCACGGGAACTATGCTTTGGTCTATCGTATTTAGAGAGGTGTGCACTGGATCCCACTGTGCATGGGAACTATGCTTTGGTCTATCATATTTAGAGAGGTGTGCACTGGATCCCACTATTCATGGGAACTATGCATTGGTCTGTCATATTTAGAGAAGTGTGCACTGGATCCCACTGTGCACGGGAACTATTCATTGGTCTGTCATATTTAGAGAAGTGTACACTGGAAAGGCACTAATGCAGAAAGAGAACCCAAGGGACTATAGTGGTATATTCTTAAAGATTTGTTTGTTTTTAGTTGTGTGTGTGTGTGTGTGTGTGTGAGAGAGAGAGAGAGAGAGAGAGAGAGAGAGAGAGAGAGAGAGAGGTGAGTTAGTTAGTTAGTTAGTTAGTTAGTTAGTTAGTTAGTTAGTTCAGGTGCCTGTGAAGTCCAAGAGGGTGGGTAGGGTCCTCTGGAGCTGGAGTTTCAAGAGGTTATGAGTGTGAGTCCTCTGCAAGAGCCCCACGTGCCGTACTCCAGCCCCCTTGGCAGTGTGTTGTCGTGAAGCTTTTGAAGTGAAGCTGCTAACGGTGCTCTGAGGGCGGTCGTTTCAACAGAGTCCTTTGGTTCTGCTTGTTTGAACCATTTCCTACCTTCGGGTTTGTTTCTAGAGCAAGTGAGGCAATGCCTTTGAGCATACGATAGCCCAAGACTCTGGGTAGTCTGGAGATACCTGGATGAAGGCACCAGGCCACCAGCCATGCTTTAGGAGCCATCAGTGCCAGAGAGAGGCCAGGGCATCAGCAGCAGGCCCAGCATGGCTGCCTGCCCTGTGGTTATTGAGCTGATTGCTTGGAAAGTCTTTAGTGGTTTTTCCGCTTGAAAAGAACAAATTTGAAATAAATAAATTGATCCATTAACCTGTTACAGGAAGGTTTCCTCTGAGCTTAGTACCCCAGATCGTCTCAGATGAGTTTCACTAAGGCAGACTGTAATAGATTTTCAGGACAATATGTGAGCTGTAAAGTGACTATTAACCAACTTGCTCTGTTTATGAGAGAGCCAGCCACTTAGTGCCACTGGCCCTGTGCTGGAAGCACATCCCACTATGGTGTGTTTCTGCATGGTGAAGCCATTGATCAGATAAAAATGACCAGTTAGCAAGTAAGTGTTTCCTGGGCCAGAGGCTTTTGAATAATGTGTTCTTCAGTTAAAAACAGCACTTTAAGCAATTGTTTAAACCTAACCATTTGGGAACAAGGGAGAGAGCTTCATGAATAATTTATTTTCGAAAGAAAATATTGAGGGATCTGAACTTATTCACCTTCCAAACCTTCTGACTAGAGTGGAAATAAATACCACCAAATGCTAGGATGCAGACCAGTGGCCATCAGAATGCAGACAAGATATGCATAAACCTATACACCGTGTTCTTTAAACTCTGTGGAGAAAGGTGTAGGCGTGTAAACAAGAGTTTAAAATAAGAGCTGGGTATGGCTGTGCTGGAAGAGGTGCGGGATTTTAGATGTAACGTTGAACATACATTAGCATAGTGCCATGGGAAAGCTGAAGTGTGGGTAATACGTCCTTGTGTCTAAAAGGACTTTATCAAAGCAGATCAGTTTGATCCCTTGTGCTTAAACATTATGCTTTCCACTTTTAAATAGACCATCATCTTGTGAAAGTGGTACGTCCTTGCTTCAAGGTTTAAGGAGAGAGTTTGGTGGTGTGTAGGGATCCTACATCACAGCATTGAAAGCACCCTGCCCCTATTCCATGCCATTGAAGACTCATAGTTTGGTATTTGTGGCACTGTCGTGTGACCATGGTAATTTGCCATGGTGGGTGGAATCTCATTGGCCATACTTGTATTGGAGCGGTTAACACAGGCACGATGATCCTCAGTGATAGATGCCTGGTGGCCCTCACACCAGCACTGACAATGGCTGGTGTTTGTTGAGTAGCTATATCTGTCCGGCATTACTGTCAGCACTTAACACCGATCAACCCATTGAATCCTGGCTGTTCCCTGAACTGGGTACAACTATAGCCTTCATTTATAGATGAGAAACTGAGGCTGGGGTACTTAGTTACCTAAAATCTCTGAGCGTCCACATGGAACTTTTTGGCCGTTGTTACCTCAGACCAGAAGTACTCGGCCTGGACAGATAGTCCATACCATACAAGGGTACACTCATTATTCACACCCTTTTTTAAGCCCACACAAAGTAGAACACAACGATGATCCGAGAAGAATGCTAGCAGACCCAGCCTCCATCCCTGATATCAGATTTTCAGTCTGTCAAAGCCCCTCTCACAAAGCCTGTTTTCTCCGGGTTGTCAGGGCAACGTGGTTGGAAACATGTAGCACACATACTCACAACAGCCAGGCATCCATGCTTATATAACAAGAGCAAGATGGGGGGAGGACTATATAAAGCATGGGCTTACGTTGATGCTCATAACACTAACACAAAGATTAAATTATTTTCTTGTTAGGAATAAACAGAAGTCCTTGTTTTAAAAAGACTTCCATTCGTGGTTGGAGAGTATATTAAATGTCATCACCAAAAGAGCAAGACCAGGAGTGTGTGAGCCCTCAGTTAATGAGAAACCACATTCTCTAGCAGGGGTGTGTGGTGATGTTCTGTTTGTAATCTAACAAATAAAGCTTCCCTGAAGATCAGAGTGTGGAACTAGCCACAGTAGTTAGTCATAGAGGCCAGGCAGTGGCACACACATTTAATCCCAGCACTCGGAGGCAGATGATCTCTGCGAGTTCAAGGCACCCACCCAGTCTAAAAGAAAAACAGAACCAGGAGGTGATGGCTCACACCTTTAATCTCAGTACTTGGGAGTCCCACACCTTTAATCCCAGCACTAGGAAAATAGAGACAGGAAGGGATATGGCTGGACAGAGAGAGGAATATAAAGCAGGAGACAGGGGAGCTCAAGGCATTCAGTCTGAGGACTTGTAGAGACAGGATACCCCATTCTGTCTGAGGATTTCATGGAGGTGAGAACTAGTGACCGGCTGATCTGCTTCTCTGGTCTTCAGTCTCACCCCCTAATATCTGACTCTGGCTTTCAATGATTAAGACAATTAGAAATCGTGCTACAGGCCTGGACAGCTGAAGGGAGGCAGCTGGAATGGAGTCCTACCCACTGCTTCCTGGAGTAGATGTTTTTACCGTGATGCAGGAATCTTGATGGTTCCCATCTTCTGTTTCTATTTGCTGCTTCTGTAGGCTTTAAACAGTTTCATGTTATGATAGAGGGTCTCCCATTTTGAGGCAGTCACACTTGGAAAATAACCCTTGAAATTATGTGGACTTAATCTCTAGCCATTTTGTTTCAGAAAAACTAACCCCAGGGGGTCTTTGTTCTCTACACTAAAATTTAATCTATTTGGAAAATTCCATTTACTTTCTGTAGAAATGGACCAGCCATGGTTCCTATGAATGATACGGTTGCTGTTACCCCTGAACACTGTAGAAATGAACTTTGAAACAGTTGGATCAGACCAAACAGGAGTCGTGCATGGCTTGGAAATGGCTGAGTGGACATTATGCCCGGATATTTTACTCATCATTGTGCCTTGGGTTTCAGAAATATACATTTGGCTTTTTGTAGTTTTATTTGGGATTTTTTTTCTTATAAAACAAAGTAGATGAATCAGGTGTGTTTGCATCGGTGCTAAAACGTTACCCACATCTGCAGCATGAAAAGTGTTAGTTACCTAAGAACCAAGTGAGTATTGATGTGGCCTTGACTCAGCTCTTCCCTCATACAGAAGGAAAGGACATTGAACACAATTACTGTTTTATTCCAAACATTTGTCAGAAAGAATCCAAAACAGACATTAACTGAGCATTGGCTAGCCCCCTTACTTGGGTTCATGTTGAGTGTGTCTAAGCACAACCTTTAAACATACTCATTATTTCTCAAAGTATGTGCAAGAAAATAGACTGCCATTCCTGAGACCATCTTTAGCATGGGATCAGTGATATTTAAACAGTGGTCAGAGTTCACTGCTGAGAAAGCAAAGCAGGTAAGAGCATCCTGCAGCTGTGGGAGGCACCGTGGGACTGCTCCAGGCGCAGAGAGAGGCTCCAAACCCTGCCTCCTGGGAGAAAGTTCTCTGCCAGCTTCTCATTGGTCGCACTGTGAAGGTCTAGGAGGAGGAATTTCCTCAGAAAGGCCAGAGTTCAAGCCCCATGTTGCCTTCAGCATTTTGTTTTGTTTTTAGATTTATTTATTTATTTATTTATTTATTTATTTATTTATTTATTATATGTACAACATTTCTTCCATGTATGCTTGCATGCCAGAAGAGGGCACCAGATCTCATTATAGATGACTGTGAGCCACACCTTGTGGTTGCTGGGAATTGAACTCAGGACCTCTGGAAGAGCAGTCAGTGCTCTTAACCTCTGAGCCATCTCTCCAGCCCACCTTCAGCATTTTGTATCAGGTACTGTTCTGTGACCAGTGTGACAGATGAAGGGACAGCCCATCGCTTTGGGAAAGGCCTGATGGCAGTTGAGGCAGCTGGTCACATTGTAAATGCTGTCGGGGAAA
Source organism: Chionomys nivalis (assembly GCF_950005125.1). Lineage (NCBI taxonomy): Eukaryota > Metazoa > Chordata > Mammalia > Rodentia > Cricetidae > Chionomys > Chionomys nivalis. The sequence goes on from NC_080107.1 coordinate 44,293,951, forward strand.
CAGAATTCAGTCCAGAATCCCAGCACCTGGGATGGTGTCACCCACATTCAAGGTGACTCTTCTCTCTTCTCTGGAAATACCCTTTCAGACATGGCCAAAGCTGCATCCACTAAGTGATTGCAAAGCCAGTCAGGCTGATAATGAAGAACACAGTTTCTCCACGGAGGGAAGGCTTGAGGTGGAAATGCTGCAGCTGCCTTCCAGCTCCAGGCCCGTGTCAGTTCTGCGGCCTGTTGTTACAATGGGAAATCTGTCAAACTCTGGGGCGTGTTTCCAAACATGCTCCACTCAAGTCCTGCGGCCTTTCTCAAAGAGAAGGAATTGCTAGAGGTGGTGGCCATGTTGTCATCTTCCAGCCTGTGTGGGTCCTAGCAGACTCAAGCTGGCCTGCTTTCGCTGGTGTTAAGGGGACTGCAGAGTGCAGAGCTCCCCCAGTGCAGTGGCAGCTGGTTAGTGAGGACTCAATTCTGCCGTGTGCCCCGCTGCCTTCATTAGGCCCTGACACACAGAGGCCAGTGACCAATTGTTATTTACTGTATAAATTCGGGGGGAAATCCTTTCCCAGAGCTGTCAGCGGGTCTTAGAACCTTCATGGAAATGATGAAAAGTCCGCCACTCTAATCATAAGCAAACGCTTTACATTGTTTAACGGCAAGAAATCTGCCAGCCGCTTTGAAAACCACAAAGAAAGAACCCTTTGAATTAGGACTGGAAACTACCAGAGCATTTCAAGCCGGACAGGAACGCTGTGTTGTTCAGAGCTGCCGCCCAGGCCGTTTCCCTCCCTCTCCTCTAAAGGTCTCCATTGTGCCAACCTGAGCCTGCCATCCCTGGCCACTCATCTGCCTGGCATATAGTGGGGTTAAGCCTGGCCTGGTGGACAAAGCCTCCCTTGAGCTGATGGGCTAGCAGTGTTGTTTACAGGAGTTTAAGCTCCTTGCTGTGGTAGTCATTTAGATGGAAAGAAACTTTTCCAGGACACATTCGCTGTCCCCTCGGACCCTGCAGGAGTAACTGTGTCTGTTTAGCTGGCTTTGAGTTTGAACCCCCACATCCTCTCCTGGCAACCCTTCCACACTTAGAGCGGTGAAGTTTTGCCCCATGTCTAACCTCAGTGTGTCCTGCTGTCACCTTCACTGTGTCACAGGCCATGACAAGTCATTGAGCTGTCCTTACTCAGTGCCTCCTGCTTGCATGTCTGAGGTGTCTGTGTCCTGTGATCTCCTTGTTGTGAGCTGCCTCTCTTGCCCAGTTGGGAAGGGAAGCTTTCCATACCTTGTTCCCAAGGTGTGGCTGGTCGAGGTCCCCTCTTTCCCCATTTGTCACCCCTCATCATCAGTCACATCACTACTGCTGCAGCTTTTATCCTAGGAAACCCACACGTTCAGTTGTCTGTGTTAACACAATTCTGAATAGTCAGCATGAGTGCATTGTCTCATTAACTCACCAAAGTGTGCGTCATCAGGCAAGACCCGGGGACCTGAGAGAGAGCCCTGGCCCTGGTGCAGTCTGCTCTGCCCATTGGAGGCTCCCATGTGACCTGAGATGCAGACACCTCACTTCATGTGCCTGTGATGGTGTTGGGAGATGGGTATACCTCAGTGGAACAGAGCAGGGCTTCTGGTTATGGGTGTGGACATCCGAGACTTCAGAGGCAAACGGCCTGCTGCTTATTGTCCTGGCTTCCATTTCTAAAGCTGTTGTCATTTAAGTGAGCAGTTGTTTTCTCCCCCCTGCTCTGAGAGACTCCAGTGAAGGACAAGTTGGTGTAGATTTGATAACCTGTGCACTCTGTACGTTCTGCTTGGCCACATTAGGGCAGCCAGTGCAGTTCCAATGAGTGCTTGTCTGTGAGCTCTGGTGGGCAGATGCCTCCTGTAAATTCCTGGATTGAAAAACTGCTTCCTGGGGTTCTTAGACACTCATCCTCAGCCCACAGATGAAGTTGCTGTTTCCCTCCTGCCACATGTCCCAAAGAAATTTCAAGAGATAGACCTGAGATCAGTGAAGGCAATGTGTTTTATAGTAGAGCTAGCCCTGGGATAATCCTGCTGTTAGAAATATAAGTCTATACTAAAGTCCATCAGGTCTGATAGATTCCAGTTGCTCCCAAAGATTGGGGAATGCAGTATTCTGGTTATCTGAATTCTCTACAGTAAATGCATTCAGAGATGGGCGGTCTTGAAAGCTGTGTAATTGCTTCTTGTGCATACAGTAGCCTCTTAGGAAATACATGGTGAATTGTCTAGAGCTAGAATGAACCATAGACACCATCTGGTCCAGACAATAGGAAACCAGGAGCAAGTGACTTACTTGCCTGATGTGACAGTGGGTGTGGAGAGCCAGGCTGTCTTCCCTCATTTGGGCTTGTCTCAGTGAGCGCACTGCCCTGTATGTCTGGGCTAAGGTGAGCTAGAAGAGAATACAGGGGAAGAAGGACCTTACTGCTTGGTTCCCGTGGTTAGGCACTTAGTCCGTGGGTGTCAGGATGCTCATGTGTGCTCAGCATTCTGGGCTGTGGCGTTATTTCACGTGGTCTTCAGAAGCACCCTGTGGACAAAGATGCTGCTATGCTACTGTTCTCATCCCATGAAGGTCGGAGCCTGGTAGCTGCCTCCCTGCCTCAGTACTAGAGCTGAAACTTGAGTCCAGTGGCTGCACACCCAGCTTCATGCCCTGTGTGCCACCTTCCTGCTTTTTTAATGTGAAAAGGATTTTTGTGTGCTGTTCTGAGGATATTATCTTGCTTTGGTTATAACGTGAGAAATAAATGTGTCAAAATCGTTGCTCTCTTCAGATGTGTGTGACATGCTTTGTAGTCCATGAACACATAGACCAGACTGCATTTGTGATGTGAAGCTGTCCTGCAGAAACTGCTGTGGGCAGTGCCTGCATGGGAGTCCACTGGTCTTCCCAAGCTGTGCATGGCTTGGGAAGGCGACACTGGGTGAAGCCTGGCTTGGGGTTTTTTCTATGGGAAGATTTGGGGGGTGATGGTGTTGGTTTTGGGGGCCTTTAGGGCGGTTCTTTTTAAATAGCAAATTCACTTTTAAGCCATTGCCATTGGAAGTTGCAGGAAGAGCCTGTGGACGAGTGAGAGTCCACCTTTGTCTACGGAGGGCGTTTGGACAGGAGCCTCGAGCAGCTTTGCGCTCCCACTCGACACTCTTCCTTGTCTTGTTCAGCAGCTCTGCTGCCTGCTTGGACTGCACTTAGGGAACTTTCTAAAAGGCACCCCACCCCAGCCATAAGATTATTATTTTATTATTTTTCTTCTCATGTCTGTCACATAGCTTACATCTTCTGAAGGTGTCCCTTTCATCTAAACTGTCAGTATTATTGACATGAAGTATTTCATAATATTCTAATTCTACTTTTGATGACTCTGAAATCTGAGCAGTGTCCCCGTTTGTTCCTGCTCCTGGTGAATCCTTCCTGATGAGTCTTGCTCGTGGTGTCTGGGGGTCATGGTTATTCTGTTTTCACCTGGGTGGGAATGTGCTGATGATGTACATTGCAGTTTTCTTCTGCTTTTCTGCAATTAGTTTACTTCAAATTTTCTGACTCTTAAATGAAAGCTTAGCTAGTTTGGTGCTTATATAAGTATTTGAAAGCTATAAATGTTCCCTAAGCATGACTTTGCCTGCATTCTATGCATTTTTATTTATTTTATTATCATTTAGCTCAAGATTATTTTCTAATTTCCCTTATGATTTCCTCTTTGGCTTCTGAGATTTCTGTAAATTGACTTGTTTAATTTTCAGATAGCCTGGGAAGGAATTGCTGATGAATATTTGCCAGTGGTTTTAATGTTAGTTTTGGTCAGAGAATGGATTCTTGACTTAAGCCCACCGGCTTATGGTCTACCTTATACACTGTGGAGACTGTTTATCCTGCAGGTGACTCAGCTTGAGGCTTCACATTCCTGCTGCTCTGCTGCCTGCATCTTTCCTGTCACAGGGCTGTGACCTGATTTAGGAACCTTCACTTAGGGGTATCTTGGTTCCTAGATCAGGGCATCTTAAACTGTTCCCACTTTAAACTTTGTGACTTCTTTCCAAACCCAAGGAATTTTTACGTGACTCTCAGCAGATAGATACATAAAATAGCCATGCCCATCAAACATTTGCTGTGTTTATTTTAAAATAATTCTTTGGCGGACATATAATTTTACTGTTTACCAAAGATGAAAGAAAATTTGCAATCCAGTTCACTGGGTGTGTGTTTATTTTACATAAAGAATTCAGTCTTGGCTGAGGACGAGACACTGCAGGTGTACAGCATCTTCAGCATTTTTCAGAGTTGATCAATGATTTGGGTTTTTGTCATCAATGCTGAGACTGCCTCTTCTCTTAAATACATAGCACGTAATTGCAGAAGTATCTTTAGGGCCATTTCAGAGATTGCTAGGAATTCTATCATAATCCTACACTAAGCTGGGTGATGGTGGCATACGCCTTTAATCCCAGAACTCGGGAGGCAGAGGCAGGCGGATCTCTGTGAGTTCGAGACCAGCCTGGTCTACAGAGCAAGTTCCAGGACAGGCTCCAAAGCCACAGAGAAACCCTGTCTCAAAAAACCAAAAAAAATAATAATAATAATCCTACACCAAAATTTATTTAATGCTTTTTGTTTTCTTTAAGAACTCAAACCAGCAACTAAGTAGCAATTTTTTTGTTCTGACACACAAAAATCAAAAGGTGCATGCTGTACACTGTTTGGATACATGTTGAAGACTGACAGCAGGAAAACACTGTCTGCCGTAATAAAGCCCTGTTTCTATAGGAGCAGGAAACTTTGTACAGTATAATATGTACAGTATTTGTACAGTTAGCAACTTTTTTTCTATAGGAGGGCGGGACGACTTTGTACAGTATATACAGTTCACAACTTTGTTTCTATAGCAGTGGGAAACTTTGTATAGTATGTAGAGTTCGCAACTTTGTTTCTATGGGAGCAGGAAACTTTTTACAGTATAATATGTACAGTATGTACAGTTCGTAACCTGCAAGGTCTTGACTCTGAGCCGCAGTGTTTCAGGCAGTTTGTTACTTTTGTGTGGTGCAAGGGCATATACAAAGTGCCATGTTGTATGTTCAGAACCAAGGCTATGTGAAGTCATGTGTTGTTCTGTGGGCAAGTGTGCCAGAAGCACATGAGATTCATGATACATTTGATTGTGAATTCATATTTGATTGTTGTGTATTCAGAAACTTCTTAATGGTTGCCAATGGGTTGCAACCCCACAGTTTAAGAAGTTGGGTTCAGCCAGGCAGTGGTGGTGCACACCTTTAATCCCAGCACTCAGGAGGCAGAGGCAGGCGAATCTCTGTGAGTTCAAGACCAGCCTGGTCTACAAGAGCTAGTTCCAGGACAGGCTCTAAAACCACAGAGAAACCCTGTCTTGAAAAACAAAACAAAACAAAAAAAAAAAAGAAGTTGGGTTCTGGGGCTGGAGAGATGACTCAGCTCTTAAGAACATCAGAGCTCAGTTCCCAACACCCATGTGGCTGGTTCTCAGCCACCTGTAACTCTAGCTCCAGCGGAATCCAGTGTCTCTGACCTCTGAGGCCGTCTGCACTCATATACATAGTCTCACATACTTACCTATACATATTTAAAAATAAATCTTTGAAAAATATGTTGGGTTCTATATTACTTCACTCTTCCATTCTTCTTCCTCCTCTTTTTTTTTTATATCAATCTTAAGACTTCTCTTGCTTATAAATGATGGCCTTCCCTTTTTGTTTGGAGTGCATTGCTGGATTGCCATAGACAAATAGGTAGACTTAGGGGGCATGAGACATGGTTAGTGTTAGAGTCCTGGAGAAGTCCCACAAAAGAACACCATCCGTGTCTACAATCAGTAAGCACGTTTATTATTCCAGCATGCTGGGGTTGCACATCCCATACAAAGGCAAGATGGTGAAGACCCCAAGAGAAGCCTATGGGCTCCTTTTAAGCACAGCCAAGGGGGCAGGAGTCCTAGGGCAATTAGGTCATTTTGAATATGATTGGCTTAAGCAAGTGCCAATCATATTTGTATGTTCTAATTGGCCAGGACTAGCCAGGGACTGGTCAGGGCTATAGTTTTCTGTTTTGGATGGCAGGCATGGACAAGTGCCAGGCCACTGTCCTTGAGCTGCTATGGAGGCTGACTGGCCTAGTACATACTGACTGTGTGGGCTGACTCAGTGGCCCAGACTTGGTACATCCTATCTACCTTGTCCCTGTTGTCTGGGGTGATTACATTGTGATTAATTGCCCTTTGTTCATGGCTCTTTCAGAAACTGCTATTCAGTCTCAGGAAACTGAAATTGAGGCCTGGTCTCTGAGAAAAGACCTAGCAGTCTGTTACTGTGTCTGCTTGGTCCTCTCAGTTATCAGGTGATCAAGTGGTCGACCTTCGTTATCTCTGGTCATCTCTGACGCACTAGAAAGGGTCTGAAAGACTGCCACCGATTCTTCGTTTGCTTTGTTTTGAGACAGGGTTCTCTGTGTAGCTCTGGCTGTCCTAGAACTCACTGTGTAGGCCAGACTGGCCTCACACTCAGGAACTCAGAGATCCATCTGCCTCTGCCTCCCAAGCTCCAGGATTGAAGGCGTGCTACCACTCCTGGCTAAGTGGCTCCTTTTGTTTTGTTTTGTTTTTTATGTGAAGGGGTTTTTATTGGGGGAAAGGAAATGGGAAACGAGGGGACAGGGGAAGCAGAGAGCTTGTTTTGGTTTTTGAGATAAAATTTCTCTGTATAAAAACCCTGGCTATCCTGGAACTCACTTTGTGGACCAGGCTGACCTCGAACTCACAGAAATCTGCCCGTTTCTGCCTTCTCAGTGCTGGAATTAATGGTATGTGCCACTATGCCCAGCCTGTCACAATTTCACATATTGTAAATCACCATTCTGTCTCAAGTGGAATACTAGGTTTGGTCTACAGCCATACCACTCTGAGCACACCCAGCCTCGTCTGATCTTGGAAACTAGGCAGGGTCTGTCCTGGTTAGTACTTAGATGAGAGAACCCTAGGTGTGGTTCCACTGGTTCTGGCAGTTTTAGCTACTCAGAATATGGCAGGATGGCTGTACAGATGCCTGGTGCTGGGGCCACTTTCCTTCCCCTCACTGAACACTTGCATGTTGACACCACATTCCCAGAAACATGGTCCAGCATGGTCATCTTTGCTGTGATCAGTCACAGCCCTTGCTTCCTGGTCCTGCTGAGCTGAACACCCCGGCCTCTCCTGGGAAACCTGTCCATTTCTTCTTCAATACCTCCAAGTGGAGGCATGGAAACCTTGTGTAAGGTCTGGAAGGGAAGAATTATCTAGAATAGAGAAGAAACCACAAGAATTTACAAATAGGCAAACCCTTTTGCAACCAAAGCTATTGTTAAATTATCTGCTTTGGCCGGGTTTCTAAGCTTAGTTGCATGTAAGGTTTTTGTCATAACCTTCTGCAGCTAGGCCATTGTCTGCATAGCTTTCTTCAAATAAGTTCACTTCTTAAACTAAAAGAAAAATACCATTTGCTGAGCAAAATGGTATTTGTGAAGTCACTGGTTTTATTTGTTGGTTATCTGTTTTTCTATCTATGTAGATGTTGACATGAAAATGTTTATTCATGTGTCACCGCCACTGTGTGGATATGTGTATTGCAGTTTGGAGCTCGTGTGACTTGGACAGTGAGCTTAGAGAGAAGCTGGTTAGCGCTTGGCAGTGATCTGCGGATGTTCTCATCTGAAGCTGGGAAGTCCCAGAACCCATAGGAAGAAAGGTTGGAGTCGAGGATAAGACTCAGTAGTGGGGCATGTGCTTAGGCTATACAAGGCCCTAGGTTCCATCCCCAGCATCGCCAAGGGAGTGAGGGGAGAATAAAGGTGAAGAACCAGACCTGGTACCTGTTTCTCACCTGCTGGCTCTGTTTGAATGATGTGGGTTTCTGAACGAAGCCACATCCACAGCTAAAGAGTCTAGGGAATTCTGCTAATAGAATGCTGTTTAATTAAGGAACAGAATATGAAGAGTTTCATTTCAGTATTAGTCAAGAACACGCACGTTGCTGTTACTTTCAGTTAACTTCAATATCTGGGTCACTGCATATCGTGCTCTCGCATGGAGAATCTCAGTGTTGCTTTGGTGGTGTGATTGACTTAGGAAGAACTTTGCACTGTTCTGGAAGGGGACTTGAGGGAGAGAGTGTCTGACTAATGAAGAAGTTGTTAGCAGCTTGGGGTGGTGGTTGACCTCCAGGGCCTTAGACAGTTCCTTGTGCGGCTGTCAGTGCCGTCCTTCCTCCAGTGTGAGAGGTCGGCCTGGATGCTGGGACAGACAGACAGAATGGACAGTCAGAACACTGAGTGACGAAGGCCCAGTGCAACAGGTTGCTAGTGACATCACAAGTACGTAGTACTACTCCTGACTGCCTTTCCCACCCCCTGTCTTAGTAGAGTTTACCAAGACCAAAGGCAAGTCAGAGAGAAAATGGTTTATTTCAAATTACAACTCTCATACTTCATCACTGGAGAAAGTCAGGGCAGGTACTCAAGGCAGGAATTGAAGCACTGAGCCCCCATATGCCAGCCATTAATAGGGAAATGCCCTACAGATTTGCCTATAGGCCAGTCTGATGGAGGCATTTTCTCAGTTGAGTTTCCCTGTTCCTAGATGACTTTAGCTTGTGTCAAGTTGATCAAGAACAAACCATAGTAACAACCAGAATGCCTCTCTTTGACCAAACCAGAGCAAAAGATGGAGAGAGAGAGAAGCCTGGGTGTGGTTCACATGGCATAGCCTCAGGGTCCAGCCTCCAGTGGAAACCCCCACCCAGGGCTTTGTGTGGAAGCTGAGGAGGGGAGGAGGGTGGGGGTTGTCAAGGACGTGAACAGGAAACTGCTGCTGCCACCTTTTAGCCGTGGAGACAAAACCACCCTCGCCATGCTGCCCTGTGAATGAGAAAAAGAAATAAAAAGGAAAGGAAAGGTCATGGCTGCTCCTAGGTACGGTGGGGAGGAAAGTTTATTGTAGGTATGCAAGAGAGCATAGTCAGAGATAGGGTCACCTGGGACGGTCCAGAGTGGACATGACCAGGCTGAGCTGGGCCATGTGGGAGAGGGGACCCGGAGCAGCAGCCAGAAGGTCAAAGGTACAAAAGGGGCAGGTAACCAAAATGTCAGGATTGTATAGGGGCAGAGCCTTGGAAAGGGCAGCCCAGCCTCTGGGCTAAAGAGTTGAGGGTAGAGGGTAAGGTATGCCAGCTGTACTTCCTAACAGGTGGGACTGGGGGCTGCTGAGAGAACCTGGTGGCTAGGTGCGCTTTGATATGTTAAATAGGCACCTTTGCCATTTGGCTGGGGTTTGAAATTTAACACCTTGCCTCTAGTGGCTGGGGTTGAACAAACACAGCCCGGCTGGCCTGCAGTCTTTTAGCCAGACCTCAGTGCTCCCCAGCCAGCACTTGCTGTTAACCATAAGGCCAGAAGTCTAGTTGATGTTCTGTGTGGGCCAGCTTCAGCACAGTGCAGTACAGACGGAGTCAAATGAAGACGCCCAGCACAAATCTGGCCCAGAACCTGGCCTGCTTCCTCTAGCCCACCTTGTACTAACTCGCAGCTCAGAATCTTGCCTAAGCAAGCAGTCTGCCTGCCTGCATTCTCTCCTAAGCACCATGCTAGGAAAAGAATTCTCTCTAGAAGGAATGGAGCGAGATGCTAGAAAGAACGAAGGCCTGGAAGAGTTCCCTGCTCTCGGGCTTTCTCAGGTGGGGTTTTCAGGCTGCAGTGGACTCGTGAGGCTTTGCAGTCCACTGTACTCGTGTTGGGGAGGAAGGCAGTATTTTTTGTGTCGAGGGAGCAGCTGGCCTTAACTGTGTACCCCGAGCTGAAAGCTTCGTGTTACATTCTTCCCACAGTCCTCGCAGCAGGCTGAAGTAGATGGTGTTGTTGTGAGATACAGAGCCAGGGCTAGAGAGGACTGAGATGAGGGCAGAGGAAGGCTGGACACCCGGGTCCCTTTGCTTTCCAAAGCTGCTGTTGTCAGAGTCTGATGAGAGACTGCTGTGGCAGCAGGCTCCGCATGGACTGGGCCATTCCTGATGTTCTGTTCCAGTGGCCCAGGCAGCATCAAGCAGAAAGTTTTCCAGATGTGTGGATCAGGTCGTGATACATGATGTGAAGGGTGAGTGATTTTCTTTCTTTCTTTTTTTTTTTTTTTTTCTTTGGTTTTTCAAGTCAGGGTTTCTCTGTGGTTTTGGAGCCTGTCCTGGAACTAGCTCTTGTAGACCAGGCTGGTCTCGAACTCACAGAGATCCGCCTACCTCTGCCTCCCGAGTGCTGGGATTAAAGGCGTGCGCCACCACCGCTCGGCGGGTGAGTGATTTTCATGTGAGAACATCAAAGAAAATTTCACTCAGCAAAGACTTAGGAGGAGCAGTTGGGAATTTGCCAAGTTCTGCCCGCCCACCTTTACCCCACTTCTGCGCCTCCTAACCCATTTGCCCCATGTCGCTGCTGTCAGAAGGGACAGCCTCAGTGGGCCACACTTGCTGTTGGGTGACACTGTCCGGTTTAGAGCTTTGACTTGTAGAAGAAACAGTTGCAAGAGAAGGTTTGATTCACTCTTGTGATCTTTTTTGCTTTGATGCAGTCTGATTAAATCTCTCCAGTTTAAATAAAACCAAATGTTTATTGAGCATGTTTTGTGTGGCTACATCCCAGGGGCTAGAGAGGGAGGCTCAGACTCTCTAGAATTGTCTGTTGAGTGGAAATGTAGCAGGGCAGCTGTCATACAAAAGCGCCCTTGTCCCTGGACTGTTTTGTGGTTTCTAGAGTGTGCTGACCCACTGGGACAACCAGCCCATATTTGCTTGAGGTTTTGTGGTGACAGGACCTACTGTGCACACAGGTGGTGACCCCAGGAGCACCACCCTCTCCATTCTCGGGGCAGTAAAGTACTGCACGAGCATGCCATCTTACTCTGCGTGCAGGCAGCCAGCTGACCTGCCGCAGTTAGTCACCATGCTCGCAGTGCTGCCCAAAAGAGCCGGAGACGAGACTAATGTGCGCGTGTGGCCAGTCTTAGCTGTGACAGGTGAAGCTGTGACAGGTGACGTGAAGGACACTCCTAGAATTGGGAAGGTGTTCGCGGTCTGCCAGGAACGGCCTTCTGCTGCCTCATGGCCATCCAGCACCCTGAGCCCTCTGAGATGAGTGGAGTGACCTCATCACTATTAGCTGCTATTAACTAGTGTTCAGGGAAGTGGAGCCTGTGTGCTTTTGTAGTGTGGGTGGGCGTTCCCCTTCCTCTCCTAAGCAGTGGGTTTACAGGGAATGTAGTGAAGTCACTGTTATGCCGTCTTCTGCCATGGCCGCTCTCAAGTCCCTGCGCTCGCTCCGCACTGGGTGGCCATTTACTGAAGGAACAGAAAGGGTGGAATTCACAGGTGACTGCATTTTATTACTGTGCATATGAAAACTTCCTCACTGGGTTTACAAACACGGGGTCCTCACACACCTGAGGAACAGACTTTAATGTGTAAGACATCTCTGCTCATGGGCTCTGGGTGTTCCCCCCCCCCCCTTAACTTCATCCTGGCCTTGGGCAAGCCACTGAACCTGGTTTTCTCGCTTGTAAAGCAAGAGTTTTGCCCTTGCCTTCTTATTCCCAGAGTTGGGAAAGGGTGAATGGAAGGCCAGAGAGCGCTTTGAGGGCAGAATCAGGCTGTTCTGGGGTAACGCTCCGTCACTGAGGAAGGTCAGAGCAGGAACTGAAGCAGAGGCCAAAGAGGAGCACTGCATACTGTGCCCATTCCTCGTGGCTTGCTCGGCCTGCTCTCTTCTGCAGCTTAGCACCACCTGCCTAGGAGTAGAACCACCCACAGTGGCTGGGCCTCCCGCACCAGTCATTAGTTAAGAAAATGCCCTGCGGACTTACCTGTAGGCCAGTCTTAAGTAGGCATTTCTCAGTCAGGTTGCTCTTGCCATATGACTCTACTAGCTTGTGTCAAGTGGACATAAAACTAGCCAGTATAGTCTACTAAAGGTCTCTTTTTCTGATGGTGTTTGCCTGGTTTAGTTCATAAGATGCCCAGGAACCTGCAAGGCTACTGGAAAGACAGCAGCCAGGCTTGGCTGGCTTCGGTGTGTGCTGGGCCAGCTTCTGGAGATGGGGTAGTGAATCCTTGCTTGCCTGGGGGCTCCCCTTCACGGAACATGTGCACATACTCATGAGCTACAAAAGAGAGGACAGGTGACCCTCCCCTGGCCACTGTCATTCCTAGGAAGTCACTGCCCCCAGACTTACCAACACTCCCATGTCGGTGTGGAAGTTCACAAGGAAACTTTAAGCTTGTGAGCATCTTTCCTTGGAAGGGTCAACTAGTAGCTATCCACTATTCATAATGGGATGGGAAGGGCGTGTTCAGAGATGGAGACACCTGAGCAGGCACTCCTGTTTTTGTCTTCAGCACACCGATTCCTGCTTTCCAGCACGCTCTTTAGAAATTACTTTTCATTTCGTGAGAGAACAACCAGACCTCCTGCAAGCCGCAGTGCCAACATTTTACAAACGTGAGTGTGAGCAAGACTGACCTCACCTCCAGTCCCCTCCTCCGGCATCAGTGGCTGGGTTGTTCCAGCCAGCCTCACTCCCATGGAGGCATCAGACAAGCCCCTGTTTGTTCCTCCCCTGTCAGAAGCAGAAGCCACACGGGCTTATGGGCATGGACGGGTGTGGAGGACAGTCTTCGCATTCACTTCCAGATCTTGCAAATGTGTCGGTGGTCACTCTGGCTTTATCCTCTCTGGAAAAGTAGTTTATTATTAATACATGCATCCATAATTCTGAGGGCGTGTATGGGTGGAGAAAATGAACAGCGTGGATCTTACACACTGTGTGGGGTAAATGCTATTTAAATCTGGATGGGGCAGCTGAGCATCACACTAACAGGAGATCACTGGCTAGGGGCCAGGTTTGTTGTATTTATGGGCTAGGGTTTTTGTTGTTTTTTTTTCCCCCTTTTGGGGAGAGGTCAGACTTAGAGGGCTAAGCCATCTGTCCAGTTTAATATGTTAAGTCTTTAATAACAAATCATTTGCAATGTCTTACCATGTAGAGTAGAAAATGAATATATTGCAGAAGTGTTATCTTTAGAAACGTCTTCTCCATTCCCTGTTGTTATCATTTTGGCGTTGTTGCCTCGATCTGATAATGCCCATCTTTGTACTACTGTTTTGCAGAATTAATTAGTTCATTAAAAGTGGCATTTTAAAATCGGCGTGTCGGTACAGCGTGCTTCTTTAGAAGGCTCTTGCTTCTAAGAGGCGTTAAGCTTCTGCAAGAACAGATGCAGGGGTTCTACGGGCAGACATTAAGCCTCAAGACTTGAAAGGGTCTCTGCTGCTTTCTTTGAGGTATGTTTTACAATGAGCTCTGTCTGCCATTGTGCATGACTTTCTATGGCTAATGTAGTGACCTCTGCCACGCCTTGCCTCTTCATCTGCTCCAGAGAACTGTACATCTCATTGCATAATGACCTAGCCTGGGTCCATGGGCAATCTCTAATGTACTGTCTGAGTGTTTAAGGAGCACAGGCAATGTGGCACGGTGCTGGACAGTGAGTACATGAAGAGAGCAACCATGTGACTCTAAAGAATCCGCAGGGAGTAGGGCTTTAAAGAAATAGCCCCTCACAAATTGTGTAATTACACGTGGAGAGATGACGGTGCCATATGAGGTAGGGTGTACTGATTGATGGCTGGAACAAGGGCAGGGCGAGGGAAGGCTTTCCTGAGGAAGTTAGCCTAAGGAAGAGTGCCCAGGGCTTTGTGGTGGGCCCATCTGAGCACAGTGTTCCATTGTGGGAAGATGGTGTGGCAGCTGAGGCTAGAAGGTAACAACCGCTGCACTAAAGGATCTCCTTGGCCTCTGAGGACTTGAGACATAAGTCCCTTCTGAGCTCTGCCTCAGAAAGCAGAGCACACTTTTTTTCCTAGAAGGCATGGGTGGTGTGGCTTTGCCCTGCAGAGCTGGTCACCCATACTCAGGTCACCTCTAAGGTCCTGCAGATAGGTTCATGACCTTGTTGCCGACAGAGTTGTTACAAGAGATGGGTGCTGAAAGGAGAGTGGGGAAGGAATGCTCGCACACTGGTGGAGGGAATGTGAGTGAGTGCCAGGAAATAGCAGGGAAGTTCCTCAGAAGGTTAAAAATAGAAGTAGCATGTGACTTAGCAGCCCCACTTCTGGCTGTAAGATCAGAACATTGATGGGGCATCTGTGCGCATGCTCTCTGCAGTGTTAGTCACGGTAGTCAAGAACTGGCATCATCAGACGTGTCTGTCAGTGTGTTAGGGGATAAAGAAAACATGGTGTGGGCACAATGGATCCTTCAACAAGAAGGAAACCCTGTCAATCTGGAGGAGCATAGAAGTCGTTGTGTTAAATGAAATAAGCCAGGCACAGACAGATGAAATATTACAAGGTGTCATTCATGTGTCAAACCTGAAAGAGTTTGATTCATAGAGGAAGACAGTAAAATGGTGGTTACCAAGGACTTGGAATGGGGGTTCAGCTAGGGGAGATGTTTTCTAAAGGATACAGTCTTAGGAACAAATTCAAAAACTCCATTATAGAGCATAGCAGCTAGAGTTAGTGATAGTTCATCACATTCTTAAAATTTTTCTGACTTCAAAAGTGTGATATGTGAAATAACGCATGTGTTCAGTAGCTTGATAATAGATTCCATAATGTGTGCTTATTTCAGAGCACACACACAGGGTAGATGCGCGCAATATTTAATTTGTCAGTTGAAAAGTAAAGAAGCTCGCCTAGCAGTTACGGAAGCTTGGCTCTGCGGCCCACACAGCTGTTAGATGTCATCCACAGTGCGGCAGCTGTGCCCCTTTCAGGAGAGGCAGTAACTGATAGACGCGGGCTGGCGGGCGGTCGGGATACCCTCTCCATGAAAACACCTCTCCTGAGAAACCGTTCCCATTCAGAAGGTAGCAAAGAAACCAGAGTCCTTAGTTCTGGAAGGGTCTCGACACGGGTACTGCAGTCAGTGTCCACAGACAGACAGGAGGTTGTATGTAGACTGCCTTGGAGACATGGGTTTCAGTTTGCAGTACCTTCTCCTAGGGCTCTGGGGCCCAAGAAAGACTGAAGTGTGCCCAGGAAGGGACTTGGAGGACCCAACAGTCTTACATATTTACAAAAGGCCTTTAGCTTTTGAAGAAATGTCTGAGTAACATCCTGCCATGCTGATGGGGTGTGGCTTCATGGAGATACTGGCCATCCTACGGAACAAGAACTCTCATAGCACTGTGGACCTCTTCTTGGAAAAGCTGTCAATGGGTTGCTGGGTGAGAGGACTTCAGGGGCCCCAGTCATTCAGTTCTCCTGTGAAGGCCATTTAAAGAAACAGGAAACCGAGGCTTAGGGCCTGGGTCTGAGTGTGCGTCGAGGGGGTGGGATGGGAGGATGCTTTCTGCTGCCTATTGTGGCAGACGCTAAGCAGTGAGTCTGCAGTCCAGTCCCAGGGTGCCATTGGGGACCTGGAGGGGAGTTCTGTTTGCTCTGCACAAGTTTATCTCAGGAACCACCGAGTGCCTGGTCTTCATTAGCTACAGGGCAGAGAAACAGGACACACTAGTTGCTTAAAAGTTCACTTTTTGCCTGAAAATAATAAAAATTAAAATTCACACCTTGATCTGAATCTGTGTTTCTAGAATTGTGTGTTTCCAGGCAAGTTCTTACGCCGCCGTGTTAGAGTAAAGGAGAACCCAGCAGCTTCTCCATTTTTAAAGCCTCCTGTAATGTAAATAGGAACAGCAGTCCTTCCAAGTTATTACCCTGTTAACAGGTTGACAGATATGTGCAAATTGTGACTCACTGCTCAATTTGGCTCCAAATTAATGTCTTTCCGTGGGGCCGTGTCTGCTCAAGTGTGGACTCGTCACCACTGTGGTGTGGCTGCTTGTTTGCCTGCACTCAAAAGGTAAAAATTAAAGTAATTTGATTCTGCCACAAAGCAGAGTGTGACATATGGTGGCAGTGTGGGAGGAGAGCAAGCCGTTCCTACCTGTCCTTAGCCCTGCTCTAGAAGCAGCGAGCCAACGACGTGCTCTGCGAGCTCCATGCAGGCAAGCAGCGCCCGCTGTCTTGGGAGGCAGCATTCTGGAAGCTGCCAAAGACCACCCCACACACACACATACATACCGGCCCCACCCTCAGCAGAAAGCAAACCATTTTTGCCTCCAGACTTTTAATCTGGTGTGGCAAGCCTCCCTGGTTTCTGTCAACTTACTCGAGGCTCATTTGTATCTCTAAGGCTGGGTCTATTTAAAAATGAAGTGTTTTGATTTCTGCATCTAAAATCTAGACACTGTTTTCCTCAGCTAAAGGTGCAGCTGACTTTCTTTGGTCTCTTTTTGGCAAATGCATAATGTCACCTGTAACAAAGGAATCTGCATCTCCTTTATGTTAGCCCTGCGAAGAAAAACAGTCTCCTTAAAATTCATTTCTGCTCAATGGAATTTTCAAATGAGTTTGCTGAGCCTTATCTAAGATCGCAGGCGGGCGGGCGGGCAGACAGACAGGAGGAAACCACAGAAAACCCACCCTAGGCCTCTTAGCTTTCCTGTGCCAGCCCAGATACCTTTCCCAGGAACTGTCTTTCTTCGGCCACTACCTTCCCTTCCAAATAAAGGTCCCCATTGTCAGTAGGGTCCAGAAATGGCCAGGGGTGCTTACTGCTTGCCCACTGCAACTCTGGATGCTATAAAAGAAATATGGACCAGGTGGTTGGTTTGGAATTCTAGGAAAATGCTGGGTGAGGTTGGCTCCAACTTTGTGTGTGGCCCAGGATCATCACATAGCCACTGTTCAGGTTTTCCAGCCTGGTAAGGAATCTGATTTTCCAGGTGGTCTGTTGAAGGTTTCAAGTTGAAAGATAACAAGGCGGAGCAGGTTATGATGTGTCTTTGGGCTGAACTTGTGCATATGCATTGAGTTCCCTTCCAGAGCTATGATGGCTATTGATTGAGGACCGCGCAGAAGACCCTGCCTGCCCCCTCACATTAGCATATACTTAGCAGTGACCTCCATTCACACAGGACAGAGGCTGTTTGCTTCTGCTGAGTCTGGAGAAATGGGTTGAAACCACACGTATAGATTCGAAGTGTTCGAAGATAAGCATTGCCAGCGCCCGAGTTGGAACGGCTTTGTCATGAATCTTCGGCTTGTCCAGCAGACACCAGGCAGGGCCACGCTGATGCCTTCCTCTCTTCTAGTCACCTCTGCAGGAACATTCGTGCTTAGATGCCAGGATGTCCTATGAGGCTGTGAGTCAGGGGATCGCAGAAGACCGCAGTGTTTCTTAGTCACTCAGGAATGACATTTCCAAAATTGCTACATCTTAATAGGGTGGGGTCTTGCCTTCAAGAAATGCCTGGAGCCAGTTCAGTTTTTAATGGCGAGCCGCACATGATGCTTCTCTTGAGGGGAAGCCGCCGGTGTGGCACCATGGAATCGGTGGGCTCCTTGAGGACTACCAGAAGCCCTGCTGCCACCTCCTGCGGGAGGACCCCAGACAGCACCCCTTCCTCCCTTTGCCTCTGCTCCCCCTGCCCACGGCCCTCGTTAGTAGTTACCAGGCCTTCTGCAGCCCCTGCCGTCCTCCTTCCACAAGAAACCTGACACGTTGATCCTGAGAGCTGCTTTCTGACTTCATTAGCAGAATGGTGGTGCTCGCGGTCTAACAGATGGCGTCCTGTGCACTGTCTCTCCTGAGCCCCAGGTATCTAGCTGAAATTCTGGATCCTGCGGACAGGAGCTTACCTCTGCTTTTCCCTGGAAAGTATACCTAGCGTGTCCCTGGTGGAATGGGCATGGAATTTGCTACATCTAGTGGATGTCAAACCCATCCCAAGACCCTTTAATGGGAAGTTTGGGGTCTTGGCTGGTGAATTGTGCACATCCTTTGTGTCAGTGTGGCTGGATAGTGAGCTGGCATGGTTTCCTATGTAGGGAGCAGAGCCAACTCTGTGTGTGCTGTGGGCCGGCATGTTCCACTGAGCCTCCACTGCAGGGCAGGAGGGCTCTTGGGACCACCCGCCGGCACACTTGTCATCTGTGAGTCCTTAATAAGTACCCGGCACCATGCCAATGCTCAGTGCCAGTGGTCCTGGCGAGTAGTTAAACCCTGGGAGATGGAGGCCAGCGGAGAGGTGAAAATGGAACTTCTAGCTTGCCTGATATATTTGACTGTTACAAAGAAAGGTTTTAGAGTCGTGGAATTTAGAAATAAAGTTAGGAATAAAGTGGTAATAGGGACATAGAAAGCTGAACAAATAAAAGCCAAGCAGAAATCTAAGAAAACTGAAAACACAGCGAGCTGTCAGGTCTGACTTAAGAAGACATGGCTGAAGCACAGGGCTGTGCTTACACTGGAGGCCTGTAGAGGAGACACACATGTCCCAGTGGAGAGTTAAGCTGCTTTCAGGGTACTTCATTTAAAATGTAGATATAATCACTTAAAACAGAGCCCCTTTGCAAAGGGTCATGGGAGAAAAAAAGAGGTTTTCATAAGGGCCTTATAATCTTGTCTTCTTCAAAAGGCATCATAACAACTAAAAGTTGGGTACTAGGTGTGAAGGGAAGTTGGTGGACTCCCAGCCTCCAGCAGGACTCCTATTCATGCTTACGTACTTCCTCCACACCCAGGTACGTCGATGATGTGATCAGCCGCATTGACAGGATGTTTCCAGAAATGTCCATTCATTTGTCCAGACCCAATGGCACCTCGGCAATGCTTCTGGTAAGATCTGCTTGCTTGTGTGTGGGGACGTGTGGAGGAGAAACCTGTCTGAAGCTCAACTCCCTGTGGGGGCTGAGGAGATGACTCCGTAAAGTGTATGGTAGCATGCACTGCGGGCCTAGTACTGGAGGAGAGAAGCAGGAAGGGCCTGCAGCGAGCTAGCACCGTGGCACAGCTGAGTTGGTGAACGAGCACTAGGTTCAATGAAGGCCTTGTCTGAAAAAAGTAAGGTGGAGAGTGACACCTGACACCCACCTGGCCTGCACACATGCGCGTGGACACACACACACACACACGATTCTTTGTTACAGAAGCTCTAGGCACTGGAGATGAAATCCCAGGTGAGCAGCGAGGAGCGTGCTTTCTTTCTTTCTTGGCATCCTTTAGGACAGTGGTTCTCGACCTCGCTAATGCTTCAACCCTTTAATATGATCCTTCATGTTGTGGTGACCCCCAACCATAAAATTACTTTCATTGCTATTTGTTATGAATCATAAGGTAAATATCTGTGTTTTCTGATGGCCTCGGGTGACCCCCAAAGAGGTCTTGACCCCCAGGTTCAGAGCCACTGCTTTAGGATAAACACTCTGCACTCTGAAGCCTTGCTTTTGAGCAAATTGCAGCCCCGGTGAAAGTTACCAAGAGCAGGAAGGCACCATAAGCTATTTGGCCTGAAGTCAGGTCGTGTAAAAACCTCTCTAGCAGTGTTGGGGTAAATTTTCTGTTTTCTATAAGAGATTAGACTGAGTTGTTCTCAGCTATTCTATCCTGTTAAAGAGAATGAACATGTTGCCTCCGGACTTCATGGGCTATGAAAGTCTTTTACCACCCTCACAGTTTAGGAAAAAGCATCTGAACCTTTGTCACCAACGATTTTTGAGTCTGTTGTTCCTTTTGGGTTTGCACTCAGAATTCTGAGCTTACAGTCCACTAACATTTGTATTTTCATAAACTGACCAAAGACAGTGTGCTTTGGAGGCTAGAAATGTGCTGTGGTGTCCATGAGAGGGGTTTGATGTCTGTGTATGATGGGTGCCTCCCTGGACACATCTTTTATGGCAGCATGTTTTACAAAGAATGGACTCTGCCAGGCGGTGGTGCACACGCCTTTAATCCTAGCACTCAGGAGGCAAAGGCAGTTTGAGTTTAGCCTAGATTACAGAGTGAGTTCCCGGACAGCCAGTGCTGTTACACAGAGACCCTGTTTTAAAAAAAAAAAAAAGATGGGCTTTGGTGGGTTCTGGGGAGGCAAGGCTCTGCATGTAGTCTTGCTGCCTTGAGTCCCATGTGAACCCCGCCCCCACCCCCGCTATTGCATCTTCCCAGGTATAGATCACTAGTCACCCAGGTGAGCCATTCTTCACTTAGCCCCTTCATCTCAGAAAAGCTGGTTGTATGTGCATGTTTATAGTGAATGAAAAGGATGTGAGCTTTCTAAGTTTGCAATATTTCATTTGTAAATGTAATGTGTATTGTAATACATAATTTCTGAAGTCCACTTGAACAGTTTTCTCCTTAATTGCTGAGATATGCTAGGATTATTTCCAGCTTTGTATTTTATATAACACACACGCACACACGCACATGTCTAAGTCCTAGTTCCACCAATTCCATTGACGTTAGAGGTCTCCAGTTTCTGCCGTGTGAGCGGAGAGCAAGTTCTTGGCTGGCTTGTGCATCTGCTAGGAAACAGAGTCACTGACCCAGTCAGTCCATTGACAAAAGGCATGACTAGGTGAACCCATTTTGGTGTTCTTACTTTCGAGGCAGTCTGTAATTTGGGATCTCACAGCTTTAGTTGGTAGCCTCTCCACTATGTAGAAAGCGTGGGGGAAAGAGGGCAGCTTGACACTTTCTGAGGCTTCTGAGGCAGCTAGGGTCTGTTTGGCTCATTCAAAGCCAAAGTGGTTTTCATTGTTGGTCTGGTGGAAGCACCAGGGCTTCAGGCCCCTCAGAAAAAGGAGCCACATTCAACTTGGGAAACACACTGGGACCTTCCCCATGTGCATAGTAACACTGCAGGGTAGCGCATGCGTGCAAGGTGTGATGATGAGGCTGGGGGCAAGTGGTTACCTAGTAAACACTAACTGAATACCAGAAGGCTAGAAAAGCCTGGTTGACCTCAGTGGTGTGCCTTGGTTCACGGGCTACCTGCTCTTTGCAGGGGATTGAACTGGCTTAATCCTGATCAGCCAGCCAGTTGCTAGTGAAGTCTCCCCAGTGTCTTTGTGAGCCTTGGTCATCACCTGTGGCCTGTACATTCCAAAGCACAGCTAATTCTCAGCTCGTTGGGAGTTGTCCTGCTGCCGTGTGAGTTAGTCGCTCGTGATACAATGAGGGCTGTTTCTGTTCTCTGAAGGGATGAGCTCAGTCATCCAAAAATAAAGCTAGCTGTGTTGATATTTAGTCTCAGCTAATCTACCGCCTAACATCCCATTATTAATTTTCCTCCAACAGTCAAAATATTGTAAGAGCTTAACTGAGTCAGACTGGAGCAAGCTGCTGGCTTCTCGCATCACTTAAAACATTATCCTCTCCAGCGTTTGACTGATCAACTAGGTATAAAACATAAGAAAATGGAGCTTGCACTGGAGTGTGAAATATACCCTAGTAGTTGATAACCTTTATTTAGATGTTAATTTGATTTACAAAACCTTAGGTTTGTGTCCACATCTCTCCAAAACTACTCACTAGCCCTCCTGTCTCCATGATGCTGCCTTCCTTAAACCACAGGGCACGTTATCCCATCTCACTCTGCTCTGGTTGGTGGAGTCCTTGGGAAGCTCACTAGCAACTGAACTGCCGCTCTTCTAACACTTGGATTTCTTCACTGCGTGATTTCCCACGATGCATATTCCTTGCAGGCTGCTCAGAAATCCTGAGTTGGTTGCTCTAGGCAGAAACCTAAATCTCCATTCCATGTACCCTAAGAGCAGCTGGAGCTGTGGAGTACATTTTGAGAAATACATTAAACTCCTAAAGAGATGACAACCCACCCACATCACTGCCCTGCACCCAGCAGTTTTGCCCCTACAAACGGATCCAAGAGAAACTTTTCCAGGGAAGCTTGTAAAAGAAAAACAACCGTCAGAGTCCTGGAAGCCCACCCTTTGGCCCTTGGCACATCCCTGCCCTGGCATCAGATTGATGCTGTGCTGCAGAAGCGATTCCTACCGTTCAGTAGGGGACAGACCTGAGAGTTGGAGACTCACAACTACTTGTAGCTCCAGCTCCAGGGCCTCCAGCACCATCTTCTGGTCTCCTCTGATACCTGCACTCATGTGCACAGATTCAGACACACATACACATAGATAATTTTTTTAATGTTTTAAAATCTTTAGTAATATAAACCCTGCCACCGCTGATGTATAATCTATCTGCAGCATGCGTCAGTTCTCCCTCCCTTGCTCATCACTCCTCAAGGGGCTTTATTTGTATTACTAAGTATAATTTTTCATTTTCCCATTTTTAATTCAGTGTACTTGGAAGTTATTATATATTGTCTTTAAGGACTAATTTGTCTTTATTTTCTTTTTCTTTTTTTTGGGGGGGTGGGGGGAGGTTGAGACAAGGTTTCTCTGTAACTTTGGTGCCTGCCTGTCCTGGAACTAGCTCTTGTAGACCAGGCTGGCCTCTGACTCACAGAGATCCTCCTGCCTCTGCCTCCCGAGTGGTGGGATTAAAGGCGTGCACCACCACCACCCGGCTAAGGACTAATTTTTCACTCAGCCGTTTTTGTTTAGTACGTTTTGTTCAAATTGTTGGCTTATTCGTTTTTCTGATAGGGAATATTCTGTTGTTTTTCTATTAGTGGTCATTTGACTTGTTTCTGGGTTTTTTATAAACAATTCTGCCCAGAGCATTCTTGGCCCTTGTTTTTGGGTCCTGATGGCCTAAAGGGTTACCTTGTTTTCCTCCCGCCTGGTATCTGCTCTACTTCTCACCATGGACTGGCTTGCTTTAGGAGAGTGTTTGTTTTTTGTTTTAAATAATTTTTAAATTATAATATAATTGCAACATTTGTTTTCCCCTCTTCCCTCCAAACTCTCCAGTATACGACCAATCCCTATTCTCTTTCAACTTCATGACCTTTTTAATTATTGTGAGGTGTGTGTGTCTGTGTGTTTATTCCTAAGTATGTAAAGAAGCCTGCTCAGACTGTATAATGTTACTTGTATGTATATTAGGTCAGTGGTTCTTGACTGACTATTGCCTCCCAAGGGGTGTGTGACAGTGCCTGGCAATATTTTTAAGATGATTTTATGCTGGCATCTGAGTGGGTAGAAGCCAGAGATTCTGCTATGTGTGCTCTCCTGCAGTGAGCAGGCACAGCCCACCAAACTACAAGGTGGAGGTTGGGAAGCCTGGCTCAGGCACACAGGTGTTCACCCTTCCATATCGCCGATGTGTTTTCCAGACAGTTGCATTAATCTGTACCTGCCAGCAGCTCTGAATATTGGATTTTCCCAGAACACTAAAGGCTGAGGCCTTCGTTTTTACTGTCCACCAGACACTCTTTTTTTTAAAAAAAAAAGATTTTATTTATTATGTATACAGCATTCTGCCTGCATGTATGCCTGTACACCAGATTTCATCATAGATGGTTGTGAGCCACCATGTGGTTGCTGGGAATTGAACTCAGGACCTCTAGAAGAGCAGCCAGTTGGCTTAACCTCTGAGCCATCTTTCCAGCCCCCACCAGACACTCTTGAAGGCCACCCCTGCCATATTTCTGTGCTGCACCAGCAGTGGTTGCTGGAGCCATGAAAACCTGGGTTCTAGCACATTTGTTACCGCATTGAATATTATGGGAGTTCTTTGTTAATGCTTTAGTCACTAAGATCCCAGTTACAAGCCTTGTACGAAGAACTGGTCTTTGTATTTCTCCACTCTTGTGTGTCTGTATTTTCAGTGTGTGGGAAGTATGCATGTGTGCACCTGTAGAAACCAGAGGTGACATTGAGTGTCTTCCCAAATTACATCTCTACTTTATTTGAGGCAGGATCTTACTATGCATCCCTGGCTGGCCTCCAGCTCACAGAGATCTGCCTGCCTCTGCCTTCTGGGAGCTGGAATTAAAGGTGCACAGTACCACGCTCAGGTTCTGCCTTATTTTTAAAACAGGTTCTCTGAGTGAGTCTGGAGCCAGACTTCCTGGCCAGCAAGCCCTTGGAATCCAACTGTTCCCACCTCCCAGTGCTGGCAATGTAGGTGCATACTGCCTCACCTAGATATAGGTGCTGGGATCCGAACTCAGGTCTCTGTGGTTGTGCAGCAAACACTTTACACATCATGGCATCTCCCCAGTTGTTTTTCTCCACTTTTACAGAAAGACAGCTTCAACTCAGGCCCTAAAGATGTTTGCTTCTAAGACTCCATTCTTTCAGGCAGCCATTCCCAAATTGTGAAGAAGAAGCTGCAGAGCCCTCCCTGGGGCCATGAGGTCAAACTGCTTTAAGGAAGATGGAGGTCTTCCTCTCCTTCCTGCTCCTCACTTATTGGCATGTGCACAGTGGAGTTCTTCAGGCTCCTAATGCTGGGGGACATTGGCATGCCGAGCTCTCGGGGTCATGTGTTTTTGTCCTTCAGACTGGCCTCCGTTCGTCCTCTATTGCAGTAAGGACTGATAGCTCCGTCCCATAGGTGCAACAGCTCCTGGAGATCCTCAGCCATTTTCAGTAGAAAGAGATCCCGGGGCCAAAATGATGAGAACTACTGCTTTAAGAAGAAAGGCTGAGTGCTGTGGTGTGTCACTACTAAGGAGACCGCCACCAGAGCATCACTGAGGGCCAAGAGTTTGAGATCAGACTGCAGAAGATGGGAAGACCACAAAAATCTGAAAAGGAGGAGGGGGAAGAACCTTCTTCAACAGCAAGAGTATCAAATAATAGATCAGATCAATCTCATGACTAGAAGTTTATCAGTGACTGAAGCCCTTGATGTGAAATAAAACCACAAGAACTTGGGACATTCTGCCAGTTAATTCTGTAGCCAGGAGACGGACAGAGAAAGGCAGATTCCTGGGGGACTGACCAGCACTGGCAAAGGACAGAAATATCATGATATGTGAAGTTTGCTTAAATATCCCTCACCAACCACCAAAAAGGAAAGAAAGATGAGTAGATGAAGAACTTTTGTTCATTTTGATCATTTTTTTCTTAAACAATCTCTCTTTCTTTACTCATAAAAAGCTTACCACAAATATAGCCAGAATGCCCACACTCAGGTGCTTTTTATCAGTTGGCAAGTAGGAAAAGCAAACGATTCCATTGAGCTATTGTCTGCGTGCTCCCTGTCCCCTTTTCCAGAGTGGAAACTGGCCTTCGCAATGAAACATACTATACTGCATCTAAGAAAGTTCTAAAGCAGTGTTTACTAGAAGGGAAGAGGCAGCATTGGCAGGGAAGGATGAGAAACTCTTCACAGTGAAGAATCATCTAAATTCTGCACTTGTCAATTTTAGAGAATTGTGCGCATTGCAATTATGGGCAAATTTTGTCCAAATGGTTTTTTGATGACCATTGACTTCTACTTAGCTGGGCTGCCTAACGGTCTAGGGAAGGTTGTGCTATGTTTTCAGGTATATCAGGCACAAGTTGGAGCAGCAGGTTGTGGACAAATGGGTGGGTGCACATGATAAAGCCTAACGGCGTTGTGGAACCTAGGTCACAGGTACAGGGGAGTTTATTCTATATTTCTTTCAATGTTTTGATGTTTGAAAATTTCATACTAAAATACTGATGAGATAAACCTCCCCTAGCCTCTAAAAAAACAGATACCACAGAGCAGAAGACTAGAAAACACTGCCCTCAAAACTGGCTTTAGTATCCTCAACTAGCATTCAGTAAGATGAACAAAGAAACCCTTCGAGCATAAACTTAAAAGAACTGAACACTGGCTATACTCAGGGAAATGAGAACATTATCACAGAAATGTTGTCTGTACTCAGAGGTACAAATAAAATTATATTCAAGTAAAATCTAATAACAAGCTCCAGGGAAAGGCAGACAGCCGAGAGAATAAAGAGAAGGTGACCAAAGGAGAGTTGGAAAAGTGACTGGGATGGAGCAGGGGCTAAGAGACCATGTATGAATCATCACTCGTGCATTTGTAGAGTTCTGGGGAGACCATCATGGGATAGAACCAGTGTGTGAAGCTAAGAAAATCCAGGAAGTAAAGCCTAGGTCTGAATCTAAGCACTAATAGGGGCCACAGGGAACTTGTCTTAGTTAACTAGGAACTACCAAGTCAGTCTAGTCCAGGAGTCGTGCTGCAAAGATAAATATCTCAGGACTTCCGAGCAAGAACTCAAGTAACGTAACAGCCCCAAACCATCAGACTGCATTACACTGCTGGAAGCAGCAAAGGGCTCAAGAGGCCGCACAGCAGTTAGGGCGCTTCTGCTGCTACGGGGTCTGACAGCTCTGATCTCTGCGGCACCTGTATATGCACACACACACACCCTCGCGTGCATGTTCACACATACACATGTGCACCTGTATATGCACACACACACACACACCCTCACGCGTGCGTATTCACACATACACATGTGCACCTGTATACGCACATACACACACCCTCACGCGTGCATGTTCACACATGCACATGTGCACCTGTATACGCACACACACACCCTCACGTGCATGTTCACACATACACATGTGTACTCATGTAGTACACGTGTACATAATTTAAAATAATAAAAATGAATCTTAAAAAGAAAACCAACAAGGGCTGGCCCATCAATTAAGAATGCTTGCTGCTCTTGTAGAAGACTTAAGTTCAGTTCCCAGAACCCATGTCGAAGAACCGCACATAAATCCAGCTTCAATTCCAGCACCACCTTCTGGCCTCCCCTGTATTCATGTGGTGCACATAAATGAGTGCAGGTAAATAAAGCAAGACAACAGTTTTCAAAGAAGAGTCAAGGACGTGTGTGTTCTTTCAAGCATCGAGGCCAGAGAGAGAGCATTTGACCGCTTCAGGATTCTGCACCCGTGAGACTGTCTGGAGTGTCTGTTGGAGGCTGAGCTTCCCCAGCCGAGAGAAGGTAGACCGATTAGCTCAGGGCATGCTGAGCAAGGCACAAGCAAAGTGGTCATGAGGGCAGAGAGAGAGCCTAGGAGCATTGTGTTCAGTCGCACAGTGAGGGGTCCAAAAGATGCAGATGAAATAAGAGTACTGATTTTTGTGTGTGCAATCAGTGGAATCAAGGATACTGTTAGATACTAAGAAACCAAAGGCAAACTATGGCTTTCCAGTTTAGTGTTTTTATGAGATTCCTGAGTGTACAAAAGAGCGGGTTTCTACTTCTTGTGCCTTTTTCTTCTGTTTGTTTGTTTCCTCCAACTTTGATGTGATGATTTTTTGTTTTATCATATTGTATCTTAATCTCTTAGAAGCCTGTTTGTTTTCTAATGGGAGACACTAAGGGAGTAGCTCTGGGTGGAAGGGGAGGAGAGGAGGAACTGGGAAGAGTAGAGTGGGAGAAACCATAATCGGGATATATTATGTGAGGAAAAAGTCTTTTCAATAAAAGGAGGGAAAAGCTAAAGTGATGCTTGAGAAAATGGGGTCTGAAGGCTGTAGCATGTAGAAATACAAAGGTACGCGTGACAAAATGGGGTCTGAAGGCTGTAGCATGTAGAAATACAAAGGTACGCGTGAGAACTATAGAGTTAATAAGAAAAGAAAGGAGATAGCCTAGTGATAGAGCATTAGCCTAGCATGAATGATGTCCTGGGTTCCACCACCAGCATCAAAGGAAAAGAAAAGTAGGCATGTTACATACGTGCCATCCTAGCATTCAGGAGGAGGCGGGGGAATCTGAGCTAGCTGTGAGACATTGTCACAAAGCACAGATAAAGGAGGGAAATCGGGAAGGAGTACCCAGAAACACTAATCATGTAATATATTTACTACGAAATCAAATTGAGAACACATGTGTCAGTCACATGAATAAATGTGAATTAGTACACATGCTAGCAGGCTTTTCCAAAGTGCCACTAAAGCTCATGGGGAAAAAGAAGTATGCATAAAAGAATAGAAACAACTGAAAGGGGGAGGTGCTGGGAGAGTAAGGCCTGTGTTCCTTAAAGCACACGTAGAAGTCTTAAAACACACTCTAGGAGTCAAAAAATATGGCCCCGGCTTGCAGGTAGACAACCAGAAGACTGAAATAGACCAAGGCTGATTTGGAAACCAAGCAAATGGTACCAGCGACATCTCTAGTCAGTGGGCCACAGTCACAGAAAGGAAAGTAACTTCATATAACAAAAAAAAAAAAAAAAAAAAAAAAAATCCTAACAAAACCATGACAGCTGGCAAGCTGGGGAATGTATGTAGCAAGTGTGTCCTAGGAGCAGAAATATGGCTTTGAAATAATTTTGCTAATTTTAAAAACAAAGTGGAAAATATTAAAAATGGGTTCTAAAAATGAGGAAAACATTAACACACCCGGTATTTAAACAGATCAAAAGATGTCTCCGTCCCCAGAGAGATGTGGATTAAAACTACATTGAGGGCTGTCTCTTTTCTACTGGGTTAGCAAAGCCTCCCCTACGGTCTGTGGAAGCAAGGGAACAGACCTCTTATCACTGCTGATAGCCACATGGGCCACCTAGAGTAAGGACCTTCACAGTGTCCAGTGTCTGCAAAACTGTGTCTGCATTTGCCTTTGCCCAGGGACTTATATTAGGAGGTGGCCCTGCAGACTCCTTCCAACAATTTGGAAGCGCGTGTGTGCAGCTGTTCATCACGGCCTGTTTGGGACTGAGTGTCTTAGGATAACCTGCACACTCAGGATGTCTGAGGAGATCATGAAACAGCCACACAATAGAGCTACACTACTTAGGCTTTTGTCTTTGAAAAGATGAGAGAAAGACCTGTGACCTGTGTGAAGCAACTTCCTGGGCAGAGTGTTATTTAAAGAGAAAAGCAAATGCTTTTCTCAATAAGGCTCCTCTTTGTACGGAGAGAGAAGACATCCATTACCTGCCCATTCTTAGGGGGCAGACACACACGGAGGGTTAGACACAAAGCAGTCTGTTTAGGAGACAGTTGAGAGGTGTGTTAAGTATGAGGGCTGGAGATGGGTGCGACAGATGCGTGATGAGTCGGGCAGAGGGACTCTGGAGCTTCTGGGATTAAGGCCAGAGTAGGCTGTTTATCTTTTTTGCTTTTGTTTTTAACCAAAAAGAATGCAAATAGAATTAAAGCTAAGGATATTTCAGTCAGATAATGTGTTCACTCCTTGAAGAGCAGGGAAGAAAGTAGAAAAGGAACTCTAGAACCTTTGAACGTGGGGTTTTGACCCAGCCTTTCGATTGAGTGCTATAATAACTGTGAACTAAATCATGCAGTATAGTCGGTGTCCGGCTTCACAGAGGTCAGGATTGGTATGTCTAGAACTCCGAGTAGGTAGGATAGAGCACATATAGAAACAGGAGCTATAGAAGCCAAGCTCCGATAGATTAGATAGATAGATAGATAGATAGATAGATAGATAGATAGATAGATAGATAGATAGATAGGCTGCCAATGTGGAAACAAAGCCACAGTAAATACTTGGTGTCTCCTGGCAACTGAGAGTGTTAGTATAAGCAGAAATGCTGGTGTGCCCCAACCGTGTCTGCTTAGAAGGTCTAAATTAGAGCCTAAAGACAATGAGCACCTCTCTTCCCCATCTTGGTCTCTGAACGCCAGTCTTGCTAGCAGAAATCCTTTGAGTAAGTAGCTAAGAACAGTACAAGATGAGCCTGGTGCTTCTCGCTGTGCCAGAAAGTAGAGGAGTGCCCAGAGAGTGATGGGGCGTAGAGTGTCAGTGAGCATAGATATCATGTTGAAGAGGCCCTCACTAGCCACACCTGGGACTGCAGGGTACCAAAATAATGACATCACTCATCATAACCTGCAGAGTACAGTCCTCATCTGTGAGTCTGCCTGATGAAATGGAGGAAGTATTGAGAGGCATCATTGCGACTTCACAGTAGCTGTGAGGAGAGAGAGCCTTAATCTGGGGGCAATGGGAAGTTGGGCTACCATCTTAGTAAGTCTTCAGACATATGTCATTGCTTGTTCCGCTGCTCTCAGGCAGAAAGGAACTGAGGACTGAGGAAATGATTTAAAAAAAAAAAAAAAAAAAAAAAAAAAAACCACAGAACTTGGTGGGGGAGGGGAGGGGACCTAAAAAGAGACCATAGTCTCAGGAAGCTTTACGGACGCCTGTAGTTCTGACATCTCTGAGCTAAAATCTGTCCCATGCTTCTGTGGGGATATGCAATAACAGCACATTTAGCTGTTTCGAAGGCTGCTGACTGGGTCTGTGGAGTTAACGGAGCTCTGTACAGGTGTTTCATGGGCATTACCCGCTCCTCCTGCTCTGAGATGGCTCTCACTTGACCTGTGAGCTCCTAAGCGGGGAGGACTGACCTCACTGTGAGACGGCGTCCCGTGGGTCTTTCTGGAGGAGTGAGCAATTCACTCCTAGGGTAAGTTCTGGAGCTGAGTCCTCTCTGGAATCTCTGCTGCCTCCCAGAACAGCTCCCATTCCCTCCCTCTGCTTTCTTTCATCTCTTTGGGCATTCATGCTCCCTTTGGGTGACTTTCAAGGGGCCTACAGATCAGGCATTGTGAGTGCTACACTCAAACATGGCGGCCGTGTAGAAGACGCCAAACAAGCTGGCGGGTGGAGAATGGAAGCTGTCACCATTGCCTCATCACGGGTTGGCAGTTCAGAGAACGCACCATGCGTCTCGGAGCTCCTGGCTCTGACATTAAGTCAAATTCAGTCAGGGATCAAATGGTTTGGGCTTGATTTTGTTTCCTAATTTCTTTGAGTACTTTATGCTTTTTCTTGATTCCCCAAAAGCTGCTCTCTCCCCATTATGTCTCTAGCTTCCTTAGTTACAGGACAGCCCTCCACAGACAGACATGTCGTGTACCTGCGTCCTAAAACCCCCTCAGAACACTGACTAAATTGATGACAGCCTGGTTAGGCAGCCCAGGCTGTCTCCTTTGCCACAAAGGCTGACCTCTTTGCCAGCAGTCATCAGCCTCAGCATCCCCAATGGTACCCTTTAAACCCCACAGCCACTCCGCCTATGTGTTTCTGTTGCTGTGACCCAAGGAGCTGGGTCTCTGATTCTACCTCCCTAGGCTGGCACTTGTAGGGTGAATTTCAGTGTTGGAGAAGGCAATTCCAACACCCTGGGAAGAGTGGTGGGTGTTACTCCCTAAGTGTTTGGGTATATTATGTGAAATTGATGTGTGGTAGAAACAGCTGGCGTTGGCCTTTTTGCAGCAAGGTGAAGCTGCGCATTCGCCCGTCAGAAAAGTGCCCTCCCGCCCTTAACTGTGTGTTTGTCTCCAGCTGTCTAGTTTGATTTATTCCGTAGTAAATGTTGGGCCGGTTTTCAAGCCAGATAACTTATCTTAAACTCTGCCCCCAATTTGGCCTTATTCTGTTTCAGTGTGTCCCCTTGTCCTGTAACAAATGTTTATTGATCAGCCTCTGAACGATAGCCCAGCCCCCTCCTCTCCAGCAGCACACTGCTCCCCACAAGCTGCCTGTCCCACCTCGGGCATCTCCTCAGCACTCTGCTTGTCTTGACTATGCCTGGTCTGTCCCCAGGCTCTCGCCTCTGCTCTTTCCTTAGCCTCCTGGTCTCCTTTTCTCTAGACACTACTCTCCATCTTCCAGTGGAGTCTCTGTCTTCAGGCCCCAGTGGTGTACAGAAGAAAGCCTCCTCCTTCGAGATGCTGGTGTTGTTCTGACACCTTGGCCTCAGTTTACCCTTTCAAGCTCATCTCTTCTCCCTCCTCTCTCCATGCTCAGAGATCTCTTCTGTTGCTTATTATCATCTTGAAGGAGACACTTCTTCCTTGTACAAAGCACACCAGTGTCTTGCAGAAGGGGCAGACTGCTGAATGCCAAGAGTTCCCTGCATTTATTGCAACAAGCAACATTCTTTCTTCCCCACTGGCTTCTTGGTAACTCCGTACCTGCCTGCTTCTGTGATGTGTGCCTGCTGTTTCCTCTGCCTGTGGCCTCCTTCCCCACCTGTGCCCTTGGCAGAGCCACTGTGCATTCCCTAAGATAGGGCTGTGCTCCCTACCATCTTTCATTTATCTTTCATTGGTTGGGTAGTACCTCCTCCCTCTGCTCCTCCAGCCCTTCATACACCTGTACTGATAGAATGTACTGTGTATAGAAGAGGCACGAACTGATCTTAAGGA
This sequence comes from Chionomys nivalis, assembly GCF_950005125.1. Taxonomy (NCBI): domain Eukaryota; kingdom Metazoa; phylum Chordata; class Mammalia; order Rodentia; family Cricetidae; genus Chionomys; species Chionomys nivalis. The sequence goes on from NC_080107.1 coordinate 44,325,998, forward strand.
GTTGTCCTGCTATAAAGCTCCATTTGACAGTATCTGCAGTCTGAGTACCTCTGTGCACATCCTTTATGATGGCCCTAAAGGGGAAGGGCTGAGATCTGCCTGTGAGCATCTGTTGTGTTCTTTATCTGTACTTAGCCTTCCATAATAGCCCTTGCTACTGAACCCAGGACCTTTACAAAGAAGAGTTCTCATGGGACATCCTTCCACAGCTCAAAGAAACAGCCTGGACTATTGTTGTTGGTCTTGTTAGAAAACAACAGTATTGAGCAGTAGGCAGTCTGGGCTCTCAGAGTTTGTATTTGGCCCAATGGAGCCATGTTGTTCAACACCCACTACAGTCTATATAATACGCTGCAAGAATGCCTCATGCTTCCAGAGGCAGAGCTGTGTCGGAAGCTGTTAGCATGGGAGTTCAGGCTGCTCTTTAGATGATCAGGTTGTCTTGACTCAGATTTATACACAGCAGGTGAATCTCATTAGCCCAGATTCACACTGCGTAGACCAAGCTTGTAAACAGTCGAGACCTTCCAGGACTGTATTAAATCTTCAGCCCGTTTTGAAGCAGTGCATCTTGACAGTCTACTTTATTCCTTAATCCCAATCTACATATGTGGCTTTTCCTCCCATTAATCTCATTGGATCCGCAGAATGAGGTAGCATTTGCTTGGTTTCAACCCTAGGGTTTGCATAGTCCAGCTGTTGACAGCTGGATTAAAGGATGAGTATGAATCTGCACCAGGATGGCCTGTGGCCTTGTTAGCTATATCATGTGGGACTTTAATTAGAATTAGTTATACTAATTGTGCTGTCTGTAGTCAGAACAGCAGTCGTACCCACAGCCTGGATGGTAGGAACTGTAGTACACACAGGCGCTGGAGAACCAACCCACCTGGGTTTAGGTACTTGGATGGCCCTCTCTAGGCATGCATGCACCTGGTGTCTACTTGCGACTATATCCACCTTAGTGCTTCTGTAAGACAGAGGTGATGACAGTCCTGCCTCTTGGGGTTGGTGTGCACAGAATATGAGCCAGCCGTGGGAAGCATAGGTGTCAGGAGTCTACTAGGTACCTACTGAAGATCTTGACATCCCATACCTCTCCTTTCTTCACGTATTTACCACATCACTGTGATCCTAAACGCAGTTCAGAGACACTTCCTTTGTAAACAGCGCCCTTGCTAGACACTGCATGGACATGTTCGTCTTCTGACAGTAGCCCAGCGCCAGCTGCCATCTTTTCTTCCCTGGCTTTTGCAGTCTCGTGGCTCCTTGATTCTCGCCTCTGCCCTGTTGGTCCTCTGCACTGCAGCTGGAGTGCTGCTTGTGAACTGTTGCTTCTCTGCCCGGAGACACTGCTGACCTCCTACTCTATGAGGAGGAGGGGTCTCCTTCCAAACCCACTTGACTCATCCCTACCACGTTGCCGGTACCTCAGCATACTGTTAGTATCTGCTTGCTTGAATGCAACCTCTGAGCAGTGGTTCCATCTACCACACAGTGCCTGTCACTGCAGGGTACCCGCCAAGCGTATCTGAAGTGAAAGAATGTGCTCTTTTTCAGTGGGATCCCACACCAGACCTGAGAGCTATGCACTTCCCAGAAAGGAGAGCACTTGCCTCTGCACCTTCCAAAGCACAGGCCTGGGCCAGTCTGGCTGCCAGCATGTGCTATCTGCTGTGCTATGTGACTCTCATCTTTGTGATCCTCCTGAGACCAAGATTCAAGAATCTCAGTGTCTTGAAGTGTTGCCATGTTGATTTTGTTCCTTATTGTCTGATTTCTGAATGGTTGGTTTCCATGGGGCACATGGTGGTCACAAAAGACCAACGAGGGCCAGCGTTTTGGTCCTTGCCTTTCTACTCTCATTCTTGAGCACATCTTCCCACAGTATCCCCAGCTGGAAGCCCACCCCAAGAAGAGAATTCTTTTTGACTTTAGGTTGTATTACCAGATCCTAATTGTAGAAGGGATACATTTCATTGTGACATTTCAGGCATCTGTGTAGTGTACATTGATCATGTTCTTTACCCCCTTCCACCTAGGAAAGGATGATTGCACCCAGTTCTGTCCTGTTCTTGTTGTGTTTGCAAGTTCAGAACTGTGCGTGCTGGTGAGAGACTCTGAGTGCACAAAGGAAGGCAAATGCTACAAGGATAAAGTTCATCCGCTGTCCATTTCAGCAGCACCTGATGTGGGCACCATTCCCACAGCTCACAGAATGCTACTGGGTTCTTGGTAGTGCCAGAGATGGAACTCGGGGCTAGTGCCACCCCACTCTCCAGGGAGGACCTTCAGATTGCCTTGGGTGCTGCTTGATTTGTCTTTGGTGTTTTCTTTAGTTTCTATGGCATAAGAATTGAGCCTGACTTCACACACTCTAGGCCATTACTCCCCACTGGCCACAGCCCTGTCCGTGGGTACTAGTTAAAAGCATCAGCTTCACTCCATAACTAGCAGGATTAAAGGATCTGGAGCCCTAAGCAAGCCACTGCTTTGTAGTGAGCACGGGTCCTCAGAGACCGTCTAGCCAGATCATCCAGGAAGAGGTGAGTAGGCAGACCATGGAAGCAGAAACAGGAGGACGAGCAGGCCTCACCATCCTACCCTGGAAGATTGTACACACACACCCCCCCCCCCCCAGTACTCTCTGATATAGTTCCTACTGACAAGCCTGCATGCTCTCTGGTCCTTTAACGGCAGCCCCCCAACAGAAGGTGTCAGCGCAGTTTTATAGATGAGAAACTGCAAGTGAAGAGCTTCCACGACAGATGCAAGGTCATGTCCTGTACGGCCAAAACTTGCAGCGAGCTCCTTGAAACGCCAGAGCCCTGGGCTCCTCTGTCACCCTTTGCCATTATCCGTAAAAAGTTACCATGGGTTCAAAGACATACCAAAATCTCCTAAAACGTGGGTGAGTGGTGGAAACATGTTGAAGTGAGTTGAGGTTTTTTTTTTTTAAGCTCCTTAAAAGAATGATGGTTTTGATAAAATTTAATTTTGATAGGAAATGCTTTCTGAAAATACTTGAGACGTTCCCAGTTCTATTTTCTCCCTACACACAGGCTTTATCAAATGATTGTTTTGTTGATAAATTTAGTGTTGAGTTGGGACTTACATGTAGACTGTACCTACCCTCAAAGGGAAAGAGGATTTTATAGTTTCCATTCATTCTCATTAAAATCAGAACATTTGCATCGTAGCTTTTACATCTAGTTCCAGGAATTTTAAGCAGTCGGATTGTATGGAAGTGGGTCGTATTAATTGCAAATGGGCTCGACATCTGCTTGCTAACATGGAGGGCTTTTTTTTAGCCCCATTTTGTTTTTATATACGATCTTCCAGGGTGGTTGGGGGAGAGCTGCTGCTGCTGCGCTAGGAAGCCGGGGTCTCAGGCTTGGAATGCACCCATAAAAATGAATTTAAGAGCGAGTCTCTGAAAGTTCTTGAACCGGGAACGATTAGACATCTGAGAGTTGATGGGTTTTTATCCACAGTCTGTTAAGAAGCTGTCTTCTGTCCTTGGAGCCTCCATTAGTCAGCTGCTTGGAGGCCAAGGTTATGGTCTCTGACTCTGGAGTAAGCGTGAGGCCCAGTTCTACCTGCAGTGCAGGGCATGAGGTGGGCGTGAATGAGGCCTGGTGGGACCCCGGCAACCAGTGACTCTAAACAGGCAAGTTAACTTCTTCCCTGGTGCTAGTGTGGTGGTGATGCATACCACTTCCAGCACCAGAGCAGACACTTCACCTGGGCCCGTCTCAGTAGAGACCCCTGGTCATGGAGTATGCTCCCAGCATCACAGTTTTGAAGAACGTCCCTGCTTCCTTTAGCGTTTGTCTCCTGGATCAGAAAATCACCGAGAACACTTAGCTTAGAACTTCCCTAAACACACGCTGGTTCTTCTGGAAAGCTCTTTGTTTGGGTGGTGGTTGTTTGTTTGTTTTGGTGGGTTTTAGGTTTTTGTTTTTGTTGGTTTGGTTTGTTTTTTTAACTGCCAGTTTAAGGGAGAAACGAGGACTAAACCTTTCCGTGCCTCCTCTGTGTCAAAGTGAGTGACTAGCCAAGATTAGAGAAGGAGCAGGAAAATATGGAAAGGATGGCATGTCTCTAGAGTGGGCTACGTTTCCCTGTGGTACTTCCCTGACCCTGCCACAGTGCCTTGCCTAAGAAGGTACAATTGGCATTTGCTGTGTGAGTAGATTGTTAGATGCTCAGAGGTCTTTGGATGAATCTAATACTGTGTACCATGGGATTCTAGTTAGCTACCCAGAGTGTGTGGCCTCCCACTCCTAGAATCAAGGGTTAAACATGAGATTGGTTTTTTTTTCCATGCATGTCCTTCATTTTCATAGCTATCTGCTGCCCTGCTTGCAAAGCAAATAGTTCTAAGAGTATTCAGGAGGGGAAGGGGTTTGAACCAGCGGCTCCAAATCCTTATTCTCTGTGGCTTAGAAAGGTGGCAGGTGTTAGGAGTGAGATTAGCTGCCTAGAGCTTAGAAGAGCGAGTTGGTGCACGAAGGGCAAACCTGCCTTGAACCTGTGGCCTTGACTTCGTTCATCTCAGGCGTCTGAAATAGTGAGTTCTGGTAGTTGCCGGAGGTCTGTATCTTCTTGCTGAAATCCTCCCCAATGCACCATGACTGTATTCCCCAGTTAGTCCCTCTTCCCACAAACTGAGGCTTGTTACCCAAAGGAAGGATCCTGGCTAACCCTTAGTATGGGGAAATCATTTAGAGCACTTAATTTGGGCTGACTCTTTATTGGTGCACTATTGCAATTAAGTTAGATTAATGAAAGGTAAATTCCAGTCTATACATGAAAAAAAATCTCTTGTAAAGATCCTAATTAGAGTGTGTGTTTATTTAGCCTCTCGTGCTTTAATTGCATCCGTCTTGCTATTTACAAACAGGCATCATTAAAGAGTAATGAGTGTGTGAAGAGCATTGATACTAGCAGCAGATGGGGGGGGCATGGAAGTCTGCTGGTGGGTATGATTTTCAAGTGAAGGAGATTGCAGAGTGATGCTGGCCGGGAAGGGGAGGCAGAGCAGGCAGGCATTATGCAAGGCAGCAGCTTGTCCTTCGCTGCAGAGGGCTGGCTGCTTTTAATTTGTTGCAGCAGGGTAATCTGTAGAGGGAAACAGACACCTCGCACAGTCGTCCGCAACCTTAGCCAGCCATGCCAGGTAGAAGCATCCCCGTCCATCATCCCCCACCCACCCAATGCGGTAACACGCACACCCTGCCTCCGCCACTTGGCCTGCTCTGTGGGTCATCTGCCCTTCAAGCTACAGAGGTATCTGGGGGCTGGGAAAGCCATGCAAGGTGTGGGGCTTTCCTCGCATTACACAGCTCGGAGCCCTTTAGCAGCCTTTCAGAAAATCCAGACATGCAGTAAAGTGAGAGATAAGCTTCTGGTGTTTCCTTGGCACCTCTGATATCACATCTCAGGCTTACATAACTTAGTTGTTCTTGGAGGCAGACGCGGCTCTGTCTCCCTTAGGTGGATGCTTAGTCACTCGTGCTCTGCCCCCACCTGACGTAAGTGTAGAAAAGCTGAGGCTCCAAATGGAAAAGAAAGAAGCAGATGCACGGCAGAGACCAGAGATGATCCTGGCTATATCACATCTCTGATTCTTGGTATCTTATTCTGGGGCTTAACTCAGTACTGGGGTGCATGTTGGGACCCAGTTTTAAACCTCAGCACCAGTCGGGTGGTGGTGGCACACACCTTTAAACCCAGCACTCTAGGGGCAGAGGCAGGCGGATCTCTGTGAGTTCGAGACCAGCCTGGTCTACAAGAGCTAGTTCCAGGAGAGACACCAAAGCCACAGAGAAACCTTATCTCGAAAGAAAAAAAAACCTCAGCACCAAAACTAAGTAAATCCCTCCCATTAATCAGCTCCAGGACTGGGGATGTGGTACTTTCCAGAAGACCTGCATGCTTGTGGGGAGACCTGGGTTTGATGCCTAGCACTCACAAACAAAGAACCAGGAACCAGGTTTAAAATCCAGGTATAGAAATGGCAACTCAAAGAAAGTCCTGGTTGCATGATATTTATAGGGATAAACAGAAATCTAAAGTACAGTGCCTCGGTTCCCCGTGTTGCCCGTGTCCAGCTTAGGGTACACAGTTCTGGAACTGCACTCTATATAAATGCAAAGTGCTAGTGTCGGGCTAGAGTGCAGCTTAGATTTCTCCAGGGAGTCCTCCAGGGTGAGTGAAACACAGCTTTAATTTATTTTAAATCAGGTTATAGGAACTCAGAGTTTTTGGTACATTTTATGTTTACCTTCAAACAAACTCAGCTTAATTTTAGGCCACCTTAAACAGAAGTAAAATGTTTTTATTCAAACTACCACATGTATTTAAGGGCACAGATAGCTGCATTATGCAACCCAGAAGGGTCCAGGTTGGGCTGTGACGTGTCTCTTTTGTAGTTGTTAACTTACAGCTGTTCCTAGTTTCAGCTCACAAAACTGTGGGGCATTTTTCCATTCATATTAATTGGATTTTAAAGTGACCTTGTCCATGTATTGATTTGAATTAAAATTTTCTACATCAAGGTCAGGTTGGCATACATCTTACAGACAAAATATTAAAAACGCCAAGTGCTGCCTAACACAGTATTGACAGAAAAAAAAATGGAAATTTAACAAAGCCAGGTTTGCCCCGGCGGGCACTGTCATACCATTCTAAGCAGACTGGCAGGTCTACGTGGAGACCACCATCTCCTGGTCCCCACCATCACGGAGACCGCTACTCCTTTAAGTCAGGAGAGAGCATCCCTGTGACCCAGACTGACTTTAAGGTAAGCCTTCAGCTCCACAAAGGTTACCCAGGGAAAGGGGAAGGGGGCTGTTAGGATCCTTTAAGCAGTGTGGGATCTTCTCTAGCCCTTTGACCTGAGTCCGTTCTCAGAACTGCCCCTCAGCATGCTTCTCTTTGTCATTTCTAAAGTAACTTGGCCTTTGCACGGGGAAGCCATCCTTCCCTGTCATTGTCATCTCAGTAACTGCCCAAGAACATCTGATTGTCTGGGGCTCGACCTGGAGGCTGGAAGAGCCCACACTCCTCTGTTTCCCTCATATTCAGTCCAACAGCAACGTATGTCAGTTATTTGTTGATGTTGGGGGGTGTGTTTGTGCATGTTTGCACACTCACAATGTGGAGGTTCAAGGTTGATGTCGGGTGTCTTCCTTCACTACTTCCTGCCTTATGTCTTAAACCAGGATCTGTTATTTCTCTCCAGGGTGCCGCAGTTTGGCTAGTCTCACTAGACAGCTTGCTCCAAGGATCCCCTCTCTTATGCTGGGATTACAGATTGGCATTTATGTGGGTGCTGGAGATCCAGACTCCAGTCCCTATTGTTTGTATAGCAAGCAATGCACCCACCCAGTCATTGCTCCAGCCCTACAGCATGTCAGTCCATGGCATCGCCCCATCCCTACACTGGTGCTGCTCGAAGCTGCCATCTCCCTGTTCTTCTCGTTTGCTTCCATGATCCCTCCAGGAAGCAGATGTTGTACACATCAGTCATGCAAGGCATCCCTGGCCTCTCAGAAGTCAACTCCTTTTTAGGCAGGCGGATCTCTGTGAATTTAAGACCAGCCTGGTCTAGAAAGCAAGTTCCAGGACAGCCAGTGCTATTAACACAGAGAAACCCTGTCTCAATGGGAGGAAGGAAGGCGGGCAGGCACGCTTTGCATCAGAGACTCTGTCTGCCCCCCCATCTTTGCACCTGCTCCCCTCTTGCTCTACCCTGCCCTTGGTTTAAGAAGCTTCAATGAAACTCGGGCCAACACTTTTCCCTGGCCTTCTTGTCTTCTGATTCTGTACAGAGCAGTTTTTTCTCCACCACCTCCTCTACCCTCCAAGAATGTCCAAGCACAGGAGTAGGCCTCCCAGGAGCTCACATCCCATCTTGGCACATTGCGGGTGCCTAATAAATATCTGAGTGTACAAGCAAGCTGCTAATACGTCACCATGTCACTCGTGTCACTTTCCACACACCATCCTTTCCTGAACAAGTCCCTTAAGCTGTTTTGTTCACCTCCTTCCTAACTCCAGTGGCTCTTCATCCCTTACCTGCCTGTCCCTGCCACTAGAACGGTAGATAGCTCCATGAACTCTTTCTAGGTGCTAATGCCTGGTCTGCACATAATACATATTAACACGTAGACAGAGGACGGAGCACAAGGGCAAGGTAGTTCTGGGCTGTGTCGTCTTGTTTGCCTGTTTCTCCAGCCTCCTTTCTGCATCCCTTCTCTCCTCATTCAGTCCTTCTTATGGTATTGTCCTTTCTCCCTTCAACTCCTGCCTTCTGCTGCAAAGAGGCAAATTCACAGCTACCAGGATGTGCTCCAGTAGAACCTTCCCTGCCAGACCACCTTGTGTTCCCTTGATCCCAGTGCCACACCCAGTCTGTTGGGTTCTCCACACAGAGTACCAGGGAGGGGCTGATGCCTGGCAGTCATGCTCTGTGCTAGGTTCAGGTATAAGGGGTGTGCTAGGGAAGGACTGCTTTCAAGGCTGTCCACAGCGCCCATTGTTTGTAGAATGGTCAGAAATCATTGGGCTGCTTCTTCATCAGCTAGCCCATGTCCATCCTCACTCCTTCTGGTAGGGCTCCGTGCATTTCTATATCTAAACATTAACGTTGACTCGATTTGCTTTTGATGATCCCTAGCAGCACAGGGAAGCAGGGTCCGTCCTCTTCCTTTTTTGCATTTCTGTTGTTGAGAGGAAGACAGATAGGATTGTGAGGAATTTATGTCTGTAATACAAAGGGAAAATGATTCTGTGACTCTGCCATGAACCTTTCTGTGAAACCCGTGATAAAATCCCCTGCAGTCAGGGCAGCTGTGGATTTTCTGGAGAGGCGAGAGTTACGGAAAGTTAGAGCATCCGAACTGCTAATGTCGATGGCTCCTTAGCAAATGACTCAGTTTACCTATCAATGGACTGAGCCACCTGATGAGAAATAAACCATATTAGACGGCGTGTTTAGTAATTATTAAAAGTAATGGCAACAGTAATATAGCAATTGCCACCATGGCATGGCTCTGGGAGACTGGTCCTCACAGAGGCCCCACCTTGAAGAGGAGGCCAGGGCTCGCTGGGTGGCTTCTCCCTGGCCATACCATTCTGATGGTGGCAGAACAGAATCTGAACTGCATAGTTCCTGTGCCTTTACTCTGTGCAGGAACAACCCTACAAAATGACTAGCTGACTCCTTGCCTTTTGCTTAGCAATCACTTTCCGCCCTTGTTCCCCCCCTCCTGTCAACCAGCTAAAGAAGTGAGCCAAGGAGGGTACCTTGCCCAGACTCACTGCCAGTGGGGCAGAGCCAGGATTTGCCCAGGAGTCTAAGGGAACACTGCTGTCTGTCTTATTAGCAGACTCATTTTACCTGCCTGCATTTCCTGGTCCTTGTCAGCAGGAGAATAGAAAGCACCGCCACCCTTGTAGCTGCTTGACTTTGTGTTTCAAATCTAATTTCTGGGCAGGAGTCTCCTCCCGGTTTGAGTTTCTCTTCCTTTCCTTGCCCTCCATCTGTGATGTGATGCTCTACCATCAGAGGCATGTCCGAGTCCTTCTCGTGAACACACCCTGAAATGTGGACAGACCTGGCTCTTTCCTATGCTGGTCCTCCGTGTGCCCTGGTTTCTTAGTTACAGCCCCACGTTCCCTGGAGATGTGCTTGCTGTCCTGTCCTCCCAGATCCCACACTCCCATCTTGCAAAGTACAGTACACAGTCCATGCTCTCGACCCCATCCTTGCCAGTGCTTGAGCCTCTCAGAGTCAGCCTGGCTCAGATATTTGCGTCTCCAGCCAGCCCCACTGTTTCCTAGAAAGAAGCAGCCGCCAGCACTCTGCATCCTCACGCCCCTCGCTGCTGCAGCTTCCAGGCTGCTGTTTGGAGGACTGTTCTGCCCAGCATGACTCTAGCAGGGCTGCACATACCCAGCAGCTGTGTGGAATCCAGAAGGCTGGCTTTTCAAATGCACTAAAATTAGACAAAGCGGGTACATTATTAGCGTCTTATCACAAAGCCATAGGTGAGGGAAGCCGGAGTCCTAGGGGGTAGGGTTTAGAGGTACTTAGCACAGTGCCAGGGAAGATTGCTGAGAGGCTGGAGGGTCAGGTGACTCCTGACTCTGTGGTCACTGTTGCTGGCATTTGGATTCATGGGCCAGGCGAGATACGAGGAAACAGCAAGAGGTAGCTCCTGGCCTTGCACAGAAAAACAACGACCTTGGACTCAAGTCTCCAGCTTCCTTCTATTAAAAATGGAAATAAGACAGCTGCCTGGGCTGCTTCTGGGGTTCTTAGAGGAGTGCACAGCACCATGCAAGCATGCCCCATCCCTAGGGAAAGAAGTGAGTGTGTTATTCGAAGAGAAGGCCCCAAGGAGCTGTGCAAAGCCTGGGTGCCCTGCCTGGTGTTTGTTCCATTCCTCACCTAAGAACCTTCCTAAGAGGAGTGCTCTTGGAGCACCCCTGGGACTACCCCTGAGCACAGCTACCTCCACCCTTAGACTTTCCCTCTCTGGCCTTCACAGGCATCCACACAGAGATGGCATACAAACAGACAGGCACATATACCCATAAATAAAAGTAAATCCCTAAAGAGATAAACAGTGGTGATCAAGGTGGGGATAGAACCTCTGCAGTCATTCAGTTCTCCGAGCCAGTGTCTGGATCCATCTCACGTGAAAAATAAACTCCAGTCGGTATCTTTTGCTTCATTCTAGTCCTCCCGAATTAGTTCGGAGGAAGTTCCTTAGGGTCGTAGTGAAGAGAAAAATGACTCCGAAACACCCTAGAGGTGTGTGTGTGGCTATCTTTCTGCCTCTACACCTCAAAGCATTTCTTTGAGGTCCCTTAAGGCTTTAACCTTGTTTGTGTGAAAAAGCATTCGTGGATGACTTTAAAGAGTGGTGGCTTTTTTAAAGTTAAGACATCCTCTCCCCAGAGCAGGGCTCAGAAATACAGCCAGCTGTCGGAATAGCAAATCCTGTGATGTCCCCTTCACCGCCGGCAGCGTGTACTGTGCTGGGTCGGGGCCATCTGGCCTGGGTTCCTCGGCATGTGGTCAGCGTGCCTCCCCCAAATCCTGCACGTAGTTATTACTCATCGCAAACTGCTTTGGCTGTGCACAGACTGCACACATGAGTGGCTGGTCACCTCTGCTGCCAAGAGGTAGTCATCAGGGGGGTAGCACTCCAGCCACCAAGTCCATTGGGTTTTTGTCAGTGACAGAACTGAACCAAGTATTTCTTCCCTTCTTGGCTTTCCTCACACTTCCTCTCCTGTCTGTGACATTCCTGACAACAGTGAGCTAGGATCCTCTCAGGAGAATGCAGCTTGACTAGTAGCTGCTAGTGACTACCATCCACCCAGAGCACGGCTAACCCACTGGAGACTGGCAGTGCCAGCAGGGAGACCCTGCTCAGGAAGTATTGCTTCCTTGACCGTCTTTACAAGGGCACTACTTACACTGGACTGACTGCCACAAGTGGTGAGTGAGCTCTCAGGAACGGTGTTGTTCAGTATAGAAAAGTGTTACCTTGGCAACAGCAAGCATGCTTCATTACCAGATGGCATTAACTTTTATCTATGACACCCCATAGCCATTGCCAAGAACCAACCCATAGCCCCTGTCAGTGAACATCTTGCTTCTGACTATGGCAGCTTTGGCAGGGTGTGGAAAGATGTCTATGACCCATCTGCAGTGTACTGTATCTGTCCTTCAAAAGCCCAAGGTCACTACAACCTGGTGCATCCAGATATGCTAGAAACTTGCACTCTCCACATACGGGAGCATCTGGCTTACTGGGTGGCACATTGTAGAATATGCACCCAGCTCCATACTGATGGCTAGTGTGTCCACTCCACCATGTCACACTTGGAAGGATGCTTTGTCACCCTCAATGAGTATTAGAACCTACACTCCCCCCCCCTCTTTAATTTTCTCAACCAGCACCTCCCCGTTCCGTTCCACTTCTAAGCAGATGGGCGTAAGAGATTGACTCGTCCTATGTCACACTTCTTGTGCGTGGCGCCTGTGGAATGGAAGTCCATGCAGAAGAACAGGCCCTTGACCTGTTCTGTACAACAAATGGCCATCACTGGGGTCAGTGATAGCTTGTGGCAGCTTTAATCTTCCCTGACTTGCAGGCCGGTGGGTCCTTTCTGCCTAGAATTCGTTCATAAGACCCACCATTTCATTTGTCCTGGAAGTCTAGCGCCAGGGTCCATAGCTTCCCTACAGCCTTGAGTGTGGCAGCAGGAGGGAGGCTAAGCCCCAAGTGGTAGTTTATTGACCTGGGCAGTGGTTCTGGTTCCTTTGCTGCTAGCTGGCCTCAAACCATTGCACCTCGACAAACTCCAGAGGCCGCAGCTTCAGGCTGAGGAGCCATAGCTCCTACTGAGCCCTTCCTCCACGTCCTTCACAGTACTGCACATCTGGCTTCGCCTGCTGGGCTCCTCCCAGCCCTGCAACAGAGGCAGCCTTGTCTCTCGACAGAAGTACTTCATTCAGAGTTGCAAGGAGTCCAAGCCTCCAACAATAGAATCAAGACCTGACTCGGTTTGAATACAGCATCACCGAGAGCAAGCTGAAATTCAAAAGGCTCTAATCCCGCCTCTACAGCTTAGATGAACTCTAGAGTCCTTCCCTGCCAGGCTTCATAGCCTCGTGGAAATGGGAAGGCAGTAAAACCAACCAGTGCAAGTGTGCTGAGCACCAGCGGCCCTCACATATCAGTATAGTGGGCTCTTGCCAAAAGCTCAAACCCCAGCCTCATCCCCTGTGGAAGGGTAAGACACATCCATGTGGCCTAGGGAGGCATCTGTGAGTGCAGACGGGAGCCTAGTGGACAGTAACTTCTCTCACCTCTTCAACCAGCAGAGTTCGCTCTTCATCAAAGCATAAGCGAGGTCCCAGCTCGGGCTGATGGAGTGAGTGTATCAGCCGTCCTTACTGCCCACAGTTGGTTGGATCGTGATGTGAGCAAGTCCTTATTCTTTTCAAAGTAGCGTTTTGAGGACTCTTGGAAATCTGCTAATGTTGGACAGTTGCTGTTTTCTAGACATGAGGTCTGCCCCAGTTTGGCTTTTTATTTGCAGAGCCCCTGTCTTTACAGACGCATACTAGAGTATTTACAGAGCACTGACCCCATTTTCGTTACTTGGCTCACAGTAGTATAGGGAGAGGAAGGAGGCAGAGGTGACAGACACTAGGTGGCCAGGAGGTAGGGCTATAGGGGGTTTTTGGTTCAATTTTGTTTATTTTTAAACAGTCTCACTAGTTAGCCTTGGCTAGCTTGGAAGTCTATAGAGACCAGGATGACCTCAAACTCAAAGAGAACCACCTGCTTTAACCCCAAGTGCTGGAACAAAAACCAAGCACTCTCACACACTACTTACTAAATGGTTTTGTTTTGTTCTTTTAAACCAAGGTGGGGGGTGGGGTTGGAGAGATGGCTCAGCTGTTAAGCAGTTTTGAAGAAGACCTGAAGTTTGGTTCCCAGCACCCATGTTAGACAGCACAAAACTACTGGTAACTCCAGTCCTAGGGCACCTGGCTCCTCTGGCCTCTGAGAGCACCAGCACAAATGTGCACACCACCCATAAACCCACATGCATACACTTTTGTTTTTGTTTTGTTTTTTCAAGATAGGGTTTCTCTGTGAAACCATCTCGGCTATCCTGGAACTCTCTTTGTAGATTAGGCTGGCCTCAAACTCACTGAAATCCGCCTTCCTCTGTCTCCCAAATGCTGGGATTAAAGGCTGTACCACCACTGCCCGGCATACACATTATTTCTTTTAAATACAAATTAATCTCTAAAGAATAAAAAACAAAACTTGGAGGTCAGGCATGCAGGTTCACATCTGTCATCCAAGCACTCAGGAGGCAAAAGCAGGAAGATTGCTCCGGGTTTAAGGCCAACCTGTGCTACCGAGTAAAACCTTGTCACAGACCACAGTCCTCCCCCCCCCCCAAACACTCTAAATTGTCATTGCTGTATTAGAGCGGCAGAGGGGTCAGGCTTGTTTGTTTGTTGTTTCGGCTCAGTAGCTCCCTTTGCTGGCAAAAGCGGCATGAGGAAGAGCGAAGCAGGTGTGTGAGCAGCTCTCTGGTTGGCACGGCTCTCCTGGACAGCAGCTTGGCAGATTGTAGTATTTGCCCTGGTAATTAGAATTCTGTGAATCTATCCTAAAATAGAAAATACCCCTTAGGATGACGAGAGGGCTCAGCAGGTAAAGGTGCTGGCCTCCAAACCTAGCAACCTGAGTTGAGCCCATGGAACTCACAAGCTGGACAGAGACCCTCTGACCTGTACACGCACTGTACACACATGCACCCACACACATAGACACAATAAGTAATGCAATGTAACTTAGAATAATATTGACCCCCATGCAGTGGCCATACTGGAAGTTCCTGCTGCCGTCGTTTCCATTAGGGAAACTTGGAACCGCCTTAAGTGTGTGGCAGCAGGTATGGAGTAGGAAGGGCCCAAGGTAGCCGCTAGCTAGACCAAGCACCTGGCACTGTTTCTGAAGACTGTGAGGCAATATGGAGGAAGACCCGTGGCATAATTATGTCAGAATTTGGTTTGCAGGTCTATATATTTGTACATGTCAAGAATATGAAAATCATGTATTGACTAATAGAAATATTTAAAGAAGTATCTTAAAACCATAAATGGTGACCGTCTTTAGTTGGGAAGCCATCATCTTCCTTCTGAGGCCCTTAGTGTGCCTTTCCAGGATCCGTCTCCAGAAACCCAAATTCCTGAGACAATTTGTCAGTTAGTTAAAACCATCTAGATTCGGTGTTTTTGGAAGTCAGTTCTAAGCTAGCCTTCTGTGTGGTGGGGAGCAGGCCCTTGGTCTTCAGCTCTGCCTCCCCTAAGTCCTAGACTCTGCTCTGCCCTCCTTCCCTCCAGGAGGCCCCTGCTGATCCTGCCTTTGTAGTCCATCTGTGTCCTTGAGTAGTGATTCTTGGGTATCTGAAGAATGTCACCTGTTTAAGAGTGCACAGAAAGATGTCTTTGTTAGCATCCTTAAATGTAAACAAGTGTGTGTGTCTTAGTTCTTACCACGTTTATGTTAAGCATAGGTAAGGCACACAAAATGGAAGGAATCTGTAAAGGGAGCTAGGTGTCTAGGTGTCAGGATGCTCACCATCACCCAGGACTGCTGAAGGAAATGAGAAAGTAGTCATCAGAGACAGGCAGAAAGCTTCAGGGAACAAGGGGACAAGAAAGGTTTGCTTGAAAGTAGTCTCTAGATACTGTCAACGAGTTGTGCTGGAAGAGCAGGTTTTCTGTGTGGGCTGAGCCTCTTAGACTAGCAGGTGGCCCTTTCAGCAAATCTGAGACCTCTAGTCCCCTCAACACCCAAGACCACCGACCTCCAGTGGGCTCTGGACCAGGCCTGCCTCCCAGGTCTCACCTGGGAACAGAGAAGGCATTGCCTGCGTCCCTAAGGAAAGCAGCATTGCCTCTGTTACTATGAAGAGCCTGGCGCTTCCCTGGCATTTGGGGAGCCTTTTTAGGTGTTTTCTTGTGTTGGGGGAGGGGAAGGGGATAGGATTGAGACAGGGTCTCACTATGTAGCTCAGGCTGGCCTCAAACTCACAGAGATCCTCCTACCTCTGTCTCCCAAGAGCTGGGATTAAAGGCATGTACCACTACACTCAGCTTTTTAGGTCTTTCCGTCTTTTTCTTTTCTTTTCTTTAAAGATTTATTTACATTTGTGTGCATTGCTATGTCGCCTGCACATATGCTTGTGTGAGGGGAGGGTGCAGGCACCAGATCTCCTGGAGCTGCCATGTGGGTGTTGGGAATTAAACCCAGGTCAGGTCCTCTGAAGAGCACTGCCTGCTCTTTCAAGGGTCCTGAGTTCAATTCCCAGCGACTACATGGTGGCTCACAACCATTTGTAATGAGATCTGGTGCCTTCTTGAGGAAGAGACCTGGTCAGCCATCCTCATCAGCTTAGACCATGAAACCCAACGTGCACGAGTTCAACAGAGCCGCCATATACAGGCTGCCGTGCATGCTTCAGCACTGCCAGGGCACACATTCCATTTTCAAATTTAGGTCCTCTGAAGGAGCAGCCGGTGCTCTCGGCCGCTGAGTCATCTTCCAGCCTTCTAGATGTTTTCTCAGTCCATGGTGTGCGCTTGGGTTCTGAGAGAGTAAAGCACTTCCTGCATGTCAGGACCGTGTTGCCCTTCTGGATAGGGAAGCACACAGCCTCTTTCCTTTCCTTCAGGTTCTCTTGGGCGTTGTTTCTCCACTTTTCACCTGCTGTTTCTAGGCAGCTTCACCAAGGGTGCTGGGTGCCTGCTTCTGCTCCCTACACCGTATTCCATGGGTTCCACGTGTATAAACTTAGCCGTGACACAGCTCGTCAAAGCAAGATCAGAGGACCCTGGCCTTGGAAAGTGGAGCATTAGGTACTCTACTGGGCAGATGGTGAGAGACAGGAAGGCTGTGGGCTGATGGAGCAAGCTAGGCTATCATTACCGTATCACAGAAGGGTTTGCTATGGCTGCGTCTGTCATGTACATTAACGATGAGCACTGAGCCTTCCCTCTCTGTCCTCTGCTGCCTCGCTCTGATTAGGACAGATAAATGGTGGTTTCTGCCTCCACCCTCCAGCCCAACTCTGTGTGGTTTGCATGTTGAATGTGAGCCTTCACATGCATGTACTCATGTTTTCACAGGTGACCTTGGGAAAGGTTTTGAAGGTGATTGTTGTCATGAGGAGCCTGTTCATCGACCGCACGATTGTGAAGGGCTATAATGAGAACGTCTACACGGAGGATGGGAAGGTGAGCATCCTGGAGTCTGGGGCGGGGCTTCTTCTCTTCCCAGAATGGAGTCTCAGGTAAGTGATAATACAAACCAGCAAATCCACAAAGCGCTCCACGAGCAGACTCATCAGCATGAGGACGAACCCGTGACAGAAACTGCTTCATTCTCTGCACTTGCTGTTTCAAGCCTCTGCTGCTCTCTCCAAGCCCTCACTTGAATTTCTAATTGATCACCTTAGACCCCAGTTGCCTCATTAGACGTGTCTTCTGAGGAAATAAATTTATTTTTCCCAAATCAGCCAGCACATCAATAGCCCGGGATTCAGCATTCTGCTTTCCTAGAACCATGAGAAAGACTCGTTAGTTTGACACAACCCAATAACACTCTTTCCGTGACGCTCACTAATGGCTCTTGGGAAGTCCCATCCCAGCTGCATGCTGAACACCTCAGCAGGAAGACCATTCTTACAGGTGATTTGTCTCACAGAACGCTTACTCTCCACAGCCAAGCACGCTGAGGGCCGCAGTGTGAAGGCAGATGCTTCCCCAGGTGAAGGTTTCCTGGAGCGTTCACGCATTCACTGTGTGGACCTGTAGTTTCTTGAGCACACTCTCCATCTGGCTCTGTAGAGAGCTGCGGTGACGCTAATGAGAGCTGACAGCCTTCATTCGTGTCTGCTCCCAAGCGTGATGAGCACCTGCCCCACAGACCCACCCAGGTTCCCCTGACACTCTCCAGCCTGAGACCCCTCCCTCTCTTGGGACCTTCTCCTGTCCTCATTTTAAATGTTAACACTTAAATGTGTTTGGTAATGGCTGTCGCCACTCAATGACCACATTGTAATGAGAATAGACAGTTCTTGAAAAGCACCTAGTAGCTATGGCTTAGCATGTCCTGGCGCTGCGGGTGCCCTGGCGCTGCGGGTGCCCTGGCGCTGCGGGTGTTCTGGCGCTGCAGGTGTCCTGGTGCTGCAGGTGTCCTGGCGCTGCAGGTTTACATTTGAGCCAAGTACCCACAGTCCACACACAGGCCGTGACTATCAGAGACGTGATTGTGCTTCCCAGTTCTCTGCCTAGTTTATATAGGTCTCCTGGTTGATTTCAAATCACTTGAGGTTTCCTTTTCCTTTCTGGAAAAATCAAACTGTCATTGGAGCATGAGTGAGGACTGAGGGTGACAGTCTGGTGGCCGTGGCCTGTGTGGGATTCAAATTCTGCCTAGGTCAAATGATCTGGGGTTCATGATTGCTGATTTGCTGCAGAAGCCAGACATGCCTAGGGCACGCCTCCCAGGAAGACTGACCAATGGTGGGCATGTGGAAGGTCATTTCTCTTGGGTCTTGTCAAGCCTCATTTGGAAGCTGCTGTAGTCACACCTGGTGTGATACTGCTGTTGCTCCCTTACACGTGGATTGGAGATTGAGAACAAAGAACACCTGTAACCAGCACTGTAGCAATATTTCATTGTATTTAATAAATAAAGCTTGCCTGAAGATCAGAGAGTAAAACAGCCAATCACTGGCTCTTATCTCTACCTCATTCTGAAATGGTGATCTTGCATCCGGGAATCCTTTGAATGAGATTGTGTCTGAGAACTGTCTCCTCCCATCTTCTATTCCCCTCTAGTGCTGGGATTAAAGGCGTGCACCACTACCGCCTAGTTTCTGGGCAAACTAGTGTAGCTACTGGGATTAAAGGTGTGTGTCAGCACTGCCTGGTCTGTATGACTGACCAGTGGGTCTGTTTTACTCTCTGATCTTCAGGCAAGCTTTATTTATTAAAATACAAATGAAATATCACTACATTTCCCCTTTTTGTCTAAAATAAAAAAGACTATAATTAATATAAGAAAAACTATATACAGCCGGGCGGTGGTGGCGCACGCCTTTAATCCCAGCACTTGGGAGGCAGAGGCAGGCGGATCTCTGTGAGTTCGAGACCAGAGCTACAAGAGCTAGTTCCAGGACAGGCTCCAAAACCACAGAGAAACCCTGTCTCGGAAAAAAAAAAAAAAAAAAAAAAAAAAGAGTAAAAAAAGAAAAACTATATACAATAAATAGAATGACTATATATAATATATATAGGCAATAAATACATCAACAATGTCTGGTCCATTTGCATTTGACAAATTTAGAGAAAATACTCCATATCTGTCCTATCTCGGTGAGTCCAAAGTCTTGTACCTATTTTACTCTCTATCATGGCTTGCTTTCTGCATCAGGTGAACAAGGAAAACTATATCTATAACTATTAGTCTTCAACTCCCTCTGAGACCTGAAAAGGGAATAATACTAACTGGGTGAGCTGGAAGTACAAGCAAGCGACTTCCACAAAATGTGAGAAATGACAGAAATAGCTGGCTGCCTGGACAGCGACCCAAAGTTTCCCTGCAACGTTGGGGCATCTATCTTTGACCTACAGGCTTAGCATAACTGACAGACTTTTCCGTGAAACAGAATATTCTGAAGGGCTTGCCCTCTTTGTCTTGTCAGTGTTTGGCAGTCACTTTATTTTGTGCCATTTCCTTGCCCAGTGGTTTACTTTTGCCACAAAGAAAGTAAAACTCTATGTGGAGTTTCTTCAATGCCCATTATCTTCTCTGAAGTAGATTGGTGCTGCCAGGAGCAGATATCTCATTGTTGTAAAAAAAGAGCCTATGTTATTAAAACATATTACATACCATTTTCTACAGATCTCTGAAGTGTTTGAAGATGACCTGTCTTTCTAAAATATATCTTTGTTTGACCTTGAAAACATGTAATGTGACCACAAGTTTGATTATAATAGGTGACTAATTACTAACCTGCATTTCCTTATTATTCTAAACCGTTGGTAACTCTCAAGGATTAAAATTTGCATTACATGATTAAATGAGCTGTATAGGTACAATATCTTAAAATTGTGCAACACAGCACCATGCTTGCAAAGTTACTAAATCAGGATGCAAATGAGCCACCCATCAAATCAGACCATGTATGGAGATTCTGCCAGCTGTGCTGTTCTGCTGACCAAACCCAAATTGTCCACAGTCACAAACAGGTACCCGCACTCTGCCCCTGGAGAACACTCAGTAATAGCTAGTACTCTATGCTGTACTCAAAACAGGAAGTTGGGATGTAGTCTCTACTGTGTCCCTCTTGAAGCCCCTCTGGTGGTTCGCTGCAGCAGGTGCTGCCACACTTTCTTCTTGCCCATCTCTTCCATGACTCCTACTTCCCCAGGGTTCTCTCCTCCTTCTGTCCACTCCCCTTAGCTGTTCTCAGCCATGTTACTCACACAGGGATCTCAGCTCTGGGGCCTCAGCTCTTATCTCCTTAACAAGGCTTCCACAACCCAATCGCCTAAACTTTCCTGCCTGCCATCCCCGAGGGCTGGGCTGTCAGCAGGTGCTGGCTGTCACCTCTCTTAGCTCTCACCCAGGCCTGCTATCTGCCCTCTGCCGACTCACGTCCAGGCTTCAGTCTTCCTTCCCTCCCACGGTCTGTCCTACCCTCGACCTACAGGTCAGCCTCCCCATAAATACCCACGCGTATGTAGGGTTCTCTTGCTTCCCACCATCCCAGTGTTACTTGGAACAGCCTCCCCGGAGTAGGAGGTAGGCATTAATATGTGTCAGGTACAGGGCAGCCCTTGCGCCCAAGTTGAAGGAATACTGGGTTACAAATAGGTCCCCCTCTATCTTTATTTTGCAGTTTCAAGGATAGAACTTAGGGTCTTTCAGTTAGGTAAGTGCTTCCTGTGCTCCCTCTACCTCAGAGACATCCCTCCCTCTATCCCAGCTAAGAAGTTAAATGTCTTTAGCCATTCTTAGAGCTTTTGGTTTATGTGTGTGCCTTTTGAATGTGTAAGAGGTGCATGTTTTTCTCACAAGGCTACCAAGCTCTTTTGTGGTCCCAACTTTGTCCTCAGAGCATTTGTATCAGCAACTTGTACAACATGCTCTGAGATCTGGCTTACGAAACAGGATCCAGACACCTTTGCAAGGTCTGACCCTACCTGCCCCACTCTCTGCATGTATCCGGTCCACTCCCCAGCCTTGGTGCCCACCGTGGCCCCTAGAAAGCCAAGCCGCTACACACATGTGCCCCCCTAGTTCACCTGCCAGATTTTTATCCCCTAGAATGTTGTACGTATTTTCCCCAGGGCACGCCTCTCTCCATCCCAGCCTCCCGCCCTCCCTCCTGCTTAGTGCCCCCTACTAACACAGTTGACCTAGTGGGTGTAGCTCTTGCGCTTCTGTGCTCAGCCTGACCTCCTGGCCATACTTTGCCTTAGACACTGTTGTCAGGCTCTTGTTACAGAGAGAGAAGCTGGAGCCGAGGGTTAGAACTGCTTATGTCGACCAGTCCTGTGCCTGTGTTCTAAGAGTAGAAGACCCTAGTGCCTGGAGCAGCCCGGAAGCATATGGGACAGAGGCTGGTGGGATAGCCTACCTGAGGTGAAAATGCTTGGCTAAAATGGAAAAGTGAAGAATCAAGACGATGGACTAAAGGGATGCACATGAGCCCACATCCACACCCTCCTTGCGGAAGATTGCTGTCCCTCCACTATACAGCAGAAAGTGGGCATTTAGAGGGAACCTGGGTTTGAGGATGTCTAGCCTCAGAGTGTGGTAGGACAGGAACCTCTTGATCCCTTTTGCACCTATGTACATGGGCCTGTGTAGCAGGTAGGAACCTCAAAATAGACCAAGACTGCCCGGGCCAGGCTGTCCTGCTGTCCCGACACTGCTCCTCACCATGTGACTCGCCACAGTGTTTGCAGTCTCTTTACACAAGAGAAGACACCAGCCCAATAAAACGTAAGATTTGGAAAACACATTGAACTTAAAGCCTGGTCTGCATGAACAACAGCGTCCCTGCGGCCTTTCCCTGGGGAAGAAGATGCATCCCTGTGTTGGCTGAACTGGGTCCAGGCTCAGGCTTGTTTTACTGTCATCATCTGGAGCTCAGCCTGGGGTGGGTGCACTGGATGGGCTCAGAAGGCCTCTCATGGCCATAACCTCCCGCCGTCTGTGGTTGTCCAGTCCAGTGCCTTGAATGCTATGGCAATGACAAGGCATCCCTTTCCCACACAGCTTCCAGACCCAGCCAGTTTTCCCACCAACATCCACTCCCTGATGCCCTGTCTCCTTACCCATGATGCATATTTTTGATATCAAGCTCCAGTAGCCTCCTTCCTCTAATAATAAAACTGCTGTTCAGCCTTACCAACCACTATTCCCTGAAATCAGGGAGTGAGGGCCATGACGCGACGTGCTGACAGGCAGAGTGGGGAACACCTGGCCATTGTCCTGATTTTATATCAGTCAGACTTAAAGGATGGAAAAAAATCGAGGTGTCTCAGTTGAATTTATCTTATTAGGGGATTTAGGTTATGTTAATGCTATAGCTTCATTAATTACCCCATATCAATAAAAAAGGCAGCTTTTAGCCTCGGAGCGTAAGAGAGGAGAAGAAATGGTGGTATCAAAGGGAGCCTTCAAAGACAGCCAGAGCTGTCTCCAGGGTAATTTCTGATCCCGCATTCTTCCCACTTCAAAGTTGGATGTGTGTGTGTGTTTGGGTCGAGGGGGTTGGGAGAAGCTTGAATCTGATTTCTCTAATAAGTGTTGGCATCAGCCCCGTTTGATATTAGATGCAGGGAACATTTTGATTTGTTATAGCCTTTGAAATTGTTCAGACGACCTTCAGAAAAAATGGCCTCTTGTTACTTCTGGAGAGAAGGGTGAGCGCTGGGAAAGGGGGATGACTCCAGCTGGGTTCTGTGCAGAGGGCGCCCCAAAGTTGTGCTTTCAGCAATGTTTTAGTAACAAATGCATGTCCTGATTGGAAGTGAAAAGCTGAAGAATAATAGAGCCGTAGCATTGCGTTCCTGGTGAGATTTATTTCCTCCCTTCCTCTGGGAGGGTGGGCAGACTCAAGAAGATGACCACACAGAAGTTTCCATGGCTCTGAAAACTTGGCCAGCTGCAGAGAAATCCTTCTCAGGTGCCCAGTTGCGTCCTTCACCCAGACTGACTTGTCTGTCACCCATTGGCCTTGCAAGACAGACATCCCTTTCAAGGTTTCCTTTAAAGGTTGAGGCCCCGCTGCGGCTTAGGAGCTTCATTTGGAAGTGTCCATTTTAGATCATTTAAAATTCTCTGTGTGCACCACCTTTTGAAATGAAATAAAGAATTGATAAGTTTCTGATAAGCTGCCAGCGCATTCGCATACTGCTAAATGGATGTTAGCGGCGATGATTGGCACAGCAGCAGGCCTGGCATGGATTTGTGAGGCTGAACTCCACAGGAGCACCCCCAGAGAGTTAGGCCAGTGACATTGTAGAGGAGCCCCTCAGTAGCATCCCATCTGAAGTCAAGCTGAGAGGTGGTCTCCTCCCAGGGTAAGCCCTGGGCCTCTGGGCATGGGCCTGGCTCTCAAATTTCCCTCTACTTAGCTGCAATGTTCTCTGAGCCTCAGTTTTCTCATCTGAGCTGGAGGGGTTTCTGTGTGTCAGTACTGGGAGGGCACCCCGCCGACTGTGACGGAGGTAACAGATCAGCAAGGACAGAGCAACCTTGCCTTTAGCATCCGGTCTTGCTCCTAATGGTCTTTTGACATCCTGGTGTCTGTCTTGAGAGCAGACTGAGCACCCACTCATCTGCAGGGTTGCCCTTTACTCCCCTGAAAATAGACCCTGCCCCCACCTGCACTCTCTGCAGCCCCAGATCCTCGGGCTGCCTTGGTCCTTCAGATCCTTCGAGCATTGTCCAGTGTTCTGGGTAGTTTCACTCTCTTCTTGACACCCTAGTTCAGAATAATGTCTTGTTTACCAAGATGAAGGTTTGCAGCTTCCATAATGTTCCCTTTTTTAATATTGCAACTAGCAAAAAAAAAAAATTTTTAACAATGCCTGCCTTTGCAGCAAATAAACGAGAGCTAATAAATATTCACTGGGCTCAGCCTTGGCTTCCTGAAATGAATTTCTGAGTTCTCCCTGGCCCTAAGGAGAGACAGGGCATTGACTCCAGAATGCTCATTTAAACAGCTTTCTCTGGCATAAACCTAGCGGAAGATCAAGTATAAGCCACCTGCCGCAGGTTCCCAGCAAAAGGAGAGCCCATTGTTACTGGGTCCCTTTCTCAGCCATGTGCACCAGGTAAATGGGCTGTATTGTCCAAGGCCCTGCTGTCCCAGATGGTAGAGTCATCCCCTGGCATTCTGAATGGCAGATTTAAACCTTTCAGAAAGGAGGCACAGTGAATGGGGAAGGCGTGTTTTGAGAATCCACAATCAGGCTGCAGAGTCCTTCTTAATTAAGCCCCTGATCTTTTCTCTCGATGTGATTTTTTTATTTAAATATTTTGTAGATACTGAAGGTCTTCTAAATAATTGTTTAAGTAAAGTCTGCAACTTTGAGTGTGTATAACTTCCACCTCTGTGTCTTTGTGACTGATATCCCTGTCTCCGTGTAGTATGTGTGGTGTGAACGGGCAGGAAGTGTCAACAGTGAGAACTGCCGGCTGGAAACGGGAGGAGAAAGAAGTTTCTTCCAAGTTCCAACACCGACACTGCTCTTCCTAAAACATTGATTTCAAGTCTCTGGCACTGTGGTTTTGGTAGAACTAAGAGATGCAAAGTCATTCTCATTTGCCCTGTGTCCCCTGGGCAGTCTTTAAATGCTGCGTTTGTTAAACCCTGGGCTGAACTGCTGCACTGAAGTCGCCTGGCCTCACTCCTCCCATATGGGACTGGCGCCCAGCCCGATGGACAGTGTGGGAATTAACTGTGTATTTTAGTTTTATTCATTTTGTATCTACACATGTGAGTGCATGTGCAGAGGTCGAAGGACATCTTGCAGGAGTCAGTTCTCTCCTTCTGGGTGCTTAGGACTGGACTCAGGTCATCAGGCTTAACAGCAGGTTCCTTTGCCCACGGAGCCTTCCTCTGGGGCTCTGGCCGAGCTGCTCCCATCACTGCCCACACCTGTCAGTCTCGAATGCTGGAGAGGTTGCGGATTATTCTTCCCACATGTCGGTTTAAAGGGGACAGAGACTGGAGTTTGATGTTGCCTCTCCGGGGTGGGGGGTGCACTTTGGCACTGGAGACGTGCTGTTAGGAGAGGGCTATGGGGAACCAGCAGGGATTTGATGTGGGCAGTAGGGTACATACATGCATGCGTGACCAAAGATCCACGCTGTCTACCAACTCTCAAGCTGGGCTGCCCCCCTCTGCCCTTTAGCACCTGAGACTTAACAAGAAACCAGTCACACGTGGGAAGGAGGGAGCTGGGAGAAAGGAATGTGCGCCTGGGTGTGACCCAACTTCTAGCTTCCAAGGGCCTTCAGAAAGCCAGATTGTGGTGTTTCCTCAGAGCAGAAAGGACTCTGAAGACCCGGGTCAAGTGCCGCACTCACTCTGTGACTCATCGGCTTGCCCTTGTGCAGCCACCTCTTGTGCACTCTGGTGCTGCACACCAGTGCGGTCGCACACAGGCCTGTGCTGCCCCAGCTCAGACTTCCGCCTTGACCACCGGTCAACCCCACAGGCAGGTCCAGGAGACCATTCACTGGGCATTTCAATTTGCTCAGCTCCTGACCTCATCATTCTAAAGTCACTTGTCTAGCACCCCTGGGACACAGAGGCCTCCTCACTTGTCATTACCCGTGAGTGGCAGCCTGGTTCCTGCAGTCTGTGTCTGCAGTAATTCTGGGTTTGCCATTCATCATTTGTTCTGAACTTCTGAAACGTAAGAAGACGTGGGTTACTGTGCAAGCTGGGGAAACCAAAATGGTTTCAGTGCAAATAAGCCACTGAGGTGCATCCAAGAGACCAGTATGTGGGGGACTGGACTGGTTCCCATGAGCTCTGCCCACATCACTTCTGGGACTGGTGGGATCTCCTTAGATCAGGGCCTCCTAACCCAGCCAGTACCAGAGCCCAGCAGGAATGTGCCACTAGAAAACAAAACAAGGAGAATATGTAAGTTAAAAGACAACTCCCTGACCAGTGGGGGTGTCTGACACTACTCTGTTCTTGGGACCCTTTTCCTGCAACTGGGTTGCCTCATCCAGCCTTGCTATGAGGGTTTGTGCCTGGTCTTATTGTAGCTTGTTAGGCCATGTTTGGTTGATATCCCTGGGAGGTCTGCTCTTTTCTGCAGAGATACAGAGGAGAAGTAGAGCTAGCGGAGCTGGGGAGAGGGGAGCTGAGGAGGAAACTGTGGTAGGGCTGTAATGTATGAGAGAAGTAAATTTAACAAAATAAAAACCCTCCCAAGGCCTGCCAGTGCCAGCAGGTTTGAGCAGCCAGATGATGCCACCTGTCATCTGAGAGAGGCCTCTCAAGTTGACCTTGGCAGGAGATGGCTCTGAACTCTCTCCTCTGGAAAGCCAAGCCCATCCTAGAGGTGACATGGGAACGTGTGTGGCAGGTCTGGTGTGATGCCTAGCATGACCAGCGTCCTCAGCTGCATGCTGCTGCTGCTGCTGCTGCTGCTGCTGCTGCTGCTGCTGCTTCGCTCTGCAGTGGCCACGGATGCCCATGATGTGCCAGGCCCCAACACTCTGCCCACCGAACTCACATTCTGTCTGAGCCAACTCAGGAGCGAATGTAGACACAACAGCACTTCATGCAGTCGTATTAGAGACGCTTTGCCTTTCCAAAGGGTGAGGAAAAGCCGGGCGGTGGTGGCGCACGCCTTTAATCCCAGCACTTGGGAGGCAGAGGCAGGCGGATCTCTGTGAGTTCGAGGCCAGCCTGGTCTACAAAGGGAGTTCCAGGACAGGCTCCAAAGCTACAGAGAAACCCTGTCTCGAAAAACCAAAAAAAAAGGGGGGGGGGGCGAGGAAAGCAGCTATCGGGGATAATACTTGATAGGTGGCTGGGGAAAGCCTTCCTAATTATAGTGACATTGAGCATCGAGGGGAGTCCAAGAGGAGCCATGCAGGCCTGTGGGAAGGACAACCCAGGAGAAGAGCATAGGGTGACTCAGCACTTCAAAGGAAGCCAGAGCCTCAAGAAGAAGCAGGTTCTAAAGAACAGGAAGCTCAGGCCATGGGGCCTGGAGGCTGATGACCCCATATCGTTTTCTTTCATTTAAGTCTGGAGGTGGCTAAAGAAGAAACTTGGGCAGGCCCTCACAGGCCTCTGCCACTTGGGTCCCACTCGGTCACAGTTTTATTTTCTTGGGTTGACTGAAGCTCTCTCTCTCTCTCTCCCAACAGCTTGACATATGGTCCAAATCCAACTATCAAGTATTCCAGAAGGTAAGTTGCCCTCTTTGTCTTACTCAGGAGGCACGTGGGAGCCATGAATGATTTTGGGTATATACTTTCTCAACTCAGAGTCTCTTTTAAAAGTGGGGGGGGGGGGCGTATGAAAGAGTGGGACTGGGCTCAGGCTGGGGAGAGTGCTTGCCGGAAGGCACAAAGCCCTGGTGACGTGGTCGCACACACCGCAACCCCAGTACTTGGGAGTGCTTGCTGGAAGACACAAAGCCCTGGTGATGTGGTTGCACACAACGTAACCCCAGTACTTGGGAGGCAAAAGCAGGAGGATCAGAAGTCGAGGTCATCGCTCCTGCCGCGCGCACCGCCTGGGCTCCATGAGTGGGGAAACGGACATACAAAACAAAACTTCCTACTGTGCACTCATTTCTTGACATGGGAGAGTAGTTAGGTTGGGGTATAAATCAGGTTGGTGGTTGCTGTGGGTGAAGCAGGAAGCCCGCCTCGAAGGGATGCCAGAGGACATGTGGGAGTGGTGGCCCTGCTTTGTTTCTGGGGTGGTAATGGTGGCTATAGCATCGGAGACCAGAGGGCTGTATGCTCACAGGGGTGACCTACTGTATGCGGTGTAGGCGATATTGAGGCAGAATCTTTCAGGTAGTTCCAAGCTCCACCTGGTCTTGAAATGCAGTTTCAGCGCCTGGGGTCTGTCCAGGTGCATAGAGGTGAGCTAAGAGAAGCAGGCAGCATGGAACCCTGCCTCCTCCACTCTGCCGGCCACCTGCCCTCACCCCTGCTTGTTTGCCTTTATCCTAAAAAGCATAAAGAACTGTTAAGAAAAAGAAGTAGGACTGGAGAGATGACCCAGCCTTTGAGTGCTTTTTTTGCTCCTCAGAGGACCTGAGTTTGATTCCCAGCACCCACATAGCAGCTTGCAACTGTCTGTAACTCCAGTTCCAGGGGGTCAGGCGCCCTCTTCTGGCCTCTGAGGAGAGAGAGAGAGCACTGCACACACGCAGAACACCCATACACATAAAAATAATTAAAGTTTTGAAAATTTAAATTAGAAATGGTGTGAGAATTCGACTCCTCAGCTCTGGGAGGGTAAAGCTCCTGGCATGACCCCATGGTGTGTGGGGGTTCACTGCACACTCCTAAAGCACTTGAGGCAGCTTTCTGCAGGCAGCACTCCTATCCTCTGCGCTCTGCACTGGCCAGCTCGGCTGTCGTCCAACAGCTGCCGTTTCATTTGTTCCCTTGACAAGGACCGGTTCTCTCCAACACTGTGCTGGGTCCACAATACCAGGGAATAACACAAGAAGAAGCTGTCTGGGGCTGTGCCAGAGGACCAGAGCAGGAACGGCCTTTAGACTGGAGTGGCCAAGAGGAGTTCCTGGGGAATCTTTTAAAAAAGAGCCTGGTTGGCAAGTGTCTCAGGGATGGGCACAGGATTTGGATACTGTTCTCTGGTAAGAAATACCTCAGGAACCACTCAGAGCTGGGACACATGGCCCATTGGCCCACATTCTTCCCATGAGTAGTTTGTGCCCAAGGTGTGCCAGGAGGCATAGGCCTTTTTTATTTCATAATGTGGAATTTGCATAATATAAAAGCTATTTTAAGTGGACAGCTCCTTGGAATTTGGTGCCTTCACGTGTTTGGCAGCCTTCTCTGTTTGGTTCACCAACATGTCACCTCTCCGGGGGAAGCCCCTGCCCAGGGTACAGTCAGCAGAGGGCATGGTGGATCCCTTCTCATCACCCTGACCACAGTCCCATTTGCCGTCATGAGCACAGCCTGAAACTGAACAGCACGTTAGGTTGTCTCATGCACTGTGGCATTCAGAGGTCATGACCTTGTCACACCTGAATAAAGTCTGAATAAAGCTGGTACAGTGGGCAAGCCAGCAGAGCCTAAACCAGAGCCAAGGCCGTTACAGTCAGTATCCAGCAGGAGTCAGAATTCAGGAAGCAGAGGGATGAATGCTGGTGCTTGGCTCTCTTCCTCCCTTTTATTCTGTGCAGGGCCCGGTAGATGGAACGGCACTGCCCACATCCGGGGTGGACCCTCCCTTTTTAGCTCAGCCTTTCTGGAAAAACTCTCAGACAGACGCATAGGTATGTTTCCATGGTAGCTCCGAATCCGATGGGCAGAGATGAACCATCACAGGTACTAGGGCTTTGGAAGATGTCAGCAGTGGTCGAAGGAAGCAGTTGGCATTTGAGGTAGAGTTAGGCGAGCTGACCAAGTGGGTACCCCAATATGGTGACTTAAGTAAGATCAGTAATTAGTACAGTTTGAATGTTAACTGTCCCCCACAGGGTTATGTGTTTGAACTATCGGTCCCTAGCTAGTGGCACCATTTCAAGAAGTGGTGAAACTTGGGAGGTCGGGCCTACGTGGAGGAAGAAGGCTGCGGGGGGTGGGGCAGACCTTGAGGTTAAGGCTTCCATTCTCTTCTGGGGAGGATGAAGGGATGTGGAGCCCCAGCTGGACACTCCTGCAGCCAGGGAGCCCCCTGCTGCCATGCCTTGCCCTCTGTGTGGAACTGTACCCTCAAAGTGGGCCCAAAAGAACCCTTTCTCCACTTGGTTGGGTATTTGGTCACAGTGCTGAGGAAGGGACAACAGGCCACGGCTCTCCCTGCAGGGTCTGTCTAGGCTGCCCTTCAAGTTCTTGTATAGAGCTCAGACTATTTCAAGAACAAGACCATTATTTATCTGAGAGCATCATTGTTCTGTGCCTGCTAGCGTTCCTTCACCCCAGCATCCCTAGAAATGTACAGATCTAGCCTCACTTCCCCGTCCGGAGCCAAATGGAAGGAGCTGTGATCCCACACCCAGTCTTCAGGGCCTAGGACCTGTGCAGGCTCTGCATTCTTGCTGAGTTGCCAAGCTGAGAGTGTTGGGGACACAGACACCATCTCAGCTACAAACAGTTATTTTCTGTGCTGTTCTTGACAGTTTCCCCTCCATGTTCCTTCGAGAAGAAGGCGGAAAGTGCTCACTATTGCGGTCTTGTTTTGCCAGAGGAGCCAGCATCATTAAAGCCGACGTTTGTGTTTCCTTTAACCCAGTTCTTTCTTCGTGCCCTCTGTGGCATAGCAATCATTTCTTCTCCGTGCCCCACAGTGGCCCTCAGGACTTCTCAAGCCTTGGAGCCTGGCAGCCTGCAGCCCAGAACCTGGTCTTTGACAATGAACCCTCCTTCAAGTAGGGCCCCTAGCCCTGCCTTCTTAAAAACTGTTCTAAGTGAGTTGATTTTGAATGCATATAAGAAGCGTATCAGGAGCTCGGGCAGGGTGTGAAATGGGGATTTTCTGAAGCACAGATTTAGACTGTGCTGCCATATTTTTACCCACCCCTCCCTGGAAACAACCTGCCAGTCTTTGTCTGAGCCCACAGCACACCCAGCCTCAGAGTCTAAAATGAACTGTTAAGGGCAGTTGGAGAGATTTGTGGGCACTTGCCAGTCTCCTCTGTACTCCACATGGCGTGTTTGAAGTAGTGAGAACGGACTGATCCCAGGTGGTGGGTTCACCCCAATGGAGCAGGACATCTCAGAGTCTCTGTCCTCTCACCCTTACTCTGCTGTACTCGGGGGTTAACCTCCAGTGCTGACCCGCCCTGGGGCTGGTGTCGGTGTTCTACAGACAGGTAATGATGAGGTCTCTCTCCTCTCAGGAGCAAGGAAGAGCCTACTGGAGGAGACTGTCTGTGCTGTCAGATGAAGGGATATCTGAGAAAATAATGTGCTACAGAATCCAGCTTAATCCTCTCAGTGAAGCCCCAACTAATCATGTCCCATGGAACGGGTGTGGCATGGTGTAGCATCAAGGAGCCTGTGCTCCAAGCTTGTAGAAGATGCTGGTGGCGTGAAGAAGGTGTATCTGATACTCTGTCCCGCTTCCCTTTCCTTCCCTCGGTCAGGCCCCACAGCGAAGGCAGTTCTGTGTGGCACAGCTTGCGAATCAGCACCAGAGACAGCAGCCTTCTAAACTCTGCTTTTTAAGATCCACTCTTTCTCACTTCTGTTTTCCTGTCCCCCACTGAAACATGGGGTGTTATTGATGCTGCCAGTAGTGGGTGCTGGCTGAGAGCATGGAGCTAACTCTTCTGCACCTCACTAGCCTGCTTTTGCCTGCCCAGCAGACCAGCCAGCATGGTGTCCAATGGAAGATTATTGGGAAAAGCCCAGCCCAGTGCAGCAGTGTCCCGTGCATCAGGAGAACAGCTTGCTGTGGCAAGGAGGTTCTGTGCCCTGAGCGAGGGGACTTCTCAAGCAGAGAGCTGGAGCTTAGGGTAGACTGCATTAGTAGACCCACTTCTAAGCTGGACCTCCCTGGTCACTGCAAGCAACTTGCAGCCCCCTCCCCCCATCCCCCACTGTTCTGGTGGCACCTGAGGACGCCCTTTCCTGGCACCATTGTCTTGGTTTCAGCACTGCTAGGAAGGCAGGAAGTCCCTACAGTCTTTCCCTCTGGACAGAAGGGGACTGATGGCCTTGTAGAGCCAAAGCAAGCTTACCCATGTCTTTTTGCTTCAGGAGCAAGGACAGGCCACTGTTACATTGTCTGGAGGCCTATGCCCAAGTCCCTGTGGCTGTGCAGCGCACCAGTCATGAGGAGTAAAATGTATGCTGCCTTTTGTCTGTGGACACTGACTGTCGGCAAGCTTTTTTCTATCTTACTCATTAGACTCTGTACCCAAGTGCAAGGCAGTGACTGCATGGGGGACAGCTTGCTGTGAGGCTGTGGCTGCCAACAGGTGCCTGTCATTTACTGCACCACCCCAAAGGCGCCTTGCACTTCATCCTAAGGCGAAGCGGCTTTTTATAGCCCACGAGTTTCCAGCAGTGTGGATTCAGAAAATGAGACTTAGAAAGAAGGGGACCCTCTGAAAGGCCAGAATCACAGAGCCAGCTAGGCTTCAAGCAAGCTTGTATTTTCCTGGCATTTAAACTCTGCAGGGGCACTCACTGTTTTGATCTTTAACCCCCTCATTTCAAAACAGTGTGCATTTTCCTCCAGCAACTTGGGAGGAATACGAGCCGGTCTGCAGCCACTCGCTGCATTGAGTCCTTGCAGGGACTAGAGAAAGGTGGAGAACACATGAGGCCCCAGACAGGCAAGGTGGCGGGGGACAGAAAAGGATAGTCTCTAAGGGGCCAGCCCTGCTCCTCAGGGTCTCCACCTGGACATGGAGAACAAACATAAGTGGCCACAGAGCACTCTTAGCCATTGCCATTGTTCCATGGCAGCAGAAGGGCGCAGAGCCCATCAAATCCCACCCCACAGTAGACAGGTGGGTTGCCCAATGGGGTGCCACTGCCCTTACCCCCTTGTTTGTTTACTCAGCCATCCTTTGATGTGAAAGACAGGGCCTTGCCGGGCGGTGGTGGCACACGCTTTTAATCCCAGCACTCGGGAGGCAGAGGCAGGCAGATCTCTGTGAGTTCTAGGCCAGCCTGGTCTACAAGAGCTAGTTCCAGGACAGGAACCAAAAGCTACGGCGAAACCCTGTCTCAAAAATCTAAAAAAAGAAAGAAAGAAGGAGGGAGGGAGGGAGGGAGGCAGGGAGGGAGGGAGGGAGGGAGGGAGGGAGGGAGGGAGGGAGGGAAGGAAGGAAGGAAGGAAGGAAGGAAGGAAGGAAGGAAGGAAGGAAGGACAAAAAGAGAGAGAGAGAGAGAGAGAGAGAGAGAGAGAGAGAGAGAGAGAGAGAGAGAGAGAGAGAGAGAGAGAGAGGGCCTTTTCTGGGGACATTCTATCCAGAAATGCCACTGGGCATCCGTCAGGCACTTTACAGGAGGGTAGGCTGAGTCAGCCCAGGAGACTGGCAGGAGGCTGTGTCCCCTGAGTGCCTTGTGTGACTTGGTCCCTTCCCTTAGTGCCCCTCACACCCAGTCCATGCCAGCTCCAAGTCCTCAGAAGGTAACCATGCCAACACAGGAAGTTTCCAGAGGATGAGAGCCCTCCTTCCCTCAGTGAGGCTGGGCTGGATGTGACCTGAGCACTGGCCCTACTGTGGCATCTCACATCACCCAGGAGGCTCACTACATAGTCTGAGCTACCCCCTGCCAATCTCCTCCACATTTCTCTTCAGAAAAAAAAAAATTAACCAAGACCCTTGGTCAGGATACCACATCTGAAGGCGTCAAGAAATAGAGGCTGAAGTGAGACTCACAGGCTACACTCTACCCAGCTCTTGTACCAGAGAGGCTGTCACACTCAGAGGGACCCTCAGCCAGCACAGTGAGGAGCATAGTGTGGCATTGTTTTCCTCTGTGTCCATGTTGTTGCCTCACAAGTGTCCCAAATGGACAGAGCTGAGGACACAGCTTCCCAAGCTCCAGGACAGATGAGCAGCTTCATGCAGGCAGGTAGGCTCTGTCTCCCAACAGGAGCAAGCTGTGTATCTAGGAGTAGCCTGTTGAGTTGGGAAAGAGAGGCAGGTGGTTCCATGGTTATCTGAGAGGGTGCTGTGCCCTTAGCCACCAGCCAGTCTAGACCAAGTGAGCTAGCTAAGCAAGAACATCGTCCAGGCCTGGGAGCCAAGGAAAAGAAGAACTGTTTAGGCTGACCGCCACCACCCTCCCTGAAGGGCTAGTCCACACCCACAAGTGTCTGTTCCCAGAACAGGTTTCCTCTTAGAGAAGAGGCAAGTCCCTTTCCTTCAGGCTCCCCTGCACAGTGTAGTCACAGCTCAGGTGTTCCCATGCATCCAGCTGTGTGCAGCAAATAGACCCAGGACAGCCTGGCCAGCCCCTCCGGCCTCTTGGACATACTAAGTGGCTTAAACATACCCCAGGAGTGACTTGTGGTTTTCTGCCATTAGAGGGGTCACAGGACAGCCATTCTTCATCTTGATAGCTCTCTTCTTCCTGAAGGGAAGGGACACAGGACAGGCCGTCAGAGCTGACAGCTGCTTCTGGGAAGACTGACTCCTCCCACTAGATACCCCCATTCCGCAGCTTGAGCTGCTAGCACTGCTAGTCCATACACTTCAAGCCTGGCTGCTTCCCATCATGCTCCCTATGGTGACTGTTCCAGCAAGAGCCATCTGCAGGTGGCCAGATCCTGGCCATGTGTCCCCAGTTTCCTCATCTGTTTTGGAGACTATAAGGTGAAGTGAACTGATGTCATAGGCAGGATATGTAAAATAACCTTTGTGTACACGTGGTCCCTACTACTCTGCCTTGGAAGTGCTCTTGCCAGTGGCCTTTTGCTCCTAAGGAAGGCCCCCTCCATCCCCTCTGCTCCCTACTGGCCAGTTTTCTCCTGCACAGGACTCCTGGCTCCCCATAGTGGACCCTGTAGTTTAGAGCATGAGCCGTGTAACCTCAGGCCAAGAATTTGTCCTTAGTAAGTTTAACTCCTTCTCTGCAAAAAGGCAAAACAGATCACACCTCCCTTGTGGGATATGTGTTGTGACGATCCCAGAGATGAGGTGTGTGGCACAAAAGTTTCCTAGAATGTGCTTCTGCTGTTGCTGCTGTTACAGGGGCTCTGGACCACAGAACCTGATCTGTGTGCATGGCCCCATTTTAAGGGAGGTATTTGTATAAACTAAACTGAAGATCGAGCCACCATGGCAAGCCCAGTCACTCCCACCAAAGCCTCCTCCATTGTCCTGTTTCTCTGGCCCTGTCACCTCTTCCTCTGGCCAAAGAACAAGCAGCTTCAGTGTAAAAATACACGTGAATTACAGCTCCCAGCTGTACCCAATGGCTAGCTTGATAGGACCTGGGACGGTTTCCTGAGAGGGCACACCACCAGTGATACCACACCTATGTGGCCTGCAGTGGAGGGAGAAATAGGCATGACTGTGTGTCAGCTGCAGAAATAACCAAGTGAGGGCAGAGCAATCCAGGTGCCTCTAGGCCAAGACTTTGCTGGCAACCAGTGACAGTCTGGCATCTTACCATCTGGAAAGTGTTAAACCTTTTTCATCTAATGAAGAGCCTCAATTCCTTAATCCTGAAAAATGTCAAGGACCCACCAACCATGTGCTTTTGGGCCCTGCTACATGAAAGTGCACAGTGGTCAGGACCCTGGAGAGCTCCCGGTCTCCAAGAGGAGTGAGGCGTCCCTGCTCTCCCAGGCTCCCCTCCCATCTCACAGCTGCCTCCCCTCCCCTCCAGCTGCCTGCCGCCTTCCCACTTAATCTTAGTTCAGGTCCTCTATTATGTCAGTGGTGCCCATTGCAGAGACATGCTGCTCTCCGATGTCCAGAGCTGGCTCAGGGACCTCGTTCCCAAAGAGTGCAGCCTAGAAACAGGGACATCTGTTCTCAGGCATGGGCAGTGTCAGGCTCGATGCCCCCACACGAGGGAGCTTACCCTAAGTGCCAGGACCAGTCAGTACAGGTAGCCACCTGACTGCATGTCAGTACTGGTAGGCCTTAGTGAGAGAGGAGCTTTCCAGACAGGGTCAGACAGCTGTGGTGGGACAGGCAGGCTCACAGGCTGCTGCAGTGTCCACTGTGGGCTGAAAGGAGGCGAGCCTGGGATCAGGACCCTGCATTCTATGTCAGGGTGTTTAAGTACACAGCCGACCATGGAGGTCATCCACAGCCAGTCTGTGCCTGGGTCCGTGGAACTGAGGACTTCTTCCAGGCATTAGTGTATTGTGTCTGAAACTCTAAAGGGGTAGTATAGCCCTGCCCACCCAGATACTCATTTGGAAGACCCGTCTGTGCCTGCTGGAAACTGTGTAAAGCACATGGCATCTGCAGACTCGTACTTCTCAAATGCAGGGCTTGATCCCAAGGTGCAGCGAGATCTGAGGGCTGATGGGGCAGCTGGGTCTGTCTCCACCTCTCCTTTCTGCCCCAGACCAGTTTGGCCTGGCCTGAGTGACAGTGATAAGCTCTGCAGAGCCCATGCAGATGGCCGCCTTCATCACACAAAGCAGAGTATCGATCTCGCCTGAGTAATCCCCAGTCCCTGTGGGCCTCCTTGCTTCCTCTTCAGACCCCCAGGCCTGCTGAGCCCACGGCACACAAATCCTGTCTCTGATTAGAGACTAGGGCTGCATAATAAGTGGTAAATCCCCTGCTTCCGCCCCACCGTGTTTTAGAGGCTTCTATCTGCAGCACTCCCGTAGCCCCCAACACCACTTTCAGGACTTCAGAGCATCCGATTTTGAGATAATGGTGACTCCTCTTTTCATTGAATGAAGACTTTTAAGGCTGCCTTCAGTATTTATCCTAAAGCCGGTGCAGGTTGTTAGCAGGGGCTGCTATCTCTTTAAGCCCCTTAACACATCAAGCTCCCATAAATCTGGCTCCAGAGCCCACAAATAATTTGCTCCTGAGCGTTGTTTGGGGCTCCTCTTCACTAGGGTAGGATTGCTGTTGTTAGACTTGCGGGGTGGTTCATGCATGGCATGAGAACGTCTTCGCCCTTCTAAGGTCAGTTTTATGTCTCCGGGTTAGGGGAATGGCACGAGCACATTGGCAGCGCGCACTCAGCTTGCTGCTAACTCGGTGCTGAAACCTGGAGGGACAGGTTAGCGGAACCAGGGGCCATGTGAAGATGCATCACATCAAAGCATCAGGCGGGCACCTGGAGTGAGGCAGAAACATAGCACCTCTTACCATTTGGCATCTGCTGTCTTAAAAAATATATCCACCGACATAGTGGTGCATTAATCCCAGCACTCAGGAGGCAGAGGTGGGCAGATTCCTGTAAGTTCGAGGCTAGCATAGTGTACATAGTAAGTTCCAGACCAGCCAGGGCTATATAGTAAGACCCTCTCTAAAAGGAAGAGGCTTTGAAGTCACCCCTGGAAAGGCCGGGGGTGGGCTTCTCCCCGTTCTCTTCAGGGCAGGGAGTTGTGAGTGCTGGAAACCTGGCTGCAGGACCTGTGGGCCATTGGCCCTGACCCCAGCTCCTGCTTTGTTACAAGGTCCAGCGAGGGAGTGATGCAGCCAGGGCTTTCCAGATCCCCCAGCCTCCCGCCAAATCACATCTACAGCGTGCATGTGGAAGCCAGTGCTGCCTGGAGGGAAGCCAGAGTCTAGTCCCCAGCAGCTTCTCTTTTGAGTAAACAGCTTGTGGTTACATGGGTACTTAACTTTCCCTGTTTATGAACCTACAGGGGAGTACCTTCAATAGTGGCCCTAGCTCCCTAGCCTGGCAGGGACAGACTTGGGCATTCGGCTCTGTTCAGTAATCCTTGCTTTGGGAAGAGCGTTGGATGGAGGGTTGCTGGAGGCAGAAGCCAGCTCACTTTGGACTGCTGTTCTGCCCTCTGGTGGCCTGGGCATCCTAACCTCCTGAATGCTTAAGCCGCAGTCCTCAACTCCCCTGCTAGAAGCTGGGGCTGGCAAGCGGTACCTCCCACCTGAGAGGGCTTCTGAGCCCCTGTGGCTAATCCCCAGGTCACAGACATGCTAGGGCCTCATGATTTAGAAAAAGAAATGAACTGCCCCAAGTTAAAGCTGTGTAGAAATGAGCGAGGTCAGGAGGAAATACACAGCCATGCTGCAGCCGAGGGGACGGGCTAAAAATCATGTGGTTGCTCCTACCCCTGGCTGCTGATTGCCCTCATCATCCTCTCGCCCTTCTAGATCCTTCTCTTCCAGGAGAACATGCTGGGCGTTAATAGTCTAAAACCTTCCCCTCTTTCCTCTTTTCTGAATCCTTCCTCGGTCACCACTGTGGCCTTGTTTTCTTCCTGATGTTCTGGTCGTCACTGTGACTCCTGGGCTGGGGAAAGGGGTGTGTCCCAGACCCATCACTAGATAGTTGGACAGGTGACCTCTGCATCACCACCACCAGGACCCGCAGCCATCTCTGCTTTGCACTGCCTTTGAGGTACTGGTACTGTAGCTCTGCTCACCCCAGTCCTCCCTTGGCACAGACAGGAGGTGTCAGTTGTCCCTCTAGCCAGGGCAGTGGGAAAGGGGAGCCTCTCACTTGGCAGCAAAATAATATAGACAGAGGCTCTAGCAAGGGCGGAAGGAACCTCCAGGGATTTGGGTCCCTATCTTAGCCCCTTCCTAGGAGTGATGTCCCCTTCCCCAATGAGAGGAAAGGGCCTGGGATTTGGCACCCCTCAGAGCACTTGTCCATCCCAGAAGCCTGCAGTGAGGGCCTACTGGGTGTAGGTCAGAGTCTGACTCTCAGTTCAGGTTGGTGTGGTCTGGACAAGCCCTGCACTGCTATATACACAGTAGCCACCTAACCTGTGCAAGTCCCTTGAGCTCCCAGTAACTTGGTTCTCTGGCTTGCAAGTGGCACTTGGAACAGTTGCTCTGTGGCGTTGCTGTGGGGGTTGAGTGAGGTCAGATGCTGTCCTTCTCCTGATCCGTGGGATCCATGCTCAAGGTCATCCCACTCTTAGGAAAGGCAGGACCCAGGTATAGAGCAGTGAGCCTGCTGCCCACCGAAGGCCACCACACATGCGCGCTCCACCACAGCACCTCTTTCTTTCTTTGTGACTGACACAGCTCCAGCCTAGAAGGAAGACTCAGGGCACTCTGCACCGCAGTATGGCAGAGGAACTTGGGGAGACTGCTTTGACTGGCAGTTCCTCTCCAGAGTGTTGACTGGCAGCTGCTTCAAGGTCTCATGAAAGAGTCCCTCCTCCCTCCCTCTGCTCAGTTCTCCTCCATCTGGGTGCACAAAGACCTTCACAGCCTTGAGCTGAGGCAGAGGAAACTTCAGTTGGCTCAGCCTGCTGCCTTGGCTCTCCAGATGGGGACCCACCCTGAGCCAGGTTAGGCCTCTGTGGTCGCCCCCTGCAGTGAGGGAAGTGAGTCCTCTCCCTGCCCCCTCCAGGACCCTGTCCTCCACAGGTGGTACCTGCCTAGTCCCGGTCTGTCTCTTCTGTCCGTAGTTACCTCGCATCCTCTCCCCCCTCCTTCCTTTCCAGGTTCCAATCACTTTGATCTTTCGCAAGCTTTGTTTCAGCGCAGCACTCAACCTGCAGGCAGCATCCTCCTTGGCCTGCCTCTCAGGAGCATTAGTGCTCTTCCCTGGCCTCCAGCGCAAGGGGGCCGCTTTTATCTCCCGGAGGAACATCATTAGCCTACAACACAGAGGGTCCGTCCCTGGGCCTCACAAAATTAGTTAATAGCAATCTTTTGTTGCTCAGGCATGTTTTTTCCACATCTTCAATGCCAAACAAAACACAACTCTTGCTGGAAGAGCAAAACAACAACAAAAAATTCACTGAAGGTGGAACAATGCTCTGAGGGGTAGGAAGAGCAGGCGGTGGAGCTTCCGGTGTCCCCATGCTGGAGGTTCAGATGCAGGGATCAGAACAGGGCTGGAGAAGAAGTGGGGACAATCAGAAGTCAGCTGCTTTTTTCTTCTATTAAAATGCTGCCGAAATTGGTGCGATATTGAGAACCTAAACGATCGCATCAGTGCCAGAGTGAAAACTGCCACCAGCAAAAACTTGGCAGTTAAAGGGGGAACTTTAAATGGGACCCTTTGAAAAGAAGGCCACATCTGGCCAGATGGCAGGCCAGGAGCAGGCAGACTAATTAGGTGTCCTGCCTGTGAGTCAGATGCCAGGTCAGAGAGTGCCTGACTTCCCCTGTCTGGAGAAGATCGTTTCTCGCTGACTCGGCCCTTGTCCTCTTGGCGAGCCTGAGCTACGTGTGCAGGCCTCTCCTGTGCCTCACTTGTAAGTCCAGCTCTCGCGCCCTCACCTGGACTCGGGTTTGTCAGGCCAGGAAGCAGGAGCTCAATTAAAGCTCAGGAAGTCACAGGGATGCAGGACTGGGTTTAAGGCACAGGCGGTTGTGGGACAGTCATGTCAGGTTTGGATTCAAGGCACAGGCGATTGTGGGGGCAGTCATGTCTGGTTTGGCTGGCAAATCCCAAAGGCTACGGGAGCCAGGCATATGCACCATGAGTGCAGGTAGTGTGAGACCAGGGGCATTCAGGCCAGCCACATGCCTGTTCAGGACACCTTTCTCTGCACCCGCTGATGGCAGCCACCTGGGGGTGGGGTTTGTGCAGGCCCTCTCATGTGGTTGGTTACCTGTGAGGATGCCCCCACAGCTTCTGAAGCGTCCAGAATTTCCAATGGTGGTGTATTAACCGAAACAAAAGAAACACAAAACCTGCACATCCATGCAGTGCGAGGCAGCCTCAGTCAGGCCAACTCCAGCCCCATCGGGTGAAGAGAAGGGTCTGACCCCTCCCAAGAGCCTCCTAGGGTCAATGCTGTGGCCAGCACCCATCTGAGGGGAGTAGTCATCCCTGGAACAGGAGGACAGCAGGGCTTGGGTGGGCATTTTAAAAAAAGACGGCCGTTTGTCTCCCAGCAGCCACACGGTCATGTCACAGTTACTACTACTGCTGGGAAGAAAGCTCTGCTCGTTTTAGAAAGCTGTCTGTCAGGAAGCTTAAAATAAAGCAGGCCTGGCACCGGGGAAAGTCACCCGGGGAAAGAATTCCTCAGGCTTGTGCAACACAGGCACTGTGGATGTCTCTGCGGGAGGGCAGTGCCGTGTCCCGGAGCCGCATTTCCAGGTTCCCTCTTTAATTAAAATGTGCATTGGGCACCTGCTGTATGCCTTGTGCTTCTAGGCCTGGGGACACAGCGTGAACCCAGAGTGATCGTGTAGGAAGGCTGCAGAGGTAGCACAGGGCGGGGAGCACATTGGGAGGGGTCCTTTCCTGGAGGAGAACAGCTTGATCAGCCTGTCTCTCCCTGCCGTATACCTCCTCTACCAGGTTAAAATCCATCTGGGCCTAAACTGCCCTCTGAAAGCTGGGGAGCCTGAGCCAGCTTGCCTGGCTGCAGAGTGGCCCGCGTACCCGTGATACAACTTCATGTCTTCCTCTGCCCCCGGCCTAGACCTGTCCTCCCTACTGCCCCAGTTTGCTTCACTGTTGCCTTCAGCCTGCTGGCCACTGGTGTGCCGTGGTGTCCCGCTGAGGCTGGAACCGACGAGTCTGTGCATGTTAGGCTCGTGTTGATTCTTGTTCTCAATGATTTTATCTGGCATGTTCTCTTTTATTTTTTAACTGTATTTGTAATGACAAGAATTTCCACCACCAGCAAGATGGCTCAGCAGGTAAAGGTACCTGCTGCCAAGCCTGACAACCTGAGTTTGATCTCCAGGACCCACATGGTGGGAGGAAAGAACTGACTTCTGGATGCTGTCCTCTGGCTCCACTCTGTGCACATGATCTTACACACACACATGCACCACACAAGATAAATAAGAGTCTCTAATGAGGGCAGTCAAATAAACCAATAATTTAAGTACAACTCTCAAATTAGTTAACTCCTAATTTGGGGATGGTTCAGACCTGCAGGGGGTCCTCAATCAGCCCCTTTGTTTCAAAGATGAGATACTGATGCCCAAGGTGCATAGCTGGATCAAGGCCAGGAGACAGTGACTGTGTCACTAGGACCTTAGGCTGTCTGGCCCCAGGGGCCTTGCTACCACTTTTTCTGAGGAGTTAGGAGACTAGGGTGTGCCCACAAAGATGCTGAACATGGACCCTTCAAGGAGCTAGATAGAGGCAGGCCCACAGGAAAGCTGGCAGGGCGGGAAGGCTGGCGGAGGAGGGCCAGGGCAGGGGCAGGCCCACAGGAGAGCTGGCAGGGCGGGAGGAGCGTGGAAACGGGGTGAGATCATTGCACCCTTGCTGTCTGTCACTTTCGGACGAAGTATCACACCCTGTTCCCCTCCCCACCTACCTTAGCTCTATCCTCTCCCATGCTCCTTCCTGTCCAGATTTTCAGTTGCCAGAATGTTCCACACTCTACTTGTCTCCAGGCCTGTGTCCTCTTGTCTGCTGTGCCTCCTCCCTCTCGCGACTCCACTAACTTTCCTATTTGAGAGGGGAGCAGGCGATCCAAAGCAAGGCTATTGCTTCTGAAGCTAGCAACTTCTGACTAATGGTTACTGCCCTTCGTTCCCCAGGTGACAGACCACGCCACCACCGCCCTGCTCCACTATCAACTACCCCAGATGCCAGACGTTGTGGTCAGGTCCTTCATGGTGAGTGACTTCAGCTAGGGAGAGGTCTGATGAGCCAGCCCCAGGTAATCCCTGAGACTTCTATCAGAGCTGAACAAGCATTTCCCACAGACGTGGCCTTCCAGAAGTTTCCAGCACTGACGAGTAGCCATTCTATCCCACTCCTAACCCACCACCCCATGGCTGCCTCTAAGCTTGGAGCAGTAGCTGGGGCAAACCTGTCTTCCTGCTGTTCTCAGACCTGGAGGTCAGGGTGAGAGTGAGCACAGAGCAGCAGGCAGGCAGGTCTTCTGCAGCAGGACCGTCCCGTAGGGCTGTCACATAGCCAGTCCACCTCTGAGGACAGCGTCCCTGGGAGCCACTAGCCATTGTCCTTGCCTGCGAGGGAACTACTCCTGTCCCACTGCTCTGGCTGCAGGGCTCCCTGCCTGCTGGTCTGAGCAGCGGTGGCATGGGGTGCTGCCTGGCAGCTCACTGTCACCCAAGCTCAGGAGCTCAGCGTCTTAGAATGGTGCTCGCTTCTCACGAGGCCTACGCCTGGCTGGAGAACTGAGTGCATGGTGTTGGGAGGGTGATGCTGGGTGTTCAGCCACAAAGACCCAGAGAATCTGTCCCCATGCTGAGAAGTGAGCAAGGGACAGACTTCAGTGGGCTACAGACTGGCTTTCTACCTGACGTGTATGACACCAAGTTTCCCTGTGCTCTTGACTGGCGTGGGGAATTCAGAAATGAACAGACCATCCCCTCACCTTCCCGTTTTTATTTCCAAACCCCACACCCAGCCTATGAAAGGGCCAAAGCGGCCCTCGGGAGCTGCCTGTGCAGTGCCTTCAGAGAGCAGTGTCCTCCTGCTGACACGGTCAGGATTGACTTATGTAGCTTACCTGGCTCTCAGGGCTGCTTGCCTGTGGCAGTGGGTCTGCTTGCTGGGCCCTTGTGCCCATGAGTCTCCTTGAGGTGGAGAATTGAGTTACCTGAGCCTCATCCTTATGCATGATGCCTGGGAGCCCTCGGCTCTCAACCTCAAGGGTGGGTGACTGTCACTTATTGTGTTACTTGGTGACACTGGGGCTGCCCCAGCTGTGTTAGGCCCCACCGTGACAGAGAGGAACAACCTCTGAAATGAGATTAGCCCAGAGCACATGGCCCTGGCATAGAATCTCGCAACACCTCCTCAGCTGTACCTGTGCCTGCTGCTCAGAGCTGCAGAAAGAAGAAATTCGGCAGTGGCACCAGAGAGCCTTGGGGAATGGTCCAGCTCTGGAAGTAGGGGTTTCTGCGTTAAGATCTCCAGAGGAACAGGAGACATCAAAACCAAGTCAACGGGGAGATAGGCTGTGGGTTAGACAGCTTTTTATTGGGACCACAGATGTCTGCCAGCATCAAAGCCTGCTGAAGCCCATCCTTGGGCTGCTGGGCTTACAGTGAGGGCAGTTGAGGAGAGTAGAGTCCCCAGACCTTTTGTCTCCTGTCTGTCTTCTTTTCAGACCTGGTTGAGAAGCTACATAAAGCTGTTCCAGGCCCCATGTCAGCGCTGCGGGAAGTTTCTGCAAGATGGCCTTCCCCCAACATGGAGGGACTTCCGAACCCTGGAAGCCTTCCATGACACCTGCCGGCAGTGACCCCAGCCAGCCCAGCTGCTGCCCAGCCCGCGGCTCCAGCACCTTCGCAGACCAGCCCGATCCATTTATCACACAGTTCTCCCTGGGCCTGTCTGCTGGCAGAACTAGCTGTCACCCATCAGCAGGGCGTCAGAGGATGGTCTGTCCCTGCCCCGTGTGCTGGCTTCCCCGTGAGTCGGCCCCGGGGTCTGTTGTTCCATGAGCTATTACTGGACTGAGCTCTTTATTCTTGGGTTGAGGTTTGTCTGCTTGTTGTTGTAACTTATTTTTGTAAACAGTAAACCTTTTGTACCCTGGCTGAGGCTCTGTCTCTTGCTTCTTATGCGATGTCTGACTTTCTTCCAGGTTCAATTTAGCCTGAGCAGTTTGCGCTTGAGGCGGAGTCCTTGGACTGGGCCTGGAGTTCCGTGGGTTGCTTCTGTAGCAAGCACAGCCCTCATTAGTCTCTAGCACCACAGGGGGATCAGGAGTTTAATATTGTCTTCTGCTACAACGGGAGTTATAGGCCAGTCTAGGCCTGTCTCTAAAGGGGGAAGAAGAAAATAATAAATAAAAACAGAATTCTTTGTAAGTCTGCCTCCACAGCTTCTGAGGCAAGAGCTGCAGGTGGCTCTATTGAGCCAGCACCACAGGTACCTAGAGCAGGCCTTCCCAGGTGGCAGCTAGACCCCCTGCTAGTGCAGCCAGGGTCAGCAGGCTGGTTGGCCCTGTGCAGCCTGGAGTCCTAACAGAGCTGCACCCACTTTGTGAAAGGCTAAAGGCCCTCCCTGTGAGGGATTTGCCCAGCCTACAGGAATCCCCTCCCTCCCTCCCCCCTCCCTCCCTCCCTCCCCCCTCCCTCCCTCCCTCCCTCTCTCCCTCCTTCTGTCTGTCTCTTCTTTCCTCTCTCTCTAGGTCCTTTCCTCTCCCGCCTTCCTTCCCTATTGTTTTTTG
This sequence comes from Chionomys nivalis, assembly GCF_950005125.1. NCBI lineage: Eukaryota > Metazoa > Chordata > Mammalia > Rodentia > Cricetidae > Chionomys > Chionomys nivalis. Next base: position 44,370,557 of record NC_080107.1, read on the forward strand.
GGGGTTGTTTTGTTTTGAGGCAATGATGTCTTGCTAGGTAGCCCAGGCTGGCTTTAAACTTAAGCAGCTTTGCCCAGATGCTAGGTTCACAGGCATGTACCACCACACCAAACAGAAAACCACTGCTTTCTTTTTTTTTTTTTAAGGTTTATTTATTTATTATGTATACAGTGTTCTGCCTGCAGGCCAGAAGAGGGCACCAGACCCCATTACAGATGGTTGTGAGCCACCATGTGGTTGCTGGGAATTGAACTCAGGACCTCTGGAAGAGCAACCAGTGCTCTTAACCTCTGAGCCATCTTTCCAGCCCCAACCACTGCTTTCTTTACAGTAGAGTGGTCCATGACCACCCAGTGCCTCCCGTCTCTCCATTGGATAGGGATGAACCAAGGCAGGATTTTTTTTTAGATGCTTTTGTTTCGTGTGTGTGTGTGTGTGTGTGTGTGTGTGTGTGTGTGTGATTTGCCTGAATGTATATCTGTACACCACATGCACCTTGGGACTGGAATTACAGAGTTGTGAGTTACTGGGAACTGAACTGGCTCTGGAAGGGGCATCCCAGTACTCTTCTTACCTCTGAGCCATCCCTGAGTAAGGGGTGCCTACCACAGTGCCATTCAACATGAGGCCCCAACCTGCTACCCCGTGCTCCCAGGATGAGCAGTGCTCCACTCTCCAGCCACCCCAGAGGCCCTCTACTCTAGGAAACACTGCTTCCTTTACTGCCCATTTGAGAGGTGTGTCAATCAGGGTGTGCCAGAGAGCTCATTGGCATCCCATGCCATGGTTCATCAAGATCCAAGACGCCATTTCCTCTTCTTTGTCCCCTGAGACCCTTGTTCATTACTAAAGTGAACAACACTGGGTTAGCACCGAGAGTCCCCCACAATACTGCAGAACTTTCTAAAGACAAGTGGCCCTAGCGCTGTGCCGAGGTGTGCATTGCTCATGTGACAGCGGTGGTACCCTGGCTACCAAGTTGGGGCATGTGCAGAGTGATGAGTGCCTCGTGCCTGCCAGCTGGCAGACAGCACCTCCCGAGATGTGCAAATGCGGAAACGTCCCAGAGGACCGGCGAGATTTCAGTGAGGGCGAGGCGCGTTGTGAGAAGCCGTCCCCATCCGTTCTTTAGCTCCCCAACCCGCTGCAGCCTGTTTGCACCAGTGACTTCAACACAGACTCCATATCCAGCCTCAGGCGGGCTGCTGCTCCCACTCAGAGCAAGAGCGTCCCCTGTCACCCTCAGAAACAGCTTCATCAGGACAGATGGCTGTGTCCTGCTTCCACGGATCATAGTTGGTCTGACCAGGTTTGCGTAGACGGAGAAGTGGCCATCGAAGAGAAGCCTTCCGCAAACAATAGCACAGGGTGAGCGGATGACGGATAATGGACGGGTGGCCCTGGACCTGTGCTCCAGCCTTCGCTAGCTGTGTGACAGTGGTTAAGTGGCTTCCTCTGTGCTAGTTAGACATGCAAGGTTGATGATCCAGCATGAAAGAAGGAAGCCTTGCCAACCAAACATGTCTGTGATGTGGCCATGATGGAAACTGGACTGCAGAGTCCCAAGCCATGCCTGCTATTCTGATGGGCTTCTTTTCTCCTTTCTTTACATCTGCTCATTTAGTGTGTGTGCATGTGTGCATATGTGTGTAGGGTGTACACGTGTGTGTAGGATACACGTGCTACTGCACAAATGAGGTTGGAAGACAGCTCGTCGTAATCAGTCAGTTCTCTCCTATTGTGTGAGTTCTGGGAAATGAATTCCAGTTGTCTGGCTTGGGGGCAGGTGCCATTACCTACTAAACCATCTTGCATCTGATTTTCTATTATTTTTTGACATCCCCTAATTAAGGAAGAAGGAGAGGGGACTACAGAGTTGGACCTGTAAGCTGCTCTCATCTCTGAGAGTGTCTCACCCTTCGGTCCTGGGAAGGCAAGTTTGAGTGGTAACACCTTTGATAAAGTCCGGAATGGAGGAAATCCCGGAATGCTTGGTGCTTGGCGATCATGGTGAAATGACCTGGCTTGGGTGTCAGCTATTGAAATAGAAAGGAGAACCTGAAGTTGATGTAGAACCTGAAGTTGGCCGGAGGTCAGTTCCCAGAGGGCAGATTGTCATGAAAGCCAGAAGTGGACGACTGCAGTAATGGCAGTCCCCAGGTCCTGGAGCTCAAAGGTGATGGGTGACTGCTACACTGAGTGTCATGTGATTTGGGGCTGTGTGTGGCTCAGTTGGTGGAGTGCCCACACATGCAGTCCCAGCACCTCATATACCTGGGTGTGCTGATAACACCCCTATAATCCCAGCACTTAGGAGGCAAAGGCAGGAGAATAAGAAGTTGAAGATCATCCTCAGCTACACAGCAAGTTCGAGGTCAGCCTGGGCAACATGAGGCCCTTCACATGACTGGGACTCTCTGAGGGTGACCTCTGGCCAGACCTGTAAGCTATATGGTGACCCTCTAGTTCCACACCTCTTATTGACCACGTGTTTCATACATGTTGTCAGGCTCCGTCCCAGGCAGGTGCGGGCAGTTCCCACTTTACAGATGAGGAACCTAGTGAAGGGTCTCCCCCACTGACACACAAGGGACCTGAGAGGCTGGATGACGTCTGAGCGCCCGCTCCACCTGCTGGAATTTGCTGCCTCTGGATAGCCAGTCCTTTGCCCCGCACCTTCTGCTGGCCACTTACTCTGGCACCCATTAGCAACTGACGGAATGGAGCAAGCGAGCCTGTGAAAGGTTGTCCAGATTTTTTTCCCCTGGGCTAAATCAGGATTTGACCTTTTAGTATCGAGTGAAGTTTTCACACTTAACACCATGGACACCACAAAACGGTGATCTTTCCATGTTAATGTGCAAAAGTCAGCGTTACATTTGGAGTGTCAGAGAGTGGGCCTGATGCTAAATTGAGAGCCTTTTAAGGTCACCCCAGTTGGGTGGAGGAGGGACATCATCAGCCAGAAGAATTTTCCCAAGATCTGGACCCCCTACAAACCTGACAGGAGGTGTCGTCCAGGTCCGGCAGAGACAGAAAAGGAAAACTGGCCTTTCTACACTCTGCCTGGCCTCACATCTCCACAGACACTGAAGATGATCGGAGCTCACCTGGGCCCATGCTGGGCGGGAAAGACTGCACCCAGTCCTGCCCACCTTGGTCAACACTGCTGCAGCAGCTAGCAGGGCTCTTCCACCCAAGTCCCCAGGACCAAACGCTAGCTGTCTGTCTTGGTGGCTAGTTAGGCTTAGTACCTATACCTAGCACAGTGGGCTGCCCCAGGGTCCGCCATTCTAGTCTCCCCAGCCCCTGGCCTAAAGGTAAGAAGAGAACCTCAACCCAATCTTCAATTGCAGTTAGGCATGCTGGCTCACATCCGTAATCCCAGCCCAAGTAAAGGGGAGGCAGGAATGTTGCCAGAAGTTCAAGGCCGGCCTGGAATACAGCTTGAGACTCAGTCTCCATAAAACCAAAACATGGTGCAGGGATGGCTCAGTGGGTAAAGTGCTTGCTACACAAGCATAAGTATCTGAGTTCAGTCCCCAGAACCCACATGAAAGCCAGCATAGCCACACACACACACACACACACACACACACACACGTCTGTAACCCAAAGCAACATGGCAGCTACTGACTCGCCAGCCTGACCAAAGTCGTGTACTTGAGCTTCGGTGAGAGATGTTGTCTCAAGAAATGTGAGGTGGAGGACTGGAGAGATGGCTCCGCTGGTAAAGACACCTGCCACCAACTCTAATGACCCGAATTCAATACCCGGAACCCACAGGGTCAATGGAGAGAGAATCATTCCTCAAAGCTGTCCTCTGACTTCCACACACGTGTTATGGCATGCCATGACTCACGCATGCAAGTGTGCGCACAAGCACATGAAATGTCATATGTACAAACATACATGGAGAGAGAGCAAGAGAAGAGAAACACCCCATGTCAGCCTCTGCTTCCACAGGTGCACAAGCACACGTATGCATACATGTACACATACACAAAGAAGTAAATAAAATTATTTTTAAAAAAATTTAAATTGTATTTCCTATGCATGAAAACTACTTGAAAAGCTGAGCCTTCAAGTTCACAGACACATCAAGTTCCCTCCTTGTAACAACCTTGAGGTGACCAGTAGCCAAGGAGGAACTCCAGCCGGGAGACAAGGTGTGCCACTTGGGGACAGGAGCACCTCAACAGCCACAAGCTTCATCCATGCATGGCCTGCTTCTCCTAGGACAGATGGGGGCAGGGAAGGGTGTAAATGGGAGACCAGATGCTGTTGAGCCAGCCCAGGAAGGCAGTGAGAGAGCCCAGTGGTACCCTTAGCCTGCACCAAGCACTCAGACTGACTCAGGGCTTTGGCACTCCCATCTCAGTCAGAGGCTCTTTCTCCCTTACAAAAGGAGCCCAATGGCTCCCTTGGAGGGAAGTAGGTAGTGCAAATAAACAAAGCAGGGAAAGAATGCGGTCATTTCTGCTAGCTGGGCACCTCCAGAACGCCAGGGGTGCACTGCTGCCAGCCTCTGGGGACAAGAATGGCTTCTGTGGAAAGCGGGATCACACTGTGTGCCATGAAACTGCTGGTTCCTCTCAACAAAGGTCAGACGGTGACGTCTCGAGATGCTGTACCCTTCTCCCCGAAAAGCCCAGCAGCAGGGACAGGCAACTCCAGGCAGTTCATCAGGGACCCAGTTCCTTGGTGCATGTGGTGGAAACTGAGTCAGGACACTGTCTCAGCTGCAGAAAAGGAGAAACACTTGGAGAGCATGTGCTGGTGTCTGGGATAGATTGTTCCGTATGACTTCGTCGGAGTCACAGAGAAGCAGCACTCAGCCCGCTCTTCCCTGGCTGGCAGCTGACCCCTGCTATGCGACTGAGCCCACAAGTAGAAAAGGGGGCAGTTATTCGTTAGATAAGCCTCCATCCCAGGCCTCGGCCAGTCAGATGGGAGCTGAGAGGGGAGGGGAGCTCCAGCCTGTATGAGAAGGACAGAAATTTCTTAAGATCTGAGAACTTTAAAAACTATCTGGCCAAGCAGTGGTGACGCTCACCTTTAATCCCAGCACTTGGGAGACAGAGGCAAGTGAATCTCTGTGGTTTGGAGGCCAGCCTGGGCTACAGAGTGAGTTCCAGGACAGCAGGGCAACAGAGAAACCTTGTCTCAAAAAAAAAAAAAAAACTTGTCCCAAATAATCATGTAGCCATTTTTGCCTTTTCTCTATACTAGGTACCAGTTTCTGCAGAATTGTATACTAAAAACTGTTTTTGTTTTGTTTTTGTTGTTTTTTTTTCCCACTGTTCTCTGGAGTTTGTTACTATCTTATTTCCAACATTAACACCATACCCCCAACCTAGCCTAGTACGCTGAGGGTCCTCTCATAGTTCCTTAGCAGGAGTTAGTCCCACGTTATGACTAGCTGCAAGGGATTCTGAGAGAAGCAGCCTCTGCCATTTAGTAATCATGATTTATGTAATGACTCTCCCATGACTTTTTTTTTTTTGGTTTTTCGAGACAGGGTTTCTCTGTGGTTTTGAAGCCTGTCCTGGAACTAGCTCTTGTAGACCAGGTTGGTCTCGAACTCACAGAGATCCGCCTGCTTCTGCCTCCCGAGTGCTGGGATTAAAGGCGTGCGCCACCACTGCCCAGCGACATTTTTTTTTTTTTTTTTTTTTTTTTTTTTTTTGGTTTTTGGAGACAGGGTTTCTCTGTAGCTTTGATGCCCATCCCGGAACTAGCTCTTGTAGACCAGGCTGGCCTCGAACTCCTAGAGATCCGCCTGCCTCTGCCTCCCAAGTGCTGGGATTAAAGGTGTGCGCCACCACCACCTGGCTTCCCATGACATTTTTTAAATACTTTATTTTGAAGTAATTTGTAAGTCACAAGAAGTTGCAAAGAAATACCTGGAAAGTATGGAGACCCCATATATATAACGATTGCAATATTCAAACCACGAGGCTGGCATGGGTGTGCTGACTGCAAAATCACAGTTCTTTCCTCAAAGGGGATAAGAAATAGTTTATTCTGAGCCAAATACAAGTGGTGATGGTTCAGGAACACAGATTTAGGTTACCTTAAATTTCATGTGCCAATGTAGCAACAGTTTGATGGAGTTTTTATTGTAACAGAACAAAGAAAGTCACAAATCAAGACACTTCCCAAATACCTTGGCAGGAACATTAAGGTGTAGAAAGATAAGACCTACAAGGTTAAGAGATGAGTCAACCTGGAATCTACCTGAGGCCTGGCAACAGGTGCTGAGAGGTCCTGATCATGCCCAGCCAACGAGGGGCGACCATGCAATGTCACCAGATCAGCCTGGGTGCTGGGAAGAGGGTATATTAGGCTCTCCCCGTTGCTGAATAAATGAGTCTACTGTTTACCTTTTACCTGACTCCCAGCGTCTGTTCCGTTGACTCCACACCTTGCCACCCCCTCTCCCAAGGGAGCCATTAGGACCCAGCAACATCTGGCACCCGAACAGGGACTTCTGGCATGGATTTTAAACTCTCCTGGTCAGGGTGTCTTATTTTGTTGTGGCTGTAATTTGGGGGTATTGATTTTTGTCTGGTTTTGCCGTCACTGTTTACGGCAAGGATAGTTACTTTCCCGGCACCGGTTCTGGTCATCTCTCTCCTCTCACTCGCCGTGCCAGATAACACCAGGATGAGCATTTCAGTAAGAAGCCCCTCAGTGTTGTGTATTTCTGGTCCCTTTGGCAGGTAAGCATTAGGATCCCCCCCCCCCTTCTTTTGTGTTGTCTGTCGTGTTTGTCTACCCATCCGATTAGGAGGGCACATTTTGTTCTGTTTCAGTTTGCCTGGTACCTCCACGTAAGAGCTGACCCCCAGGAGGAAGAACCAAGCTCGACTCCTGAACACCATCCCTCATCCGGAGACACTGTGTGGGTATTCGGCCATGGCCTAAAGAGACATGGAAATCCCCCACTAAGCATAAACATAAATAAATGTCCAACACAGTTTCCACCCCTGTTGACTGCCGTCTTCTCTCTGACTGTTGTCTGATCTCTCTACCGCATCTGGTGAGAAGGAGGAAGGAGGCAGACCATTCAGGCCCCATGAAACCCGCTGAGGCTAGCACACCCACAGTCAAGACCGCACGTGCTGCTCCCCGGCAGCTCCACTCCCACCATGGAAAGCTCTGCCTCTGCCTCAGTACCCTCTGAGTGAGGTGCCTCTCTCTTGTCTGGAAGGTGGCTAACAAGTCAGACCCGGATTCACCTCACTTCCAACAGGTCCTCACTCAATGGGAAATGAAACTACAGACTTAACTGTGATCAGTCCTCATTTTTATGATACCTTCTGAGGTAAGGAGTGTTAGTTTAGCATGCCAGGAGCTGGCTAAATACATTAAGGGCCCATGGTCAGCTAAGTTTCAATATTATTCATTACAGCTAACACATGAAAATTTTCAATTAAATAAGACAAGGGCAGAGGGTATGGCTGTTGACTCTTCATTTTTTTTTTTTGCAAAGGTTTGGCATAATATAAAAAGGCTATTTGATCCCTCCTTGACGCGCACATATGCCTTAATTGGCAAGATGGTATTGTTAATCCTTATTCTCTCTTTTTTTAAGATTTATTTATTTATTATGTATACAGTGTTCTGTCTGTCTATATGCTTGCTGGCCAGAAGAGGGACCAAATCTCATTACAGATGGCTGTGAGCCACCATGTGGTTGCTGGGAATTGAACTCAGGACCTCTGGAAGAGCAGTCAATGCTCTTAATCTCTGAGCCATCTCTCCAGTCCTCCTTATTCTCTTTAAGAGAATTCCTTAAATTAATTCCTGCAGCAGATCCAGCAGCAGCGGGCAGCATTCTTCAGGTGCCAATGGCTCCTTACAGTCCTTCACAGGAGCTTGTGCAGGCCTGGTTATCTGACATTCAAAAGGCTACCACCAACCACACACCCCCACGCAGCTCTCCAGGGATGGCCGCTCTCCAAGTGCCGGTAGTCAGTAATGGGTAAGAGCTTGTTCTGCAGACCAACCGAAGACAGGCACGGTCAGCTGCTGAGCCCTCCGTAGGCAGGGTCAACAAGGCCTGAGCTAAGAACTCTGGCTCCCACCGAGTGCCCTGTCATAAATAAAAAAGGTTAGATATGCAGGAAGCTAAGGCCTGTGAGACTGAGAAATAAGTCAGCAACAGGTGCTGTCAGAGTTCCTGATGGTGCCCAGCCAGTGAGGAATGACCATGCAATGTCACCAGATCAGGACACAGCCCAGTGTCTGTGCTGTTGACTCTGTGCCTTCTCACCCCCTCCCCCAAGGGAGCTGTTAGGACCCAGGAACAATTAGGTAGCAGGTTTCCGCAAGGCGGTGGTGGGGTTGTTTCCTCCGCTACAGGCCTCAGGTGTTACAACATCTTCACCTCTTTGTTAGCTGGAAACTAGGGACCTTTTTTTACATTCCAAAAGATCTACCTACTGCTCACAAAGATGTTAGGTGGGGTACAGAGGAGAGCAATACAGAGATAGAGTGCAAAAGATGTCTCGATACTGTGGGTCCTGCAACATTTCAGCCTCTCCACAGTCACTGAAATTCTAGTCAGTACAGTACAAGGAGGCTGTTCAGTTTCCTGGGGCACCACTGTGTGTGTGTGTGTGTGTGTGCACGCGCACGCCTGTGTGTGTTTGGCTGCACATGGTTGGGCATGTATATACATGAGTGTCCGTGTGGAGGCCAAAGGACAATCTGAGATGTCCTTCCTCAGGAGCTGGTCCCCCTTGGACCACAGCTGCAGTGGCTCATGTGTGCTTGGGTAGCTGAACATGGTAAGATGCTTCCTGAGAAAGTCGCTTCCTAGGGGCCCTGGGGTGGGGGTGGGGGGCTGCAGAACTCTCTTCTCAGAGCAAAGTCTTTCACCTCAGTGAAACTCTTTTTTTTTTTTTTTTTTTTTTTTTTTTTTTTTTTTTTTTGGTTTTTCGAGACAGGGTTTCTCTGTGGTTTTGGAGCCTGTCCTGGAACTAGCTCTTGTAGACCAGGCTGGTCTCGAACTCACAGAGATCCGCCTGCCTCTGCCTCCCAAGTGCTGGGATTAAAGGCGTGCGCCACCACCGCCCGGCCTCAGTGAAACTCTTTACGCCTTTATGCCAGCGATGGGCAGGGTCCGGGAGGCCCAGGGATGCCTAAGGTGTCCTCCAGGAGTCTTTCCCACTGTCCCACTATGAAGCACTGTTTCTTTTAACATCCCTAAAAGCATCAGTAAACAAACATTCATTCTTTAGCCCCAGTTCACACTCACTCGTTTCCTGGGCAAAGCACAAGCTTCCCCAGCCTTTCCACTCTGCTTTGATTCTCATTCTCACTAGAAACCTGGCTAAATGCAGCCAACAAGAGCCATGCCACAGCCTGCCTGCTGGGATGATTCAGATGGCTTCCACTAAGGTTTCTTTCCCATCATCTTTAAACTGAGCCAGCCACAGTCTCAGGGCGTGGGCACAATCCACACTAGTGCGTTGCTAGAACGAATGACACCCGGGCTAATTTCTAGCAGACTCTGTCAATCTGTGGCCTCACACGCGTGGCCTTCACTGGCCACACTCCTGGCAGTATTTGGGTCTTTCAGGCCCCACTGGAATCTCCCACTGAGCTCTTCTTATAGCACTAAATGGCTGCTCTAGCCAGAGCTCCAGACTCTCCTGTATTCCTCCTACAAACTAGTTCTGCAGGCCTAAGGACCGCATGCGGGGCTTATCACAATGACTCACTTCTCTGATGCAATCGTCTATATTATTGTCCTGTTGTTCTGACAAAATACCTTAAAAAGGTGAAGGAAGCCAAGTGAGGTGACTCAGACCTGGAATTTGGAATGCAAGAGCAACAGAGGAGAGTTCAGGGCAGGCCTGTGTCATGATTTCTGAGGTTTCTGCCCATCACGGAAGAGAAGTCACACACATCCAGTCTCTGCTGGTAGTGAAGCCACATTGTCCTTTCCCCGTGGTAAGCATGTCACTGAGAAACATGGCGGGTCATGTGGACCTGCCCAAGCTTCCCCAGTGGCCTCGTGATGCCCACTGCCTCTTATTGCCCCCTCTAAGAACAGAATCCAGAGAAAGGAACTCCAAAGGCTGATGGGAGTCACACAGAGGACAGGCCCACCTTCCTCAGGTTCCGTGGTCCAGCCTCAGCCACAGGGCACAGCTCTCATCAGCACAGTGTGGTCCAGCCTCAGCCACGGGGCACAGCTCTCATCAGCACAGTGTTCTAAAGCACCCAACAGCATCGTGACTGCCCCCACCCCCAGGTCCTGCCTGTGCTGCATACAGCCAAGTGCCGTGCCCTCTTTCCTTGATTAGTGGCAGCTCTTTTTTGCCGTAACCTTTTGATATTTGACTCTGTACCAGCCTTTCATTTCCAGAGGGTAGTTGGTGAAATTAATGATTGCCAAAAGGCTATAGTTAATTCTCTCTTTTCCTGTTTCTTTCCATTAGTTTGCAAATCAGCAAAGTTCAAGAAAACTTCCACGTATAAAAGCTCAGGCGCCTAACGAGGAGGCCACAGCTGCTCTCAGCCTTAGAAAACTCTGGAGCCACTGTCGGGGAAGCCACTGTCGGGGCACGGTTGTGCAAGACAAGCCTATTGGCTGAGGAGACGGAGCCAACTGCTGGCCATGGCCTGGCAGGACCTGAAAACCTGAGTTGGGTGTGTGTGCTGCCATCCTCAGCCCCTGTGAGTGGTGTGTGTGTGTGTGTGTGTGTGAGCATCCTCAGCCCCTGTGAGTGGTGTGTGTGTGTGTGTGTCAGCATCCTCAGCCCCTGTGAGTGGTGTGTGTGTGTGTGTGTCAGCATCCTCAGCCCCTGTGAGTGGTGTGTGTGTGTGTCAGCATCCTCAGCCCCCTGTGAGTGTGGGGGTGACACCATCCTCAGCCCCTGTGAATGTGGGGGTGACATCGTCCTCAGCCCCTGTGAGTGGTGTGTGTGTGTCAGCATCCTCAGCCCCTGTGAGTGGTGTGTGTGTGTGTGTGTGTGTCAGCATCCTCAGCCCCTGTGAGTGGTGTGTGTGTGTGTGTGTCAGCATCCTCAGCCCCTGTGAGTGGTGTGTGTGTGTGTGTGTGACAGCATCCTCAGCCCCTGTGAGTGGTGTGTGTGTGTGTGTGTCAGCATCCTCAGCCCCTGTGAGTGGTGTGTGTGTGTGACAGCATCCTCAGCCCCTGTGAGTGGTGTGTGTGTGTGTGTGTGTGTGTGACAGCATCCTCAGCCCCTGTGAGTGGTGTGTGTGTGTGTGTGTGTGACAGCATCCTCAGCCCCTGTGAGTGGTGTGTTTGTGTGTGTGTGTGTGACAGCATCCTCAGCCCCCTGTGAGTGTGGGGGTGACACCATCCTCAGCCCCTGTGAATGTGGGGGTGACATCGTCCTCAGTCCCCTGTGAATGTGGGGGTGACATCATCCTCAGCCCCTGTGAATGTGGGGGTGACACTGTCCCCAGTGACCTCGGAAAGATCCCGAATCTGTCCTCACAATCCATGTGGCCCCAGCACACCTGCTTCCAAGCACTTCAACCTGCTTCAGTCATCAAAGAACCAGGAAGGTTACAACCCCAAGGCTTGGTGGCAGTTCCTAACCCTCCGAGTGTGACTGGCTTGGTGACCTATAAATGAGGACATGTAAGGAAAAAATGACATCACCATAGAGACATCTGGCAAAGGCCTCCTCACCCAGAGGCCCAGGTCATCACAGTGCTGCAGTGAGCCTCGCTGCTGGCGGGGAGGTTTCTCGCTTAGTAAGTCTCTTTTCCCCCGAATCCGTAACCACAGGCAAATCTGAATGAAGCATTTGAATAACATATTGTGAGGCTCCTTCTGCAGAGCTCCTGAGCAGTGTTCTTCAGCAGGAGGGGCTGGGGCAGGAAGGAGACAAGGGTAAGGACGCTGCAGATACACCTCTGAGCCCTGTGTGTGGCTGTCAAACAGAAAATAGACATCCGAAGAAAAGATGGCAGAGGAACGGGAAAGCTGGCTTGGTTGATAAAAGGCTGATCAGCGCGAGTGAGGATGTGAGGTCAGATCCTCTGTGCCCACGTAGAAAAGCTGGGTGCAGACATGTACACCTATAATCCCACCACTGGGGAGGCAGAGGCAGGAGGATTGCTGGTGTTAGTGAGCTCCAGGTTTAGTGAGAGACCCTGTCTCAAAGAATAAGGGGGAGGGCAGCCAAGGAGACCGCCTAGCGTCTAGCTCTGACTTGCTTGCACATCAGTGGGGGAGGGGAGCTCGAGTAGAATCTGGGGTTGACTTTACAGTCAGTGCTGAGAACATTGCTTCACACAAACACCTAGTACAGAATGGCAAGAGTTTCCACTACAGGAATTATTGAAAATCCTATCCTAATTTAATGACTTTTTGTTTTAGGTTTGCTTTTTATTCTTGATTACGTACATGAGTGTACATCTGTGTGTGGGTTTATGCACTAGAAGGCCAGGAGCTGAAACCCCAGGAGCTGGAGTTACAGACAGCTGCAAGCTGCCTGACATGAGACCTGAGAACCGAACCTTCGTCCCCTGCAACAACTGAGCCACCTCTCCAAGGCCATCACTTAGTAATTGTTTCCAGTGAAGCTGAGGTCAGCAACTCAGACGGTGATTTTAAAAAGTGCGCACTTCAGAGGAAGACAATTCCGTGTTGTAACCTGGCATCTACGTGCCGAGGCGTGGCCTTAAGAAGGTACTACAAGTCTGTGGGTTGTTTTGTAGTTAAACTGTTACATTTCTCAAGCAAAACCTTTGCATGCGAAGTAAACGAAAGAGATTGGCACCTGAGCTGAGGTGACCCAGACAGCAGCCTGGATGCTGCTTGGTGTGATGGGATTGCTCATGTTTCGTCCGTGCTCAGAACCAGGGCTGAGGTAACGTGACACTGGGGATGCAGCACAGGCGAAAGCTGCTAGCAAAACCTCAGACTCAAGCTGGGCTGGGGTGGTGCACACCTTTAATCCCAGCACTTGAGAGGCAGAGGCCGGTGGATCTCTGTGAGCCTGGCCTACACAGCTAGTTCCAGGACAGCCAGTACTACACAAAGAAATCATGTCTTAGAAAAACAAAAAACCCTCAGACTCACAACGTATCTGGGTTTTTTTAATATTATTATTAATTTTTGGCCTTTTTCTTTCAGAAGTCTTTTACTGTTGTCAAGTTTAACCACAGCTCCATGGGCAGTTCCAGCCTGAGGTCATGAGCCACTGGTCTAAGAAGCTGTGATCTAAGCCCCCTTGCTTTGGGCCTTCTGTCCTTCAGCCTGGCCAGCCCTAGTATGTCCCCAAGGCTGGCTTGTTTGCCTAGAGGCCAGCTGGTCCTTCCTAGGGCCCCAGGCTCCAGGCGAGATGCATACAGACCCAAAGTCCCGGGTGGGGGGGAGGTGACAGGGGAGCCATTGCCAAGCTGTGTTCTGTCTGGAGAAACGTGTCTCCTGGTTTTAGACAGAACACCCTCATGAGTGACATGTCTAATCTCTTCCTGTGCTCCCTGGCTTCAGCCTTCCCTCCCCAGGGTCTCCCACAGCCAGGATCGGGTTTTGAACCAGCAGCTTTGGGCTGAAGGTGCTTGAACCTCAGGACAGGATGAGGCAGGCTCAGCTGAGTTTTTCCCCAGGATCCACACTTTCTTTCTCACGGAAGCCCTGGGATAAAGATTTCCATCATCCCGCCCCTGACTGAGGTGTGCCTTGTGAGGTGTCCTCAGTGCAGCAATCACAAGAGGGAGAGCCTTTCTGTCCCCTCCTCTCTTTTCTGCTGGTGCGGATGGACGTGATGACTGGAGCTCCAGCAGCCATCCTGGATCTTGAGGCCCAATTCCCATGTTCAAGACAGAACTGAGGTGTCTTCGGTTTTCTTGCCACTCACAGCCAACTTGACCCCGAGGGCACAGGAAGTGTAAGGGCCATTAGCTTTAAATCTCCCCACCCTACAAGCTCCCTTTCTGCTTCTCTAGGTCACCTAATGGAGGAACTGAGAGTGCTGGTTAGTTTGGGTTTTGATTTGTCTGCTTGCTCACTTGGCTTTTTGTTCTTGGGTACGGGATTTGTGTCCCAGCTCCCCCCAGTCACTAGCACCTCCATCCTGCCAGCCCGTGTCCAGACCACATTAGTTTGGTTGCTGCTGCTGTTTCATACAGCTAAAGGTTATTGCATCCATCTTTAGTCAAGAAAGGCAATTCATTAGCATAGTTCTGCCTGCGGAGGCAAGCAGCTTCGTGATCTCATGCTTTAAGTAGCGGTCGGCCCGTGGCTTCCCGTCTCTGCTTTGAAGTTCATTGTCTGTGTTGGCCTTGGTGCTGGGCAGCAGAGGGGTGGCTTTCTCCCTCTCCTCTTAGGCCTCCCCGCCCTTCTGTGCCATTTCTCATCTTGACTCACCATGCCTGTAACTCCTGTCCTGTGACAAGTATCGATCACTGATTAAGCCATCAAGCCATGGGCAACAACTTTAAATGTTTAGCACCAGGCCACGCATTATCTTCTTCAGCATTCGAGAGTTCTGTCCTGGCTCAGAGCAGCCGGCAAAGGCCCTTCCCACATCTCACCCTTGTGTGCCCGGAAACCAGGGGGATGAGAACGTGGGAAGCCAAATCTCGTTCCCTAGGCCGCTCCACTTTGTGTAAATAAAATTTTAACATGCATTTGAAGAAATGTTGATATTGTGTCTGTGTGTGTGTCTGTGTGTGTGTCTTTGTCTGTGTCTCTGTGTGTACAGATGTGTGTCTTTGTGTCTCTGTGTGTGTGACTGTGGCTGTATGTGCTTTGTGTTTGTGTGTGTGTGTCTATGTGTATATGTGTGTATGCGTGTGTGTGTTTGTCTGTACATGTATGTGTGTATATGTGTGTGACTGTGTGTGGATGTATGGGTGGATGTGTATATATGTGTATATGCATATATGTGTATATCTTTGTCTGTGACTGTGTGTGTGGCTGCATTTGTGCCTGTGTGTATGTGTGTTTATGTGTATAGTGTGTGTATGTGTGTATGTGTCTGTCTTTGTGTGTGTGTGTGTTTACATGGACTCATCTGGAGGTTACAGTTCAGGAGTTGGGTCTCTCCTTCTACCTTGTTTTGAGGTAGGGTCTCTCTTGTTTCTGCCGCTGTGCTGCATAACCAAGCTGGTTCTGTCTCCACCCCCTGACCCTCCTCACTGTAGAGGTGCTGGGATTACACACAGAGCTACTGCATCAGGCTTTCTTACCAGCTCTTCTGGGGATTGAACGCGGGTCATCAGGCTTCCTCAGCAAGACTGAGCCATCCCCCCAGTCCCACACTGCTCTTTAACCAAACCATGAGCGTTTTCATTCTTGGAAGGGCCTGCGTGAACCCGGGCTCAGCCGTTACTTCTCCGTCAGAGTATAACAAGACCCCCACCAAACGGCTTGCCACCTCTTCTTTTGCCACTGGAGGTGGGGACATCCTAGCTCATGACTCTGTCTTTGCATCTCTCAGGAAGTCACTACCCCGTGTGGGAGCAGTCACTCAGGCTACCTGGGCTGCCCCCTTTCTTTTTATTTTTTTTTTAATTTTTTATTTATTTATTTATTTATTTATTATGTATACAACATTCTGCCTCGATGTATGCCCGCATGCCAGAGGAGGGCGCCAGATCTCAGTACAGATGGTTGTGAGCCACCATGTGGTTGCTGGGAATTGAACTCAGGACCTCTGGAAGAGCAGCCAGTGCTCTTAACCTCTGAGCCATCTCTCCAGCCCCGGGCTGCCCCCTTTCAAGATGACACACCTGCGTGGATACTGGCAGGAAGCCTGGGCTCTTCACCAGAGAGTTGTCCTTGTCCACGCTTCTCAGAGATCAGTCTCACCTCCCCGCAGAGGCAGAGCACAAAGGGGGAGCAGGCGAGGAACTAGTGCTGGCTCTGACCTTGCTCTCCCCCAGTGTCTGCCTCCTCTCTTCGGGAGCTGTGAATCCCTCCTCCTGGCCCCCGGGCAGAGGAGGGCAGAGGCCCAGCACTCGCGCCAATTAACAGACATATTTCATGTCCTCCCAGTTGACCTTTTCTCCTCAAAAGGTTTGCACTTCTCTCTTCATGCAAAGGGTACTCATCCCTCCTGCCCAGAGCCCCCGAAAATACACAATGTGATGGTGTCGGTGGGAGTCTAGGACTCAGGATCCAGCCTGCCAGGAGGGAAGAGGTTCTCAGCAAGGGTTCAGTTCCTTTTCACCTGACAACCAAGTGCTGGACCTTCACAGAACCAGCTCACAGCACAGGTCAGGCGTGGGACAAGGACAGCAAGTACCCACTGTCCCCTTGCCTGGCATGGCAGGATGCCTTCTGTGCCTCCCACGTGAGTGAATGGGAGAGGGGACAGGTCAAATGAGACACAGGGTCAATTCATACTAGTCACTGTCCCATCCCTCCAGCGTCACCTCCCAATCTGTCGCTCTCATCAGTGTGACTCAGTTTATGCTCTTCTCCATCCCTGACACTGGGCATTTAGTGCAAGCCTTTCCCTTTCCCGTTCTCACTTCCGGCCGTCAAATAACAAAGACATTCTGATCTTCCTCCTAACTCCTCCAAGCCTCGACTCATGTGGGTGTGCATACGGGGAGCGTGAGACATCCATCACCCTGTCACACGTGAACTCGGATGGGTGGTGACATCAACATGAGTACCAGGCAAGAAGCTGGCATTTCAGCTCACAGCGACTGGCTCCAGAAATATCTCCAAAGTGACTTAGACCATCAGGAACCACACGTGCAACCATGACGTCACCTCCCCTTGAAGCCACCGTCTCCTTGTCTGTCTTGCCTCAGGCTGTGGATGGGTGAGTCTCAGGGACTGCAAGGGAAAGATGAAAGAACGCTTAAAAGTAAATAAAAGCAAAGATTAAACCTTGTAAGAGCTAAGCCTGGGAGTAGATTCCTGTCTCGGGCTATCTCACACTGCTCTGATTTCTCATCCCCTTCCCCTCTTCAAATTCATCTTCTGGACTTCCAGCCTGACCTTTGGGTGGGGTGGGCTGAATAAATAATAACGAGGTGGTGATAGATGCAGCCAGGTCGTACCAAGAACCTGGGGACTGAAGCCCTGTTGCTGGCTGGGCTCCCCCGAAGCAGATGTTTATACCTATAGTAGTGCCTCAGGCCACAAGCAGATTTGGCGGGTGGACATTTGTTTGGCTCATGGTTCTGGAGGCTGAGACTTTGGTATGGAAGGTGACGTCATCCTCTAGGAAAAGCCAGTATTATCCCAGGGGCTCCTGACAACCAGAGGGGCCAGACCCAGTCTATGCTCAGCAAGGTGGTATCTGGGGAACAGCTCCACTCAGGGCCTTTCTGTGCAGGTTGGGATGGGGAGGGTATAAGTAGGATGGGGGCATACTCAGACCATACAGGAGAGTTGCCTAAAAGGGGCAGGGATGCATCAGGGCTGAGTAGAGGGCACAGAGGAAAATCTCAGCCAGCACAACAGTGCTTGGGGCCACAGAAACAGACTTTTCTGAGAACACCAGACCTGGGTCAGAGAAGACATTGTCAACCCCAGACCTTTTGATGTGATTTGATTTGCACAGACCTGTCTCCAAAATGCCAAACCCATGGCAGGGACTGTCAGGGGACCCCGAATGCAGGTCCTTACCCTCGCACAATGACCCTGTTCATTAGGAAACGGGATGTTCCTGCTAAGGGAGGCACTAGCTACAGTAAGGAAGCCAGCTGCTGAGGAATGGTTTTAGGGGTGTTCCAGTTTAAGGGATCCAGCTCTTCTTTCCCTCCTAACCTATCTCAGCAGCCCTGCAGAACGTGTGTCTGGCTCAGCCAATCGGCTGTTCCCACCATCAACTTTACTCTGGGATCCTGAGCAAGCTGATGGGCGAGATGGGACATCTGGTGGCTAAGGCCCTAGCTTCTCAGCGTGACGATTCCCACCAGGAAAGGCGAACAAGTGTGGACCAGAAGGCTGCCAGGGAGGAATGGCAGGTTCAGCAGACAGGTAAGAATTAGCTGCCACGGTAATTGTCACCTCAGTGACGCGGAGCTATGGAATAATTCCCTCCTAATGAAAAGGAGGCCCGGGCACTGTTAACTCAGCCCCTCAAGTGGGTGGAAGCTGGAAGCCTGAGTGTTCTTTAGGGAAATGATAAGGGAGCCCTCAATTTCAGCCCAATCAGCTATTTTGCTGGGATGATGCAGCTACACCTCCTGGTAAGTTCAAGGGAACTGGGTCAGAGTCACCCACAGTGGAGTCACTTATGAAATGTGGGGGCCGTTTGGTTTTGAGGAGAGAAGTCATAGATAATTGGCTGTCAGAAGAGCTGGTTTTGCTCCTGAAGCTGTAGGGACCTTGCATTCCTTTCCAAGTGGTGGAGTTAAGCTTCCATCCCGAAGCCGCTCCGGACAGGGAGAGGCTACACCTCCCTCTTGGGGTATAAAAGGCAGCAGGCAGGACCTGGGCCATAAGGAGATCCCACTGGGCTAGGATAGGTGTGGGCTCAGCGGCTCCAGCTCTGGGTCTGCCGGGCCTCCTCTGCATTTCCCAGGCCAGCTTGCTCAGAGATGTCATCAGCATCACCGGTTCACTTCCAGGAGCCACTTTCTTGTCCTGAGGGCTCCTCCAGCCCTTTGTGCACCTGGTGGCCAACCAAGTTCACCCCACTTGATGCACTAGGCCAGCTCATCGCTGCTGGCCACCTGAAAAGTGACGTGATCCTCTCAGGTCCTGCTGATCGCTCAGGCTCAGGTGGCATCGAGGTCGCCCCCACTTTGGCTCACTGTCATGTAATCCATCCTACAGAGGAGCTGACTGCCCGGGGGGACATTAAGAGTCAGGCTGCCCAGAAGCCAATACCTACCCGCAAAGCAACATGGGATAGATACCCAGACATTCTGGGAGGGTGGTCAATCTGTTTTCTCAGGGTCCTTGACCATGGCTTCCCTGAGGCTCCCCAGGCCTGGTTAGAACTGTTCATAGTGAACCACCATTGCCCTACCAAACCTCACAAAATACTCAACGTGAGACTGTCTTCTCTCCTTTAACTCACAGAGAAGCCAAGGTCTACAGAGGTCCCCAGCTCTACCTTAGAGGACAAGGACCCTGCCTCAGGGTCGTATACATCATGAAAGGGCCCTTCTTCCTTCAGCCCAGTGGGAATAGGACTCTAGGGACAAGCAGTCTATAGGGTCACAAAGAGTGTGAAAGAGTCATGTGTGGCTCTATAGCCACCAAAGAGGGCATTTCCAAGTGGA
Organism: Chionomys nivalis; assembly: GCF_950005125.1. NCBI lineage: Eukaryota > Metazoa > Chordata > Mammalia > Rodentia > Cricetidae > Chionomys > Chionomys nivalis. The sequence continues at coordinate 44,389,754 of NC_080107.1, forward strand.
GACATCAAAAATGAGTGTAGAAGGACTGGCAGGACTCCAGCAAGGGGAGCTGGGTGGAGCTGGCTCCTGGGAACCAGCAGGGCAAGGGCAGAAGGCCAGCCTGATCTACATAGTGAAAGCCTGTCCAAAACAAAGCAAAAGAAAACACCCAAGGGAGGCCCAGAACCCAGCAGTTACCATGCCCCTGTGGAAACCCCAAGACTGGGGAGCTGGAGTAGGGGTAGGAGGTATCACTGGCCCTCTAGGCCTCCAGTGCCTCCAGCTGGAGGAGAGCCCAGCTGCTGAGGTAGAGCTTTCCCTACCCAGGGCCAACAGAAGGCGAAGCAGATCCCCACCGCCGTCGTCCATGACTTTCTCACATTCCCAGCAGCTCGGGTGCAGCTGCAGCAGGTGGGCGGGTGCAGAGGGTGGCTTTTAAAGCCATCCCAGGCTTTCTCCCTCTTTTAGAGGAACCTGGAGCACGAGAGATGACAGCCAAATGACGCCCATCCCTCTCTCAGGCCTGGTGCGGCCTTTCTTCTGGTAAAAGTTTCCAGCTAAAAATACCTACCCTCCCCCCAGGGCCGGGCCTCCTCAGGGAAGCTGCTAGCTTCCTCTGTGGGTCCTGCATGGAGACTGCTGGTGGGTTTTCCTGTATCAGGAGTTTTCCTAGGCCACTAGCCTGTTGCATGCAATGGTGTGAAAACCAGTAGGCAAATAAGAGGCTAAGAGGAGTGTTGTAACAAGGCTGAGCTGGGGGACAGAGGGTGGCCACCAACTCATGGCCAGGGAGGAGCCCTGCCTTTCTTTCAGAAGGCAAGACCCAGCTCTGAATAGCCGTGCCCGAGTGCTGGCAGTATCCTACCCCCACACCCGGCCCCTGAGGATAAGAAGGCCACCAAGGCAATGGACAGATAACAAAACCTCCGAGCTGGGGACATGACCAACATGCACTAACTGAAATATGGATAAAAGCAGGGGCCATCAGGGACCCTAGCTCCTTCTCTCTTCTCTGAGGTAGCCACCTCCTCTCCATCTTCCCCTTCTCTGACTGTTGAGCCTCTCAGAGGTCGAGGAGGCCACGGCAGCCAGAGGGAGGATGGCCATATTCATGCAGCAAGCCCTCACAGCCTGCGACTGGAGTCTGGGGAGGCAGACGCGGAAGAAGGTTGCACCTGCCAGGTCCTATCAGCTGAAGCAGAACCAAGCACGCTCAGATTGAAGAAGAGGTGACTTAGACTCCTCTTTCCTAGGCAGAAGTTAGAACCTATGACCATGGCTATTTCACAGTTGGTACCTGAAGAGGTGGCCCATGCCTACTGTCCCATCTCTTGAGAGCTGGAGGAAGGAGGATCACAAGTTCAAGGTCGTCTGCTACACAGTGCAGTTGAGGCTCAGGGAGAGGGGAGGAGAGCTGCCCACAGTGCTGAGCTCCAGCCTCAAAGATGCTCTGCCATGGGGCACATGGTTTACCAAAGTTGCTATGGGAACAGGACAGTTTAGAGCTTACAAAGATTTCTAAGGACCAGGCTAGAAGTGACCCCTTGCTCCTCTGGGCTTTTCACAGCCAGTCAGACCCAGCATGGGGCTACACCAAGCTGAACAGGTCTGGAAATATAATGACTGTGTGCTAAACCAAAGGGGAAGAGGGACAAGCATGCACAGCCCACCAGTTCCTCTCTGGAGGTTGAGGCAAGGAGAAGATGGCTCCACCAAGGACATCTTAGCTCCACCTGCAGCCTGTGGGACAAAGGTCTTTTTTTTTTTTTTTTTTTTTTTTTTTTTTTTTTTGGTTTTTCGAGACAGGGTTTCTCTGTAGCTTTGGTGCCTGTCCCGGAACTAGCTCTTGTAGATCAGGCTGGCCTCGAACTCCCAGAGATCCGCCTGCCTCTGCCTCCCAAGTGCTGGGATTAAAGGCGTGCGCCACCACCGCCTGGCCGACAAAGGTCTTTTATACTGTCACTTGTATTATTTTTAATAAGATGTTGATTGACCAGTAGCCAGGCAGGAAGAATAGGCGGGGCAACGGCAATGAGGCAGGAAGTAGAGGCATGGCAGCAGAATTCTGGGAAGAGGGAAACTCAGTCTGCAGTCGTGACCCAGATACAGAGGAAGCAAGATGTGACTGCCTTGCTGAAAAAGGTACCAAGCCACATGGCTACCACAGATGAGAATATGGACCTATATAAGATTTAAGTTAGTAAGAGTTAATAAGAAGCCTGAGATACTAGGCCGATCAGTTTATAATTAATATAGACCTCTGTGTGGTTTCTTTGGGACTTAATGACTGTGGGAACCGGGCAGGACAGAAAACTCAGCCAACATGTGCTCCTCCCTTGCTCCAGGCACAGGACAGTACACAGGATAACTAACCTAGGAATGTGTAACACCTGAGGCTCTGCTCTAGTTTCTGTGTCCAGCAAACTTAGGAGTCCAGACATGGCTCTTACAGCTCTCCACTGGTCACCCTTGTGGGGACAAGGAGTGCCCAGGAACCCGATGCTCAATGGCCAGGAAGATGGTGAGGTGGTTTGAATAAAAATGCCCATAGGCTTATAGGGAGCGGCAGTATTTGAAAGAATTAGAATGTGGCCTTGTAGGTGTGGTCTCATTGGGGGAAATGTGTCACTGGGAATGGGCTTTGGGATTTCAAGTGTCCAAGGCAAGCCCAGTGGCTCTCTCTCTTCCTGCTGCCTGTTAATCCAGATGCAGAACTCTTGGCTCCTTCTCCAGCACCGTGTCTGCCTGTGTGCTGCCATGCTTCCTTGCCATGATGACGGTGGACTAAACCTTCTGAAACTGTAAGCCAGCCCCAATTAAATGTTTTACTTTGTAGGCATTACTGGGGTCATGGTCTCTTCACAGCAATAGAACCCCGACTAAGACAGAGGTCTCGTGTGAAGCTTTGCTTTGCTTTGTTTTTATGTGTATGAGTACTTCTCTACATGTATGTTTGTGCACCATGTACCTGGTGACTGCAGGGGACAGAAGAGGGTGTCAGATGCCCTGAAACTGGAGGTATGGGTGGTCGTGAGCAACCATGTGGGTTCTGGGACTCAAACTTGCATCCTCTGGAAGAACAGCCAGTGCCCTTAACCCCTGAGTCATCTCTCCAGGCCCCAGCCAGTGCCCTTAATCTCTGTCTATCTCTCCAGCCCCTGGTGTGAAGTCTTGCTGAGAACAGTTGGAGTCTTAAACCAAGTAGATGGAGATGAGGCACAAAGGGGCATGGCGGGGCTTGCGGCTCTGAGAAGCTTCTGGGAGAGAAGCTGGAAACTGGCAGGATCCTCTGGAGAAGGGACAAGGAACTGGGAGCAACAGGAGGCCCAGGAGATGCAGCAGGCTGGTAAAGCTGGGATGGCATGTCACAGCCTCTGAACTAGAGCACCCTGGCCCTGGACTTCCTGCCAGCCAGGGAGACCCAACCCCACCCCTCTATCTCCTGTCACAGACTGACAAGAGAAAGATATAGACACTTTGTGGTTCTGTGTGGGAGCACTGGTAAGCAAGCAGATGCCAATGAAACAGCTGGAGTGGGATGTTTACATGCCGGCCAAGAGGCAGGGCAGCAGAGAATAAGAATGTATGCGCCAGGGGGGCGTGACCAGGCCACCAGTTGGGCAACTGACCCAGAAGACAAAGGCTGGTCTAACTGGGTTTGTCTGTGCCTCCGCTCTCCGTCTCCGATGATTTCATTTTGCTTTTATTCTAGACACAGGGTCTTAACTTTGCAGACACAACCTTCCTTCCCTGTCACAACTGTCCAGAGCAAACACGCGCTCCTGCCCTGCTGGTGCCCCAGCAGCATGGTCCAGACCGTCACCAGAGGCTGGTGGACAGGAGCAAGGGCAGCGGGAGTAGGCCTGGTCATGGGGGCATGATCAAGGGCAGCTGTGACGATGCCCTGGGTGGCAGTACCGACCAGTGCCATGGGGAGCGGGTGGTGACAATGGCTCAGCATCCTTACTGACGCAGAACTGCAGTTGGGGACCCTTCCTCCTGTCTTCACAGGCTCCATACTCACAGCCAGGTCCTCTGGCCTCTGGAGATCTCAGAAGCCCCAACACCTGGCTGGCGACTTCATTTTCTGCTTAAGTCGACTGGAAGCAATTTGCTTTGCTTACAAAGAAGAGCCCATCGGTTGTCGGCATCCCTGGTGGTGTTCCCCAGAGAACGCCCAAGCAATAAAATGCGCTGTAAAGTTCTTTTAGTAAGTTCTTTTGAAAAATTATCTCGTAAATAATACATGTTCACTATTTTCAAAAGCAAGAAATAAAGAGAAACACAAAGAAGAAATAAAAATATCTCATAATCACAACACCCAGAGATGAGAGTTTCTGCTTTGCAGCAGACCCTTCCAGCACAGAAGAGGATGTCTTTTATTTATTTATTTATTTATTTATTTATTTATTTATTTATTTATTTTAATGAGTTTGTCTGGGAATTGGCTGAGTTGCATATTTGCCCAACATACACAAAGCCTTGGGCTCCATCCCAACACCACATAAATACCTGGGTATGATGGCACACGCCTGCAATCCCCAGCACTTAGGAGGTATGGGGGGGTTAGAAGTTCAAGGTCACCCTCAGCCACGTTGCAAGTTCAGGGCCAGCCTGGGATACGTAAGATTCTGTTTTAAAAAAAATGGAGGGGCTGAAGAGATGGTTCAGTGGTTAGGATCGTGTGCTGCTGCTGCAGAGAACCTGCTTGCTTCTCAGCATTCATTCAGGCAGGGGACAGTCACCTGTAGCTCCAGATAGAGGAGGACCTAGGCTCTCTGTCTTCCTCAGCCTCTCTCTCTCTGTCTCTCTCTGTCTCTCTCTTGCCCTCCCTCCCTCTCTTCCTCCCCCTCCCCGACAAATAAATAAATAAATCTTAAAAATGCAGGGGCAGTGAGGAAACAAAATCCATTGTTGAGGCTGCAGAGATGGCCCCCCGCAGTGGAGAGCTCCGGCTGCAGGGGACCCAGGTTAGGTCCCCAGCGCCCTCTCTTGGATTCACAGTCATTTGTAACTCCTGTCTCAGGGGATCTGATGCCTCTTCTGATTTCTGAGGACACCAGGCACACACATAGTGCACATATATACATGTAGATATCTATACATATTAAATTAAATTTATTTTTAAAAAAAATACATCACAGGTTTACTTGATATATAAGTTTTCTATAATTTAATCCCTCAGTGTTTGATTTTATTTTTTCATTCTATTTATTTTTATTTGCTGATCATCATCATCATCATTATTACTCTGCTTTTGTTTTTTTAAAAAATATTTTATAATTTATTTAACTTTATTTTATGTGCATTGGTGCAAAGGTGTTAGATCCCCTGCAACTAGATCTTCAGACAGTTGTGAGCTGCCATGTGGGTGCTGGGAATTGAATCTGGGTCCTCTGGAAGAGCAGTCAGTACTCTTAACCACTGAGTCATCTCTCCAGCCCCTCTGCTTTGGCATTTAAGACAGTAGCTCATTGCCCTTGAACTCATATGTAGTTGTGGATAACCCTGCACTCCTAATCCCTTTAGAAAACTGGGAATGCAGGCCTGTGCCCGCCCCAGCTTTATTGCTCTTTAATTTTTCATTTAACGTTTTGAAGCAGGGTCATACCTCTCACAGGTAACGCAGCGCGGGTGTGTGGGTTCACGCAGGTCCATGAAATGAAGACTCTGTGACACTTGAGAATGAACTTAGCCTTAGCAGCTGCAGGGGTCCCCGGCCTGGTGGACTGGAGCACTTTCCCTTAGCCCATGGCATTTTTACACTTTAGCCAGGAGCTTTCCATATCTCAAAACAACCTAACTGAAGCTTCCAAAAATACAATACCAAGAGGTACCACGGCTTTCCAGGTTGCCCCTTACCAAACATCACATAACAAAGCTTAACAAACAAACAAATAATACAAAGCATAGGCTTTGTATCCTATAGGCAACAAAAGGTCTCTATAACACGAAGGATTGATTAGGGCGGGTGCTAACTCCAGAGCTGGGCCAGTGTGGCCTAGCCGGGGGTATGGCTAGTGGGGATTGCTGCTACCTCTCTGGTGCCAGGCCAGCAGTACACTCTGCCACACATACTCTGTAGCCCAGGCTGACTTTGAACTCATGATCCTCCTGCCTCAGCTTCACAAGTGCTGAGATAATCAGTGTGTGCCACCATACCCAGCTAGTATTTTATTTTCTCTGGCACTTTTGTTTTCTTTGACGCTGCTACAAGTGTTATTTTGTTTCATTTCTCCTTTATCCTAGAATGAAGATATTGTGTGTGCAACAGGTTTGCTAAATGTACTCAGGCTTCCTTCTGGTGCTCTGCAGATTCTATTAGATTTTCAGTGCGTACAGTTTTTTTTTTTTTTTTGGTATTTATTTAGTTAGTTAGTTTGTTTTTTCGAGACAGGGTTTCTCTGTAGCTTTGGAGCCTATGCAGGAACTAGCTCTGTAGACCAGACTGGCCTGGAACTCACAAAGATCCGCCTACCTCTGCCTCCAAAGTCCTGGGATTAAAGGTGTGTGCCACCACCGCCCAGCAAAATTTTATTTCTTAATTGCATGTATGTGAGGCAGGGTGTTGGACTGTGCATGTGTGAGTGCAGGTTCTTGGAGAGGTCAGAGGAGGTCACTGCACCTCTAGAGCTGGAGCTACAGAGAGCTGAGAGCTGTTCTCAAGGCAAAAAGTCTCCCTCTTTTTCCGGTTCTCTAAGAGCTTCCTTCATGCATAGTGTTGGGTAATTCTTCTGCATCTATAGCAATAATCCTGTGACTTCCTCCTCTACTGTGTTGATTGGCTTTTGACTATCAAACCAGCCTTGCCTTCCTGAAGCGCAGTCCACTCTTGCAGGGGAGCCCGTGGCTCACATTTTCCTGAGGACTTTCAAAGGGACCCACAATGTTCTTTGCTTCCTTGACAGTAATGTTCATTCCAGACATTAAGGCCACACCAGCCTCATACAATGTCTCAGAGACTGTCCCTCCTGCCTACCATCTTAGGATTTGTTAGACTTGGGTTGTTCCCGAAAAGAAATCTGGGCCTGGAATTATCTTTGTCCCATAGTCTGTAGTTTGGGATTTAATTTCTTTGATACACACTATTTTGGGCATCAATTTTGGAGTTTGTGTTTCTTTGTCTTTTCCGATTAATTTTCAAACAGCTCGGCATGAAGTTCCTGCTCTCCCGTCCCATCTCTTAAAACCTCAGCACTCTAACCGCAGGGCTGGAGAGATGGCTCAGAGGATAAGAGCATTGCCTGCTCTTCCAAAGGTTCTGAGTTCAATTCCCAGCAACCACATGGTGGCTCACAACCATCTGTAATGGGGTCTGATGCCCTCCACTGGCATGCAGGCATACACACAGACAGAATATTGTATACATAATAAATAAATAAATATTAAAAAAAAAAAAACAGCACTCTGTGGGTAGGCGGGACTCAGGAACTGGAGGTGGGGCCACTTTATAATCTGCATCTGAGCCATGGCAAGGGGCATTATCTGAGTGTGTGCCCGTCTTTGAGTGACATCCGAGTGTGTGCCCGTCTGTGAGTGACATCTGTGTGTGTCCCCATCTTTGAGTGGCATCAGAGTGTGTGCCCGTCTTTGACACCTCTTGCTGTCTTTGACTCAATCTCATGTCACTCTGAGATGGAACTTTCAAATGCTGTTTGTGTTGGCACATCACAGGGTGCCCCAGGTCCCTGCCCCAACCCCAGCCAGGGAAAGTCATTGGCAGATTAATTTCAATGAAGATGAATCAATAATTTATGCTGGTGTTTTTCCTTGTGCAGCAAAGTGGCCCATTTTGATGTGCTCCGACAGGGTCAAGCATACCTTGGTTTAATTAAACCCGATACAGAAAATTAAAAAAAGAAGAAAAAAAATCCTTCCCCAATTGAACCCAAAAGCCTCCATCCAACACTTGATGAAGAGGGATAGGGGACCTGGGAGGGGTGGATGGGGTTGTAAAAGGAAAGTCCAGTTCAGCAAATGCTTGTGAGAAATGTAAATATCTTATCGGCATCTTTTCATTCTGTAGCCTTTAGGTGGCCAGGCTGGCTGAGGTGACAGCTGATGGATGGATATCCTGTCTTCAGGAGGTAGTACCCTGTCTAGAAGCCAAGCGTTGCGTAACTCTCCTGGAGAGAGGCGAGGTGCCCAACCCACATCCTCAGAGTGAACACCAGAAGCAGCAGAGACCACTTGTCTCGTCACCTTGAGCAGCACCAAGACCTCAGATGTGAGACCACAATCACAGTGAGCCCTCCTGAGTCCTCCCTCCAGGCTCTCTGCAACATCAGTCTTCTGTCAATCAACCCTTAGCAACCCAACACCCCAGCCCTAGACCTTCTCTCTGTACCCAGGACCACACAGTCACCAACACATCCATGGTTCCTAAAACATGTGGAACACCATTGCCATGGTGACCATATGCTGCAAACCCCAGACTGAATCCCTTTTACTTACTTAGGGAGATGTGGAAACTGAGTCACATAGTGAGACTGAAGCTGTATTCCAAAGCCGGCTGGGCAATAGCCCTGGTCACAGACAGGTCCAGGCTGTCTCCATCCTGTCCTGGACCACCAAGCAATCCCCACCAATCAAAGGTGGCTTATATGCCATGGTCCAGTAAGGCAACACTGCCTAGCAACATCCTAAACACTTTAGTTTCCAGAGGTGCCCTCTGTGATGTTTTTGTGAAGGTGGCCCCCCAAGAAGACACTCCTTTTCACTTTTCCAAGCTGCTTCCAAGGGCTCAACCTGGGGCCCTCACTCCTCTGCCTCCCTGCCTTCCTATCAAGGACACCACCTGGGGCTCCACCATTGGGGTACAGTGTGGTGTAGGTGCCAGCATCCTTTCTCCCTGGCTCCTTCTTGCAGGACAGTACTCTTTAAGGAGTGGAGGAGACCCCAGCACTCCTGTCGCCCAGACCTCCCCACCAGTCTTCTCCATCGTCTCTGATTCTTTTATTATGCTAACATACGCGTAGCATAAAATTTATCATCTCCGGGGTGTGGTTTGGGTGGTGTGGAGCTCAGAGCCACCCCAGGGCAGCAGCCACTGCCATCCATCTCCACGACACTCCATCCTCCCCAGCAGCCCCCACAAGCACCAGCCCCTCCTTCCAGTCGGCTCGGTTCTATTCTCAGTGTTTAAACTCGGCTCTCTCAGGTCCCCTGCCTGGATGGACCCGTCCACGTTTGACCTTTACAGACTGCCTGTTTCTCATTTAGCAGAACGTTCACAAGGCTCATCCGTGTTGGAGCATATGTCACCAGGTCTTTCCTTCTCCAGAGTGAGTGACATTCTACCATGTAGATACCCACTTTCGCCCCGCCATCGATCTGAGGTGTGTGGGGGCCGCTGCGGTGGTGGTGGGTGCCCAAGTCCCTGCATCCTTCTTCATCCCCTGCTAGCTGCTCATCCTAGCTCTAGCTGCAGGCTGTGTTTAATTTTTTTCTATGTATCCATCTGTGTACATATATGTGGGGGTGCGTATGCCCTGGCATGTGTGTGGAGATCAGAGAACAATGTTTGGGGTTTGTTTCCCTCCTTCTGCCGTGTGGCCCGGGGCTCAGGCTCAGGCTGTCATTGCTGGCAGCCCTCCTCACCTGTCAGGCCGCCTCACTGGCGCTTAGCTGGGCCTTTTCGAGAATCCTCTACCCTGTTTCCTACAAGAGCTGCTCCATTCTCACTCCCCAAATGGAGCCCAGGAATTTCAATTTCTCCACACTCCTGTCAACATTTGAAAGTGTTTTCGTTTCTTTTTCCCTATTGCCGTGATAAAACACACCACAGAATCAGCGTGAGGGAGGAAGGCTTGTTCCGACACAGTCTGAGCGGAAGTCAGGGTGGCAGGGCCTGGTCGTGTTGTCTCTAAAATCAGAAAACAGACAGTGACTGCTGTGCTCAACTAGCTTTCTTTTAAAAATACTGCTTGTTTTTGGTTGGTTTCTCAAGACAGGGTGTCTCTGTGTAACAGTCCTGGTTGTCTTGGAACTCGCTTTATAGACCAGGCTGGCCTCGAACTCAGAGAGTTTCACCTGCCTCTGCCTCCCAGTGCTGGAGTTAAAGGCGTGCGCCACCATGCCCAGTTTGTTTGTTTGCTTGTTTATTCATCCATGCATGCATTCATTCATTCATTCGTGTGTGTGTGTGTGTGTGTGTGTGCGCGCGCGCGCGCATGCGTGCACATGCAGAAAACAACTTGTGGGAGTCTGTTACTTCCCTCCATCACGTTGGTCCTGGGAATTGAACTCAAGTCACCAGGCTCAGCAACAAGCAATTTTACCCACTGAGCCACCCCAAGGGCCTTGACTTCCCCTTTTTAATGCTATCTAGGGCCTTGTCCTGGAAGTCGCCACCCACTTTCTCAGTGATTGTTCAATTTACCTAATAAACATATCCCTCCCAGGCGAGCTGGAGGCTAAACAATCCCTCCTAGGCGAGCCTGAAGGCTTGTCTCTGAGGTGAGTCCAGAGCCTGCCAGGTTGATAACAGTATGGTAACAGTTGTTTTTAATGTCACAACCACCCAACGGGTGCTTGCTTTTCTTGTAGCCCCACTGTAACGTTCTTTTCCATAAGTCTTTTTTACTAGCTAAAAAAATGATGTTCTGTTAAATTAGTTAAGAATTCTATACAATATGTTCTGATTTATTGCTTGAGAGACAGTGACAAGATCGTGGGCAGGCATCACCACAGCCGGCTCCACTACAGCCGGCTCCTCCACAGCCTCCACTCTTCCTAACATCAGTCTCAGTGGCTTTCTGTTGCTCACAACATGACGATCTTGGCAGATACGAGAGGACAGACCCACAGCCCTCAGGACAGCCGAGGGCTAGCCCTCCTTTTACCCCCTTCCTGGGTTGCTCTCTGACTCTCCCTGGCTCCCGCTCTTGCCATGGGCCCTCTATTGCTATGTGCTGTCTCCCAGGCCAGCTCCCAAGAACATCTCCCTGGCACCTCTCCCTCAGCCCTCTCGGGGAACCACTCAGTAGACGCTCTGCCCCAATCCTCTCCCCTCTCCTGGACCACGGTTTTGCTCCGTGCTTTTTTGGCGCAGACTCACTGCAGCCTTACGTGCCCATTTTCTCTAACATGCTTAGCGCTGCCCGTCCTGTCCCACTACAACTGTCTCCACCTTACCTGAGCTACGTCCTCGCAGAACCTCTCAACCTTCCCAAGGCTGCGACCCTTTAATTCAGGTCCTCATGCGGTGGTGACTCCCAACCATAAAACTGTTTTCGTTGTTCCTTCATAACTGTAATTTCGCTACAGTTCTGAGTCATAACATAAATCTCTGTTTTCTGATGGTCTTAGGGGAACCCTGTGAAAGAATCGTTTGAATCTAAGGGGTCGCGACCCACAGGTTAACCTTTCCTCTCTGCGTCAGTTTGTTAAGCTACCAATTGCCGATTGCGAATGCACTGAATTTGAATGGTAATCAAGGAGAGGCAGTGCCTGCCCAGGACGGCAGCCTTCCAGGTCCTGAGCAGAGACACTTCTGCTCACTTAGTCTTTCGTTCATTTCCTCCAGTGACACCGAGGGTGCAGGACACTCATCTAGCTACACGACTTTTAATGACTTTTAACTCTTGCCGCATTGATACCTGTTAGGAATATTCCTAACACGAGCTCTCTGCTGACGCAAAAATTCCTATCAAGCCAAATTACAACAAGCCAAATTAAAAAATATCCAGGTTTAATGGGATTCCTGTGCTCTCGGGTGGCCCCGAGGGGAAACCGGGAACCGCAAACAAACCCAAGCACCACTGGGAGTAGAGGAAACCACTCGGAAACTTTTCCAGGGGAAACAGTTTAAATAGACTGAGGGAGTGGTCAAGATTTTGGCAGACTGTCTTGACCCTCCTCTGGGGAGGGGTCAAGGCTTGGCGGGCACAGGGACAGGGCACCCAAAGATGGAGGCCAGAAACAGGGACTTGGGACCTACATTCCAGATTGTTTGTATAAGGGGTAACAGGAAGCTGAGGTGATATTTTGACCAACATTTAGGCCAACATTTCTTAGGGCATTGGCCCAAGTCTGGCTACTTCCTGTGGGCATGGGACAACATGGGGAAGGGGAGAGCTGGGTGTTGCTGGGTTCACGCTTAGCAATAGGTGTACTGTCATCCCGGAGATGCCAGGCATCTGTTCCTTGGAGGAGGTGAGAAGGCAGGTGTCTAGGAAGAAAATATTGTTATCACCAAAGATGAGTCTGCCAGGATGAGGAGCAGGTAGTCCCTTCATTGTGGCATCCTGGAAAACTGGAGGGTGGAAGGTCCTGTCTGCTGGACAGACCAAGTGACCTGAGTAGGTGCCCGCTTGAGCCTGGAGAGATGGTACCAGCATGGGTGTCCCAAGAGCTTGACAGCTGAGGAGGTAGTGAGGATTACCGTGTTAGGTCCTGTCCATCAAGGTTTAAGAGACCTAGGAGTTAACTGTCCCCTGGGGAGAGAGGGCAGGTTTAGGGGCATTAGGGTCCACTCGTGTGGTAGCAGGGAGACAACTGTCAGCGTGTGAATGGAGAAGGGACCTCAGAAGGGAGAGGTAGTGTAGATACCCTGCCAGTGGAGGAGTTTGGACTGGGAGGTGATGGTTAAGGAGAAAGGGCTTGCCATAAAGCAGCTCAAAGGGCTCAGGCCCATAGGGGAACGTGGGGTGGCCCTGAGGTGAGTAAGGGCAATGGGGAGAAGGGAGGGCTAAGATAACCTGAGTTCAATGGAGAGCTTGGTTAGCTGTTGTTTGATGAGTCCATTAGCCCTCTCCACCTTTCCCGAGGATTGTGGATGGTAGGGGGTGTGGAATTTCCAGGAGATGTTGAGAGCTTCTGACATGAGCTCCATGACCCTGGAAGTGAAGGCTGGCCCATTGTCCATCTGGATGGTTCGTGGGACACCAAACCGAGGAATGATGTGGTCCAGGAGTACCTGAGCCACCACATCTGCTGTTTCCCTGGAGACTGGAAACACTTCTATCCATCCTGTAAAAGTGTCCACAAGTGTTAAGAGATAAGGGAGTTTTTTATGAGGAGGCATATGAGTGAAATCAACCTGCCAATCCTCACCCGGTTGGTATCCATGAAGCTGGTGTAGAGACTGATGTATGTGGAGAGCCTCTTGTGGGTTGGCCTGGCACACATCTGGCAAGAGGAGTGAACCTGTAAAATAGAATCTCGGAGATGGATGAGGTCAAAAATGGGCTCCAAGAAGTGGAACAAAGCTTTGGGGCGTCTGTGTAAAGTCCGGTGGATGTCTGGAATGATTGACAGTGCCTGGTCTGAGAGAGGATGAGATGGTTATTTAAATAGAATCCATCCTTTGTTTTTTTTGTGGCCCTGAAGCCAGCTAAGGAGATCTCCACCCAGTAAAGGTGCCGGGCAAGCAGGTATCACTAAGAAAGAATGACAGAAAAATTGTCCTGCAAGAATGCAGGGCAGTGGCAAAGTTTTAAGTGGGGAGGAATGGGTCCTGTCTACCCCCATAACTGAAATTGGTGAGGGGAACATAAGGCCCATGTGAGATGTTAGAACAGAATAGGTAGCTCCCATGTCCAAAATAAAAGAAATGGACTTATCCGCTATCTGCAGCTTTTCCCTAGGCCCAGATAGGGTTACAGGATAAACCAAGTCTGGGCAGTGTCAATCACCTGCAAGGCTGACAAGTTCAAAGGCTGGCACAGTTTTACTTGCCGATGTTGGTGAGACCGGACCTCCATGGTGTGGTATAGAGGACAAGCCTACAGGGAGGCATTGTGATTTCCAGTGTCCAGGCTGCTGGCAGATAGGGCATAACCTCGAAGGAGGCGTAGTGCAATATCATGCCACGTGACCATCTAGGCCACACTTGAAACAGCTTGACTGTGAAGTTGACTTAGGCTGGGCTCCATCAGGGTAGAGCCTTGTGGTTGGCTTCCCTTGTCCCCCTTCCTGTGACCTTAGGGCAGCTGCTAAGGCCTGGGCCTGTAGGTTAGCTGCTTGTTGTAGCCTTGTCTGTTGGGAAGACTCAGCTGTTTTTTCTCGGGCATTAAAAACTTTAAAGGCCATTTTCACCAATTCCCATATAAGGGTTTGGGGACCCTCCTGAACCTTTCTTAACTTTATTGAGAAGGATTAGTAGAAAAGGAACCTAGCTGCTTTTCTATCTGAGAGAGATCTGGAAGAAAAAAGGGAACATGAACTTCCATACTCCGGGAGAGGACAGAAAAGGGCAGCGCTATGGTGGGATCTGGTATGGGAGGAGACTGGGCTAGCCCAGTGCGCAGAGGGGGTCCAAGGGTGGGAATATGAGGTAGGAGGGGGAGGGGGAGAGGAAGGTGGGTAAGGTAGAAATTGACCTTGAACCTCTGGATTGACAAGAAAGGGGATAGACAGGGAAGGAGAGGAGTGTGGAGAATGTTGCTCCACAGGAGGGGGTTGGGTAGTATGGTCTTGAGGGAGTGGGGGAGGGGCCAGTGCCTTTGGCTGCAAGGTCCAGCTGGAATTGTATGGGACCCAATTTTCTGATGACCAGGAATTTGGAGGCGTTGTGGCCTTAGCTACCAAGACCAGTGCCACAAGACACTGGCTACTCAGGGAAGGACGAGAGCACAGAGCCCTAAAACCATGGATATATGTAAGCTCTGCCCATTTGTCCTTACAAAAATTTTGTAGGTCCTGGAGGACAGTAATTAACCATTCGAGACAGACTGTATCGGAAAGTCCCAATTTATAAAGATTTTGTAAGAGGCATCCCGGGGCAACAGTGGATCTGGCTTTGAACTGTAAGTGCCCATTTTAAAGTCTATGCCCAGCCACATGGCCTAAGTCTATTACAGCACATTTGCTAAAATAGCTCTTAGGCCTAACGGGGTCATAGAAATTGAATGCTAGGCATCCCTAAGCAAACAAAGTCCATCTCAGCCAGGCCCAGTCTTGTCAATCTAGCCGCTGAGGTTGGAACTCTTGGCACAGGCTCGCGGCTTCCACAAGAGTTCCATAATCAGGGCTGGAGAGATGGCTCAGCGGTTAAGAGCACTGACTGCTCTTCCAGAGGACCCGGGTTCAATTCCCAGCACCCACATGGCAGCTCACAACTGTCTGAAAATGAAGTTCCACAAGATCTGATTGTTTCACATCAGTCCTTCACATCAATGTGCATAAAATGAAGTTAAATAAATCATTAAAAAAATATTTTTTAAAAAAAGAGTTCCATAATCGACAAAAGTAAGTACAGATGGGTTCCCCAAGCCCTATAGCATAGACCAAAAAAAAAAAAAAAAAAAAAAAAAAAGAGAGACTCACCAAGGCAGCAGTCGCTGTAGCCCAGGAGCCAGTTTTAGCATGATGTGGAGAGCTCAGATTGTGGACTAGGGGTCTTTTGATGCATGGCCTATGGCCACATGGAAAGGCCACCCTACCAGTGGAACCTCCAAGATGTTAGAAAATGTCCTAACACGAGCTCTCTGCCAACACAAAAATCCCAATCAAGTCAAATCACAATGAGCCAAATTAAAAAATATCCAGGTTTAATGGGATTCCTGTGTTCTTGGGTCTTGACCCTCTTCCGGGGAGGGGTTAGGGCTTGGCAGGCACAGGGATGGGTCCCCCAAAGATGGAAGCCAGAGACTGGGATTTAGGATTTAGAATACGTACAGTAATTCACAAGAACAAAACAATGAGGGGTCTCCAGCCACACCCACTGCTCCAGAAACAGCTGTTCTCCCAGGGCAGGGGGGTGGGACTGTGGAGGTCAAGAGTAATAGGAAGAAAAGGAGGTTCTTGAGTGAGATGGTGGTGACTGTAGTATGCATGTGCTTACTGCCAGGGAAATGTTTGCTAAAATATGGCTAAAATGCATATTTTCACCAACATCATGATGTACACCTATAATCCCAGCCCTTGGGAAACAGAGGCAGGAGAAACAGGAGTTCAGGGCCAGCCTGGACTATCTCAAAAAAGCAAATAAAGTTTATGTTCTATGTTTTTTATCACAATAGAAAAACCAGCCAGTTCTGGTAGGATGTCTCTGCTCCTATTGCCATGGTCCTAGAAGACAGGCCTTGTGGGTTCACCTCTGAATGTGGAGTTGGGAGGGGCAGCTTTTTTATTTGTTTTTGTGTTATTTATTTATTTTTGTTGGTTTGCTTGCTTGCTTAATACAGGGCCTCACTATGTAGCCTTGGCTGGCCTGAAACTTAACACTGTAGACCAGGCTGGCCTTAACTCACAGAGACCCATTGGCTGCTTCACTGTTTCTACCTCCTGAGCTCTGGGATTAAAGGTGTGCACAACCATACACAGAATTTTGCCTTTCTCTCATATTCTCTCTCTCTCTCTCTCTCTCTCTCTCTCTCTCTCTCTCTCTCTCCTTTTTTTTTTTAAGGTTTGTTTTCATTTCTGTGGTGGGAGAGGGTATAAGCATACAGCCCTCCATGGAAGCCAGAATAGAGTATCAGATCCCCTGGAGCTGAAGTTAGAGGCAGTTGTGAGCTACCTGACTTGAGAGAACTCCAAACTCTGGTCCTTGCGAGAGCAGCAAGCGCTCTTAACCACTGGGTGATCATTCCAGCCCCTCTTTCAGCTTCTATTTTCCACTTTAGGGGGAGGTAAAACACACGCGCATGCGCACAAATACACACACACACACACACGCATGTTTTTTGTTGAAAAAACTTAAATACAGAGAAGCATGGAGAACAATACAACATTGATATATGTATTACTTTTGCAGTTTGAAAAAAAGTCTATACTATGAGAAAAAAATCAATGTTCTCAACCAAAACAGAAATGGGGAAAAAAGAAAAGGAACAATCTAATTATTTGAAAAACACCTCCGGCTAGGCTCCAGTCTAAAAGTTAGGAGCAGTGTCAGGTTCCCCCATCCCCCACCCTACTCCCCCAGCACCTGCCGCTAACCAGGCAGTGACTACCTGGGCCATTTTAGAAAGACTGGATGTATCTTGATCCTTCTCGGCCCCCAAACCTGAGTCCACTAGGGGTAGATGCTTCCCTTTTACGTCTGTAGGATGTGTATGCTACAGTTTCAGCTACTTGCAAGGTTGAGGCAAGAGGAACATTTGAGCCCAAGAGTTCAAGGCCAGCCTGGGCAACACAGCAAGACACCAGAATTAAAAAGAACAAAAGCCGACTGAGGGAGGTGGGGGAGGCAACACCAGAGTGCCGGTGGCAGTTGGCTGTTTGCTGGGTTTGGGAGCCTGACGTCAGAGTACTGAGTCACCACGTTCGAATGGCATCGCAACAGCTGGCAAATGTGTTCTGGGCTTCTCGGTTTAGTTCGGATCCTTCTCCAAGCTTCAGCCAGAGTATACAGTTGGTTTCAAGGCCCTGCCTAAGGTTACACCCCAAGACAGACAACCCCCAGCCTCAGGGAGCCAAGCAGGATGGGGCCACTCAACCCAAGTGACTATCACCTCTGATAGATAAATCAGGGCTCAACTGTGTATGCAAATGAAGTCTTTTTCAGAGGGTCTCAGGCTTGTAATGTGTGTGTGTGTGTGTGTGTATGTGTGTGGTGTGTGTGTTTCATGCATGCATGAATACATGTACATGTGCCTGGTAGGTGGTGTGAAGAGGCCAGAGATACGTTCCTTAACTGATTCTCTATCTTATTTTAGACTTTATCCATTGGGTGTGGCGGGTGGGTAAACACCATACTGCATGTGTAGAGGTCAGAGGACAGCCTGTGAGTGTTGGCTCTTTCTTTTCACCATATGGCTCCTGGGCATGGGCTTGGGTCATCAGGCATGACAACAAATGGTCTCACCTGCTGAGCCATCTTGCTAGCCCTTGTTTTTTGAGACAAAGGCTTTCATTAAACTTCACTAGCTGGCCACCGAACCCCAGGATCCATCTGTCTCTAATACCCCACCCTTCAACACTAGAGTTACAGATTTCACCCCTAAGCTTGGCTTATTTGTGGGTGCTGGGAATCCAAACTCGTGTCCTCCTGCTGCCTAGCAAGCACCTTACCCACTGTGCCATTTCACCAGCCTACAACCTTGTTCTTATTGGGGGAGAGTAGGGCCCTGGCTGCAGGGCCAGCCTCCTGCCCCAGGGATTCCAGCTGGCTGTGTGCGCTGAGGTAGCTTGTGGGGTCCTTTGGTGTGCTCTGGCTTAAGGGTGAGAGTGGGATGGTGTCTCCCGTCATCTGAGAACCCAGACAAGGAATCACCTCTCCTCATGGGCCACATTCTCCAAGCCCTGGAGCCTCCTTTGCTTCCTCACGCCTTCTTGAGAGCATCTCACGTGACTGCAGCAGCAAGACAGTGGGCACGGGTAGCCGAAGGCCTCATATACCAAGTCCCTCTCTCCAACCCAGCTTCGCCCCTACTGTGGCAAAGATCTGCTCAGAATTCACGGCTACTGGGGGCTCATGAATTATGCACGGTACCAGATCAATTCATCAGCAGCCGTCAGAAAGGAATCAAAGGCACCGTGACGGGCGTCAGCTCTTTCCGCTGAGCCGAGAACCCTTTGCATGAGTCCTGGAGTCACCAGAGCTCCTCTCTCCACCCCTCCCAGATGTCCATCTGTCTGTGTCTCCGCCAGATGCAGTTTTGATGGACTGGGGGGGAGGGGACAACAAAAAGCCCAGCCCATGTTTTCTGAGTGCATTCTGGAATTCTCAGACTGAATAATTAATGCCAGCACTATATTTGGGAGGGAAAGTCACCTTGGGTGAAGGAGTATCAGTCACCACATCAAAGCCTCCTTAGGTCAAGCCATGCCTGGTGGTACATGTTTGTTATTCCAGTATGTGGGTGGTAGAAGCAATAGGATCAGGAGTCTGGGGTCAGCCTCAACTACATAGAGAGTTCAAGGATAGCCTGGGCTACATGAGACCCCATTCAGGATCAGTGAGAAGCCCACATAAGGAAAAATAAACTGAGCCACAAAACAGGGAACAAATCCGGACTCAGGCATTCCCTGCTCAGAATGCAGTGTGGGCAACTCCACTATCATAGGGGCAGCAATATCCCAAAGCATCCTCACAGACGAGCAAAGCCCAGCCTGGAAGGACTAGAGGGTTGTCTGCAAGACAAGGAGGGAAGTGCTTCGAGAAGGTTAGTGAAGGGTCCGCAGTGGGACGCAGACAGCACCGGCCATGGGAGGGAAAATGAGTACACCGGGCTGTGCTGAGGTTTGTCCACCAGAGTGAAAAGCAAGGAGATTGTTCAGTATAAGGAGCTTTGTGTGAAACAAGCCAATAGACAAGTCAGCAAGGGTCGCTGATCAGGGTCAGAGATAGCCAGGCTGGGCAGGCTCTTCCAGAGGCCGCCAAGATTTCAATGCTCAAGAAACCAACTGGTCATCACGGAAGCACAGGCACAAGCCACAGTGTGGCTCCGATCCACAGCTGCCAGGATTCCTGACGTGGAAAGGACCCACAGAGGGCAAGGATGTGGGCCAATCACAGCCCGCTCTCTCCACAAGCTGGGGGGATGGGGCCTTTTAGAAAGTTTCAACAATGCCTGATGGAGCAGAGCACACACCAGTGTCCCGGAACTATGCTCCGACTAGTAACACGCGTGTCGGGAAGAGACCTTCCTCTGCCAGCTCTGTTCACAGTTGCCCAGAAACCCAAGAATAGGACCCAAGAGGAAGCGTGGTCTTCCCTCCCACCTACCACAACACAGCAGAGAAGACGGATCATCCACCATTGAGATGGATGAGTCGCCCAAACATGGACTGGGCACAGAAACCAACATAAGAAGGTTTCGCCGTATGCAATTCCACCCATGTGCTGGACGGACAGGCTCCAGGTGGCGTCTAAGGTGGTGGCTGCAGGGATCCTGGTTTTGAGTCTGTGAAAATCCACTCACTCAGAGACATTCGTACACACACTTGCGAATACTCACAGACAACTAAGTCACATTCTTGACCCACTCCCAGTTGGTTTTAGGACCTCGGGAAAGCTGAAGTGGGGTAAAGCTACCAACTTTTTCATGGGATATGAACAAATTAATTGTGACCAGAGAGCCCACACTCTGCCTTTAGAACTCAAGTCCAAAAGAGCCTACTGGATCCCGCGTGTGCAGAGCAGTGGTGACGTCACCTTTCCTAGCCTCCAATTGCCTCTTTGCCTCCCAGAAGCATCCCTTGAGCTTTCGTGCAGAGGCTGACACACTTTGGACCACATGGTGTCTCAACTCTCTTTTGTTTTTCCCAACTCTTGCTTCATTGACTGTCATCCACACCGTGACAAGCAAAACAGTCCCAGTTCCCCAAGGCACCATCATAAAAAATGGCCAGCCCCACCACATAATGGTTAACCAGCCCCATCCTGAAGCCATTAGGGTGCCAGCTTCCAGCCGCACTATGAGACATCCTCAGAGACAGTCTGACCGGATCAGAGACTCCTGGGGTCCCCAAATGTCAGGAACAGGGACCGAGATTCCCTAGAATCTAAATGTAGATGTTATCCTATCAGTGAGCTTTAGATAACACTCCATATACACATTTAGGCAGGAGATGGGGCTTGACTCCAGCTTACCATTGTCGGCCTTTGTCCTAGCTCTCACTCAGGCGACTCCAGGATCTTTCACCTCAGCCCTGAGACCTTTTGTGGAATGTATCGGTTCTAGGCGATTGTCTAGACACAAGCCACATCCAGGCATCATGTCATCAACGGTTCCACATACTAACTAGTGTGTCCTGATTTCTAATGATGGTTCTGGAAGCACAGGAGGGTGGCAAGGAGCACCCAGATCGATTAGTGATGTCTGCTGAGAACAGTGGCAGAGGAACTCTAGCAGGGACCCAGCCCTGACTCAGCCCTCAGGGGTCGGAGACCTGAAATTGGAGGAATGGAGGCAAGGAATTGAGACGACCCTTCACACATATACACACACACTCGCACACACGCACACACATGCAAACACACACACCACCAAGTAGCAATAAAAAAATTAAACAACAACAAAAACCTTTATTATAGAAAAACCTGCAATTTTTTTTTAAAAAATCACACATAAAGACTATACAACTGAATGACTGCCTGCACAGAGTGATCATTTGAACGGAAGCTGTGGGGTTTCGGGTTGTTTTACACTTCCACTGTCAAATATATTCTTATGCACTTATCCACCACCCAAAACGAAAATCCATGAAGAGTTATATCTAGAAAGACTATCAGCTTTCTACCCTCTCCAACCTGTGTCCATCACCTGCTCGGCCCTTCCTCATCTCATAATATCAAGCTTCTCTTGTTCTCTTTCTGAGTGTTATATGGCACCCACACATACACACGCTTACATGTGTGCTTTTCTTTCTGAGATTGTGACCTCACTTCACCTTATATATTCTAAGTCCACTCATTAGTCTGCATTTTGTGATTTAGTTTTTCTCGAGAGATGAAGTACCTCTTCTCTCCTCATCTCCCACCATCTGTATTGTCCCCTCTGCCTTCAGTTAGTTTCTTCGACCCCCGCCCCCCGGCACTCCTCCACCACTGTGGATATGGGACACGGGGACAGAAGCACTCTGTTGATTGTCCTACCCTCCCGGTCCCAACTGCAGGCTTCCTCCTGCTGGGTGCCAGAAGGCTGAAGTCAAGCAGCTATAGAGTCTGAGCTTAGTAACCCCCACTTTCCAATGACCCACGGCCTCAGACTGGGACACAGGAGCTAGGAGGCTGTGGAACCTGAGCTAGGAACCCCCAGCTCCTCCTGAGAACCTTTGGAAACTGTCGCTGGAAGGCTGCCAGGTGTTCTGTGTGGAGAGGCAGTCTGGCCAGGGTTGCTGCTCCTGCAGACAAGAATGGAGAATTCCAGCTGTCTCACGCTCTGAGCTGCCCGCTGTCCAGAGGACTCCCTCCCTGCTGCTCTCTCCACCCTCCCAGCCTGTTCCTGTCACTTGGGCTCACAGTGTTCCCACTGGCCAGGCCCTGGGAAACTTGGGCAAGCTTTGCGGGGAAGGAGGTTTGGCATAGGAAGAAAGGGAGGTTCTGGAACTTTGTGACCTTGACCATGTCTCTTGGCCTGGCTGGCTCTACCTCCCTATGGAACCCTTTCAGCTGCAAACCTGGTTAGCCAGAGCAGGAAACCCAGCGAGTCTCAGAGAAACTAGATTAATGGGCATCTGAACATATCTGCCTGTCCCCAGGCCTCCACTGAGTCCTCCCAGGCATCATCCTGTTCTGTGTCTGAAGCACTTTCCTCTCAATCAGAACATCTCCATACCCCAAAGCTCTCCCTGCAGATGCCAGGGCCTGAGGTGACCATCAGTGCCCACTTTCTTTGACGAAGATCACTCTTGACAGAGTGTGTCTGTCAGTTTGTCAGAAGGGCCTGGGAACCCACTTCTAAGATGAGGGAACAGCCATGTGTGCTTACAGCGTGGAGGTGATGAGGACAATGCCTTGGGAAAGTAGCACAATGCAGGGACAGAAGAGAGAGTGACAGCATCAAGGCCTGCTGAGTGGCAGACACTGTTAAAAAAGACTTATCGTGTAAAGTGTGTGTACTTCTGTGTCTAAGTGTGTGCACATGACTGTAGGTGTCAGTGGAAGCCAGAAGAGGGCACCAGATCACCTGGAGCAGGAATTATAGGTGGTTCTAAGCCCTCTGATGTGCCTGAGCTGGGTCCTCTGTAAGAGCAGTAAATGTCTTAACTAACTGCTGGGCCACCTCAGCCCCATGTACCAGGTACATCCTCATTGCACCTGCCAGGAGCCACTGTGTACAGCCCACAGATAGGAGCTGCTGTGCACACTGTACAGATAAGGAAACTGAGGACTGTCAAAGGTCGCTGTGCACAGTGCACAGATGGGGAAACTCAGTGTCTGGTCTCAAGTCTGATGCTCAGCCCCTGCTGATGGTTAGTGTTAGCCAGAGACCTTATCTGATGAAGGAGGATGGTCTGGAGGAGCCCTGAGTCCCTGGAGGCACAGGGAAGATTTCAGATCCAGAGGAGACTGCAATCTTCTTTGGTGTTCCCCAGTCTCTGCTGGCTGAGGACACAGCATGGCCAGAGGGGTCACAGGTAGAGGTCACTCGGCTGGAGCAGAGCCTGCCACCAGCTGAGCCTTGCAAGTCTGTGGCCTGAATGCCTTCCAGGTCCCCACAGGACCTCACCACCCTGCCAGCTCGAGGCAGCTGCTGCGTTGGACAGTTCTAGGGAAGCCGAAGAAAATCCTTCACCCTGCCTCCAGCTGGCCTCTAGCCAGAGCTGAGTGGCATTCAGAACTGGAAAGAGAGAATGGCACTCCCTGAGTACCCCTGCCCATAGGGCGCCTGTGCCAGGCGGGGTCCACACCCAGTCTCTGGGTGCCAGAGTCCTCTTTCTGTCTCTCCTGTCACTCTGTCCGATATACAGACAACACAGGCAGCGCACCGTGGTCTTTCTAACCAGAGCAAGAGGACTGGGAGGCATCAGAGAGTTAAGCTGAAGGTCAGTGTCTGGAGATGGAAGTAGAGTGTTCTAGAACAGAAGGCACTTCCCATGCAAAGGCACTGATGCACGGGAGATCCTGGTGGGAACCTGAGATGGGGTAGGCAGGTCAGGCTCTTATGCGGCATGGTGAAGACTGTCAGACCCAGGAATCGATGGTGTGCACCAGGGACCCGAAGAGGAGTGTGTGAGCACTGAGAGGCCTTCGCCAGTAAAGACAGTTACCACCAAGCCTGATGACCCGAGTTCAATCCCCAGGACCCACACGGTGGAAGGAGAGAAGTGATGACCACCGGCTGTCCTTGTCCTCCACACTCACACCCAGTTCCCTCACACACACACACGCACACACACACACACACACATTGATGATGAAAAAAGTTTTGAAAGAAGTGGGTAGTAGGATGAGGTTGATTGACATCCCACCAGGAGTTCCCCTGCACTAGGTAGTTCCCAGATGCGTGGTCCAGTTTCCACTTTCTTCGTGGACGACTTCGATCTGTGCTGCCCAGGGCCGACTCTAACTGGCATTCCCAAAGATCTTTTGCTCATGGCGGGCTGGGCACAGGGCTCTTACACACCTTATAAAGCACTTCGAAGTGACTTCTGCTACAAAGAGTGATTCCTCACGCAGACCCAGGTAAATAAAGGCAGGATGAGGCTTCGTCTGAGCCTTCACCCATGTCTGTCAGTTTTCTGTGGGTCACGTGCCTGCAGACTCGTTAGTCACTCAGAGACTACCTCCCTGGAACCATAATGACTAACTTCTCACTCTCCTTTGAGGCCAGCATCACAAAGGTAAGGGTCCCAGGGCCATCTTACTATCAGCTTCCAGTGCCCTGTCGCGGATGCTGTAAAGGTACCTACATATTCCCAGCCATTGTCCTCAGCATGCAATCGCCTTGAATTCCAGAAACAGCAGAGCGTCACAGGACGGAGCCCTGCGAGATGATGGTGATTGTCCTCGAGGACGAGGATGCAGCCTGGAACTGAGTGTCCCCCTCCCGAGAACCAGCTTGTCCCCTCAGGCAATAAGGAGTTTCCTGGGGCGCCCTGTAGACCCAAGACAGTGATAAGAAAGATCACACCTGGCCGGGACTGATTAAGCAGACACACTTTTTTCAAAAAATTATTATTATTGTTTTATTTTATGTGCACTGCTGTTCTTGCCTGCCTGTGTGTTGGGACTCCTGGAGTTGCAATTACAGACAATGGTAAGCTGCCATGTGGGTGCTAGGAATTGAATCCAAGTCCTCTGGAAGAGCAGCCAGTGCTCTTAACCGCCAAGCCATCTCTCCAGTCCCCGGCACACTTTTAATAAAAGATTTATTTTCATTATTTTTATTTATGTGTAAGAATATGTATCTAACCAGGCAGTGGTGACCCACGCCTTTAATTCCAGCACTCAAGAGGCAGACAGATCTCAGAGTTCAAGGCCAGCCTGATCTACAGCGTGAGTTCCAGGACAGTCAGAGCTGTTACAGAGAGAAACCTGTCTTGAAAAGAAAAATCAAAACGAAAGGAAGTGTGTGTCTGAGTGATGCTGTATGAGTGCAAGAGTCTGTGGCAACCAAAGGAGGACACCCCATCCTCTGGGGCTGGAGGTACAGGCAGTTGTGAGCTCCATGTGGGTGCCGGGAACCGAACTTGCATCCTCTACAGAGCACCATGCACCCTTAGTGGCTGAGTCAGGCACACCTCTGACCCTTCTCCCGCTTCTATTTGAATCTAGAGCTCACGTCAGTGCCCTGAAGATGGACCCGGGACCCTCTATCTGCACTCCAGAATGTGGGCACGTTGGTGAAACAGCTTCTCTGTTTTCACCACCCCTAGCCTCGTCAGTTGGCATACTGGAGGCCCTAGGGTGCTGGCTGAGCTCAGCCTGCTGGAGCCTCTGGAGTCGAGGCTTCTGCTATCAAAACCACTACCCAGTCCTCACCCCGAGCAGCTCTGCCCCCGTCACCCACATGGACAGTTCTTCCAAGCCTTAAAGGAGGAGTTTGCTAACTCTGCTCAAATCTGCCTTGGGGTGGCTACCCACAGGAACACTGTCACCTGCCACCAGCAGCGCTCAGGTGCCCCAGCCCTTGACCTTGACCTCAGCAGCTTGCTCAGTCTCAGGTAACCCTGGGACATTATCAACTGACTGAGAGACGCAAAGGAGACCGAAAACCCCATGACTGACCAGTCCTGGTGATGAGCTAGGCTCTTCGTACCTGCCCCCTTACCCCTTGTTATGTCAGGCATGAGTTCAGAGACTCTACAGGGTCCCTACAGGATCTCTCTGGAGTGCCAAGTACCAAAACTCAAACAGACCCAAGGACAATGATCCCCAGTTCCTCTACCATGCAGCCCTCTGATGGTGAGCCCTATTTAACCTATTTAGCCAGGGTCTATCGCTTTGCCATTTGCTGCCTCCTGGCTGGACCCCACTGGGGCTTCCTATCCATACCACTTGAGATTCTCTCCCAGGCAGGATCGACAAGGGCAGCCAAGAGGCCTCCTTCTACAGAGGCAAAGCACCGTTCTCTAGGACTAGCTGTTCAGTAGATTCATACAAAGCTAGTCGGGGTTTTTTAATTGGCCAGAGGCCTAGAAACCGACTGGCAGGGACGGAACAGACAGATGGGATCCTATATGAAGTGACTGACTCATTCGGCTTAGAAAGAGAAGGAGATCTTATTAGTCAGGAGTGCCTCAAAGGGCTACGACTTCACAGGAAGCCTCTCGGGTCCAGCCAGCTGGGACTGCCTCACCTCCTTGACTGGCACTGTCTGGCTTTGCCAGAGAATCTACAAGCCCAGGTGCTGAGGCTGAATGCCCACAGGCCTGCCTTGTTCTGAGGTTTGAGGGGCACAGGGGATCCTGTTTGCTTACCCACCAACGGGACCAAGCCAGCACTTTTCCCCCCGGGCCATTTTTACAGTCCTACCTGAGCCTGAGCTAGAAGCGGCAAGACCCAGGAGGTTCCAACGCCCGGGGCTCCAGACCTTGGCTTGGGGTGTGGACATCTGGCCAGTGCAATGGGATCATCAGTTCCGTTGACCAAAGATGGCTTATCAGCTTTTTTCTCTTCCCCATCCATATCTTCCCGCCAGAGGGTTGTCTGGGCTTGACTTCATCTACCCTACTACACTCTAAAAGTTCAGGCCAAAGCCACAGAAAAGAGCCAGGGTCCCTAATCAGACAGACTCCTAGATCACCTGGAGTCTAAACTGGATTAATTCAGCCGACATCTGCACAGCACCCACATCCCAGGAGCTTCACAGTGCCCTGGTGAGGCGGGGATGGGCCAGCATGTGAGGTCCCTGCAACCGGGGGGCTGGTGACAGCCCTTTTTACATGTTTGCCAAGAATGTGCCTGTGTACTGGGGAGTTGGCTGAGCAGTCAAGAGCGTGCATACTCCTCTTGCAGAAGACCCAGGTTCAGTTGCCAGTGCCTCCCAGCGCCTGTGACTCCAGCTACAGAGGACCGGATGTGTTTGGCCTTCTAGGGTACATGGAGTCATGTGCACACACACATACACAAAATTGAAAAACAAGTCTTTGAAAGATAACTACAAAGAGACCATACACATACACACACACACACACCACCACCACCACCACCACCGCCACCACCACCTGGTGAAGGTTGGTCTGGCCATATACTCAGTCAGCACAGGGGACCAGAGAAAGTCTAAGACCCACCCAGAGGACTCCACAGCCCTCAACTGCCAGGCTGGACACCTCCCCTGATTCAGGGCTCTATGGGTGTCTACTCTACCGATCTACTTGTGTTTCTGGATTTTGCTTTGTATGACGACTCTGTACCCTTTATGGTCACTAAGAAGACAGAAGGAGGGCTTTTTCTGGTGGGAACAGAAGCCTCAGAATTTATTCCTACAGAGGCTGAGGGACCCATATAGCCCTACCTCATCTCTGTTCATGAGAGCCAAGCAGGGTCCAGGCATCAACTAAGTCACAAGCCCTGAACTACTTCTGCAGTAAAGAGTAAAGAAGTCAGAAGTGGCTTCCAGGCCTGACCCCTACCCTGGTCGGGTAGAGGGTCCCTCTACTCCTTCCCTGGCCGAGCTCCCAGGAAACATTGCATTCCAGCTCCTCCTCCTCTAGCAGAGGGGAGAGCATGTCTGCCTCCTGCAGCCTCACTCTCCAGCTCACACCCCTCCCTCACAGGAGGCTCCCTCTGTCCCCAAGCTGAGTTCCTGACCTGAGCCAGCATCTTCCCACCAGCAGCGGATCCACTCGGATCCATTCGGGTTAGCGAGGCGGCAGGCCAGGCAGAGGGTCACTGCTAACTGTATGCTAATGAGAGCGAGGCCAATCAATCCGCCCTTAATCAGGTAACCACTGTGCGCAGCAGGTGAGTCCAATTCTGGCCTGGGGATGAGCAAAACAGGGGTGCACAGGGGAGGGGGAACAGAGAGAAGAAAAGGGAGGGAAGGGAGAAAAAGAGAAGAGGAGGACCAGAAGGAGGGAAGGGGGGAGAAAGTGGGAGGGAGCATAGGAGCCCATGGTCCCCACCTCTATCCCTTAGGCACAGCCTTGCTCGCCTAGACTGGCTGTGCCCCCAGGGACCACTGGTTGAAAATTAAAAGAACCAAGGGAAAAGAGAAAGGGGGGAAAAAGTGTGTGTTGTGGGGGGGGGTGAGGGGGCGTCATCTTTTTAATCAACTCTCGGAGCTGCAACAGCTAATGAATTCACGGTCTTCGGGAACCCGGGGCACTCTGTAGAGAAGCCAGGCCTCCTCCCTCCCTGTTGGTCCCCTCCCTCACTCTCTGCCCAGTTCCTCTATTTCACAGCTCCACAGAGCTCAGGGAGGGGGAAGCAGCCAAGAGGAATGCGGGATCTCAGTGGCTCCTGGGTACCTGCAGACTGGAGGTCTATGGGTCTCACCCTTGATTCTCAGCCAAGCACCCACCGCTCCCCAGGGAAAAGCTCACCCAAGGCCATCACCCCTGCAATGCCAGGGCCTTGGACCCCTCTCAGCTCAGAGGATATAGTAAAAGAGGACTAAACAGACCCCCGAAGGTCCTTTCTCTGATGAGCCCAGACCCGGGTTATTTATTTTGCACCGTCTGTGTGCAAGCTTTAACTTGAACGGATATGGAGAATGCTCCCATCCAGCCTCTGGGAGCTAGTTACTGTGTTACAGCTGATACAACAGAGAGTAGGGCAGGGATACAAACTTGCCAGCATCTCAGGGTAGAGGCCTTGAATGACACTATTCTGGGGAAATGAACAAACTTACGGGAGGGATCACAGGATCCTACGTGATAAACCAATGAGATTATCAAGGTTACTTACAGAAATGACTCAAGGGCAGTTGCATCAGCCCACCCCAGCAAGGAAGACAACTCAAGAACTGGGCCCCTGGAGCTCGCTGCACGACTGGCAGGCATGACTCAACAGAGCAGAGTCTCTTCTCCTCAACAGGCTTTATTGATTACACAACCTTGAAAGGGAAGGGACTTTGGCTTCTGCTAAACTTCAGGGATTTCCTGAGACTTACCTGTTGTTTATTGGGGAGTTTCCTTTCTTTACAGAATGCTTCAAGTCAGAGTCAATTTCTACACAGCGGGAAGATGTGAAGCCCCACAGTGGCTCTGGTTCCAGGGTCCTGGGGAGGCCGGTTTCTCCCAGAATTCTGAAGTACCCTGGCTCCCAAGCCCCCATCCTCCCAGATCTGCTTTGTCTTTTGTCTTTGAAGCTTTGACTTCACATCTTCTCTGGCAGTTTCTTCCCTCCTTTTAAAAAAAATGCCAAGCCAGGGCTGGAGAGATGGCTCAGAGGTTAAGAGTACTGTGTGCTCTTCCGGAGGTTGTAAATTCAATTCCCAGCAACCACATGGTGACTCACAACCATCTGTAATGAGATTCTGGCGCCCTCTTCTGGCCTACAGACATATATGCAGGCACACATGCTAGCAGAATAGTGCATGCTTAATAAATATTTTTTTAAAGTGCCAAGCCAATAAGTTTTGACAGTTAAGTTTTATTCGTGTTTGTCCTGAGTGGCTATCTCTGGTTCCCTCAGGTGGTATATGGCATGACACACAGGATCAACACCTTCCAAGGCCTTTCTATGCTTCATTTACTCCTGCCTTATCAGGTGACTCAAGAAAAACCCAGAGATGTTGACTAACTTACCTGAGGTTACCCAGCAAACCAGAGACCATACAAACACACACACAGCTTTGGCAGACTCTGGTCTAACCTCAGCTAACAGTCCAGATTTCCAGAGAAATCCCACTCAGGACAACTCAACTGAAAGAAGGCAAAAGTTGGGAAGGGAGACGGCTCTGTTCTGCAGAGTAGGAGGTCCCAGTGGAGAACCCAGTGGAACCATCAAGGAAGGGCTAGACAGAAATGCCCAAGGTGAGAAAGAGCCACGCAGAGTGCAAAGCAGTTGAAGAGTAACTTAAAGCGTGCGCTGAAGGCTCGGCTCCTCTGCTGCACTTCCGGGCTACAGCAAACACGTGTTCCACACCCAGGCTGAGGTGAGGAAGCAGCTAGCCCTCACTGCTGCTGCAAACACAGCTTCCCAGAAAGTTCCGTCAGACCAATGGCTCCCAGAGATGTGAGTCTCCTTGAGGATGGAGCCCTCTTTATTCTGCTCTGGCAATTGGTCCACTATGGCTGCTAATTCCACACAGAAGCAAGCCTTCTGGGTCCCCCACCACCTCAACACCGCTTAGGCCACAGCCTCCAGAAAGGCAGAGAAAGATAGTTTATTCCAATCTGCAATGAACAGATTGCTCCCAGGGACAGCCAGGCCACCAAGGTTAGGCTTTGGAGGACTGGAACCCAGGGCTTCTTGGGAACATGGGGAATATGTGTCCACAGGTGACACTCGAGGGTGTCTCAGGGCTGAAGGTCCTGCTGACCTGGATCACATTTCACAGGTAGTAGTAAGTGAAGCTGGGGCGAGACAGCCTCCTGACTTATCTAGATGGCGCCAGCTGGTAATCGACATGCCCCAGTAATCGACAAAACCCTGAGCTCAAGTTGCCAAGTCTGATGGGTCCAAGAGCCTGGAGACTGTGACGCCAGCAGGCTGGCACCAGAGCCAGCTGCCCAGGGTATCCCTTTCCCCCTTCCTACCTTGTTTTGCCATCTTCTGGGGAGAGAAAGGCCTCTCCACTCTATACAAGAGGCATCACCCAGATGGCAATGCAGAGTCACAGGTCTGAGTGACCAGGCAGGTCAGTCTGGCTCCTGCCTGGACCCCAACCTGAAGACAAGCCTCAGTCCCGGGTGACCGGGCTTCCCAGATGAACACTTTGCTATGTTTCTGCTCTCTCCAGAACTGGACCTCTAGAGTAGGTCTGACCTCAAGAGCAGGCAGAGCCCACCCATCAGTGACTCCACACAAGAAGGATGTCTTTCTTGCCTGCATCTTGCTCAGAGTCTGCTTAGAAAGCCAGTACCCCAGGATCCTTCCAACTCCCATTATCCCCCAGAGCAGCACCGGACAGGAATCCCATAAGCTTTGCTGGCCAGGTAGCAGCAACTACCCATTTCTACCACTGTGGCAAAAAACCAAAACCAAACCAAAACAACAACAAAAATAAAACCCCAGCATCTATAAATACAATAAGAGTAACTGACACCACCATGTTCCAATAAAGTTTTAACTCCAAAAGCAAGGAGAGAGTGTGGCTATTAGGTTTTAATTTTCTAACTTCTACTCCAAAGCCACTGCATCTCTCCACCAGACCCTTTGCCTCCAGACAAGAGAAAGTGATGGGATCACTGGAAGAACTCCCTCCCTGAGGAGACTAAGCAGCGCCTACCCCCTCTTCGAAAGGTCCCAGTGACAAACCAAAATACAAAGCCACTTCACCTTGAGGAGAAGCAAGATTATTGGGTTTATTTGTAGAACATGGGACAGGGATTAGTGACCAGAGCATGGGGGACCCCAAAGCAGCTGCCCTGGGAAATTTGTGTTCCCGTGATGAGCACTTCTTAACAGCAGAACCAAGAAAGCCCCTCAGTTAACCTTCCCCAGCCTAGATACCTCACATGACCTCCAAAGCCATGTCCAGTTAGGGAGTGATTGCATGAAGATGACTGGAAGAATTTGCTGGACCCTCAGGTGAGAGTCGATCCTCCCCACCCCCTTCATCTATGAGGGAATGTCAATAGCCAGTAAGCCCCAACTGAGGATGCAGTCTTGAGCTCAGGAGTAGCTGATCTGATGAAGATGGCAGCCATTTTGCTTGGTGGACCACACTGTGCAACAGGGACTGTGCAGGAGTGGGCTGCACTCCTACCTGGAAGTGGCATAGGTGTTTTCTACCACATCTTGTTGGCCAGAACTCAGGCTACCACAAAGGAGGCTGGGAAATATCCATTGTATTCAGGAGAAACAGACTAGAAGAGGCTTCAGGGGTTACCTGCTCCCCTGTCTCACCTCTGGCCCTCAGCAGTCAGTCACTCTGATGTGGGGTCTCCCCTCCTCCCTTTTGGGGAGCTTTCTGTAGTCATTTCTCCTCTCTGTGGCAAAACATCTGTCGGCAGCAACTTACGGGGAGAAACTCACATGGGCTCGTGGGGTTTTTGGGGAGGTTCACACCCCTCGAAATGATGAAGACACAGTGACAGGAGTGTGGCAGGGGTATCTCATTATGGCCCCCCAGAAAGGAAAAGATATGGGCTAAAACATCAAAGGCCCACCCTGATAACCTCACCCTTCTACCAGCCAGACCCTACCTCCCCTCCAACATATGGAGAAACAAGACCTCAAAACATGAGCCTGTGAGGACATTTGCCATGAAAACTCTGATATTTGGACAGCAAGAATGCTTTCACAGCCAATGCCTAGAGCTGTCGCTAGACTCGATGGTCCTGGACAGTTGAAGGTCACCAAAGTACACAGATTGGCTTTAGCCAGGGCCCCAGCAGGTGACACAAGATGACTTCTAGAACCAGGAGCCTCTTTGCCTAGAGAAGCTCACATAAGGGTCACCCCACTCATTTAACATCAAGACCTACCTGGACCCTGTCCTTGTCCAAATCTCCGTCCTTTTGTTTGGTGCCTCTTGTTCAGTATTGCTAGAAGCTGGTGCGGGCCTAAGAACCTCAGAGCCTTCTCCTCCCATTCCACAACAGCCTGGGGTAGAAAGACCCAGGAGACAATCAGAGAGCTGGGGCTTCCCATAACCCTGCACCCAGACCCCTTTGCTGTGGAACTTTGCAGTTCCATCCAGTCTCACTTTGGAGTCCTCCAAGAAGCTTCCTGTGGCTGAGGCAATGCTGGTACGAAAGTCATTTGAAGGATTTGGGCCTCTTACTCTGGTGCCTTTGCTGTTGCCCTGAGATCACATCGAACTAGTCTAATGGAGGATGAAAGACTTGTTAAGCAGATTCAGGTCACCTGAGCTACCCCTGCCGACAGCCTTCAGGTCCCCAGGCAAGGGAGTGGGCCCATCAAAGCTGCGAAGCTGCATGAACCCTGACCCTTCCTCTTAGCTGGCTCTAGATGTGTGAGAAATAATGTTTACTGTTGCAGGCCCCCAAGATTTGGGAGAGGTTTGTTATGTAGCACAATTGTAGCAATAAGTAACTATTACACTCTTGTTGTCTCCGCCTTAAAGATAAAAAAGAAAAGCTAGGAGATGCTGAGAGCTTTGCTCAGGGTAGTATAGCTGGCAGATCAGAGTCCAAGTTCTGCTCCGGCCAAGCTTTGGTTTAAAGATCTGACAAATGTTCGGTCCCCTGAACTATAATGGCATCTATGTGCAGTAGTCGCCAGTGTTTGTGGAGTGTGTGGAAGGACCCTGCTTTTGAGTGGCAGCAACTAAGAGGCCCTTCTTGCTCTCAGGAAACCCACAAGCCTGAACTTTCCAGCAGGGAGGGGGAGGAAGCCAGTAAACCAGCAATCAAATTTCTCCCCGGCATCAGGAGCCTGGACTCAGGGCAGGCATCAGGGACCTGTTACCACTCAGTCATTCCTTTGTTCTCTAGAAGACCTGGGGGAGACAATGGCAACATCAAAAGAGGTAGAGAATTGTTCTTTAGAAACTACCAGGTCTTCTGATGTGGTGACAGACCCCCAGGGAAAGATGCTGGGTGGGCTTGGGGAACTGGGGCCATGGTGTCAGACAGTGAAGCCTGCAGCTTAGTACAGGCTAAGATAAGGCATGGTTGGCCCCAGAAACTTCCTGGGAGTACATCTCAGGGAATTGCTGTGGTGGGGGGGGGGGGCAGGGGCAGAGCTTTGTTGTGCATCCTGCTTACCCTGTGTCCACCCAACCTGCAGACTCTGTCCAGGGAGCTTATGTTCAGCCCAGTCTGCTCCTGAGCCACTCAGAGGAAGCAGCACTTTCGCCCTGGCTGGGGTTTTGCACACACAGATCCAGGGAAGAATTGATTTCCGCTTATCTTATTTCCCCATCAGGCATCCACGCCTCAGTAGCTTTATGATTACTCCATGTTGCTGCCCCTGTTCCCTGTCAGCACCAATATATTTCTAATTGAAAAGAAATGCAGGCACACAGAAAATGTGTGCACCTATCACCATACAAACACATGCATTCACACATATGCATACAGACATGCACAGACACATACATACACTTTTGAACACACACATAATACCAGCATGCACACACACTCTGATACACACATACATACATACAGGCACACACAATCATGCACGGCCTAGCTTGGTCTCTTGGTAATATGTCAGCTGACACCCTCATAATGCCAATCGGCCCCTAAATAAAAGGTATCTAAGAGAATTCCAGAGCCACAGCTTTGGATGTCCCTTTGTCTCTGGGGAGTCCACACAGCTTTTAGACTACTCCAGCATCTTTCCATAAGAAAGCCAGAAGCTAGCGCCATCTATTGGTGAGGACCCTGGTCTGGAGCTGAGCTGTGACATTATTTCCTAATTCTCTCCCTTAAAGCCTGTGTTGTATTTGTGGCTTTCTGACCCAGTCCTCATCATAATTCATAATGCAGGGCATGCAATGGTGCTCAATAAGTGTCTGCAGGCATTAAAACCATTGCTAAGGAATGAGAATGTTTGTTTGGAGTGTGAAAGTGATGCAGCCCTCTCGGCTCCCTCCTGGTAAAAGCTCATGATTCCCCACTCCCAAACACCGGTCCCTTGGCAGCACAGCTTCACCCTAAGCAAGCAGCAGAATGAATTTCAGTTGTGGGTCATTGCCATGACTCAGGTAGACTAACTGGTGACTCAGAGCTGGCCTCTGGGGCCAGACAGACCTTCGGTTGAACCCCAGCTCTCATGCCTCTGTGGCTTAAGCAGGTTACTGGATCCCCCTGAGCCTCTTATTATGACAATGACACAATAAGACTGGCTTTGCAGACTTCCTGAGAGTCTCCGGTGAGATACAGCACAAAAAGTGCCTGCGCAGCAGTGGGCCCTCACTCACGGTGGCTGACGGAGCTGCCACTGATATTCATGCACACAGCAGCCTTGGCTCTGCTGCAAGGACAGGGAAAGCAAGCGCCAGGTCCCCTGAGAGCGCGCAGCTGGTAGGGAGAAAGAGAAAGCCGAGAAAGAATGCCTTGAAAAGCATTGCTTGCTAAACTTAGCTCCGAGGTCAGAAGGAGGTCGGAAGAACGAGAGGCCAGGCTGGGCTGAAGTAGTCAAGAGAGGCTTCCTGGAAGGGTGTGGTGAGGAGGGACTCAAGGGGTCAGGTGATGAGGTGGCAGGGCACAGAAGTATCAGGGCATGAAAAAAGCGGAGCTTGCAGGAGAAAGGAGGGTCACTCTAGATAGAGGGTGTGGAGACCCAGGCTTTTTTGACCTTTTCTTTTAGGATGCCATCAGAGACACGATGGGAAAGAGAGGTTGTTCCCAGAGGCAATAATGTTTAGCAATGGCAATAAAGCAAGAACTAAATCCCATCTCCCCCCTTTCGCCCTCGCCCCGCCAAGAGTCAACTAGCAGCTGTGTCTGATCAGCAGCCTCTGGGGGACGAGTGACTCTCACAATGACCCCTGACCTCTGCCGCTTTCTTCCTGGGGTCAGGACTCCTGAGAGAAAATGGATACTCTTCTACAATACCCAAACGTGAGCCACACATCTGAGACCCCACCACCACCCCCACACACACCCCAGTGATTCAGAGCCGTGGCCGTGCGATTCAGAACCGTGGACAGCACCACAGCCCGGCATTCGGGGAAGATGACCAGCCTAAGCTACAGGCTCTGCCCCAACGACAGTTTCGGTCCAGCACCACAGACAGCTCCAGAGCCCTGGCATCTGACTCCAAGGCTTCAAAAGCCAGCGATTTCCTCCACCCCTATAAGAAGAGCATCCTCAAACCACCTTCCAGAAACCCATGACCACTCCCGTGGCAACGTGCATTCTAGAGGCCCGCTCTTTCTCCCCATCCCTCCCTGTAAAATCTACTACAGATGACCCTATTCCACTGGCCTGCAGCTTTCACAGGCACACAAAAGGCTGCATATCAGAAATCTCACACGGCTCAGACTAATAGACACTCCTTTGACAGCAACCCTTTCTCCTGCCAGGCGTCTGCTCCCTCTCACAGACTCTAAGCCACCAGCTCTGGCCAGCAGTGACCTTCCCCACCCTCAGCAGGCTGGGAGAACTTCCCTTCTAGGGAAACTGCCTGCTCAGAGAGGGCCCCACCGAGCCAGCCCAGACCTCATGACCTCTGCCACGGCTAATGAATACAAGCCACAAAGAGCAAAATGGCTTTGAAATGATTCAGGGTACAGAGGCTGCTCGGCATGAACACCCAGTTTTCATCAGAACATTCATGGAAGGGAATTAATCAGGAGGCTCGAAGTCTCGTTTGGTGGGGAAGGCCAGGAAAGGTGACGGGGCTTGGGGGTGGGGTGCTTTGCCTCAGTAATCAATGTTGGGAAGAATTCTGTGAATATCAATGATCTAACTGCACACGGAGGCTGGGAAGAGTGAAGCTGAGTGGGGAAAGCAAGGTCTAACAACACAGCAGCCTCTGTGGCTGCAGACAAGAAAAGCTGCTGTGTTCATTCATTCGTTCACTCATTCATTCATCCACCCACCTGTTCATCCATCTGGCCCATCGGTATCTATGGAGACCCTCTCATATGCTGGGTGCTGGCTCTGGGGCTGTAGTGACTGGGAAAGACTGAACTGCAAAGACATTTGGAATCAAGCTTTTTAAACTACTGCTTAGTTCTCCTGTGTCTCCTGACCTTTCTTGCTCATGACCAATACTGTATATTTTGTACACGCACACACATACACCAGAAGAACTGCTACACAGAGATGGGGTGGCAGAATGCTGTCAAAAGTCAGGGACCGCAGAAGCCTGAGGGCAGCAAGGAGGCATAGAAGGTTCTATGAATTGCCCTGGCAACACCTTGATTTGGTTTTTTATTTCTTCCTTCAGAACTAAGAGAATAAATTGCTATTGTTTGGGATAGAGAAATAGCTCAGCAGTTAAGAGCACCAGCTTCTCTTGCCAAGGGCCTGGGTTTGGTTGCCAGCACTAACATGGCAGCTCATAACTGTATGTGACCTGCAGTTCCAGGGTGTCCAATGCACTCTTCTGGCCTCTTCAGGTACCAGGCACACACATGACACATATATGTGCATGCAGGCAGAACACTCATACATTCCCAAAATAAAAACTCTTAAATATTGCTATTGCTTTAAGTCACTCAGTGTGTGTGGTCATTTGTTGCAATAAGGCAAGAAAATGTGTTGTCCAAAGTTTTGCTGTGGTGTAAGAAGTTGGGGAGAGCCCCCTGGAGGAAGTGACATTTGATCAAAGACCTGAGAGCATTCTCAGAGAGGGGATACAAGTGCAAAAGGCCCTGAAGCAAGGAGAACCCAAAAAAAAGGGCCCAGAATGCTGGCACAGTGGGAGGGAATAAGAGGTGCCAGATGGGTCTCAAAAGGTGGGCAGTGGGGGACTGCATGCTCAGAGAATGAGATGCAGCTTCAAGCCTAGAATGCTTAGGCCTCAGCTCCACGGAACCAGAGTCCTACTGGGTCTTTGACCTTCACACACGCCGTGGTATATAAATATTAGCTGACGAGTTCAGGGGTGCACCTTTGGCTCCGAGTGTCGTCTGGACTGTGCCTGCTGCCTCCCTGGATAGTTGAATCTCCTTCCCTGTCCCTGCATCTGTCCTAGGTCTGTGTGAGCTGACACCCGCCCCCCTCCAGCCTGAGTTCTTCAGCATTCCTGTCCCCTGAGCGCCACACATTCACAGACAAGCGGCTTTCTCTCCTTTGGTCAACCTCAGGCTGAATTAAAATAGTACTGCCACAGAGCGTATGAGACGTGCCCAAGGAATTCCGAGTCTCCGGTGACTTCATTAACTCCAGCGCCTTCAGTCATTCAGCCCGGTGCTTTCTGTCCTGCCCCCCTCCCATGGAGGGGTCTCATTAGCTGGGAAGTACGAACCACTTAGTAGTTCCATTAACTCTGCACTTGCAGTCCGTTCTATCTCCGCGCTTCCTTCTGTGCTGCCCCTGCCTGTGATCGCTGCCTCTCCACTCATTAGCTGAAGGGCCGCTCACCTCGCCTCTTCTCTCAGCCCCTTCCCTTCCTTGTCTCTCCTGCAGCTTCAGAATCAGAGGACATGGGCTTCTTGAGCCAGGACCACTCCTTCAGTGACTGTACAATGCTGCCTGGCTGGGGGCAGGAACGGGCATGGATCCAGGGTCCCAGCCCTCACTGTCCATGGTACCATGGAGTGTATGTCACTGAAGCTGTTTCTGCTAGGGCCACCATATGGGCTCTTGGTGAGGGTCTCTCTGCATCCTAATCTGGTCCACAATCTCCATCCCTGCACAAACTTCCAGGGGGCACTGCAGGAGGCTTCTAGAACACCTGGTCCTTATAGACAACCCCTTAGCCCCAGGGACTTCTGGGTACTAACTATAGAGCAGGTATGTGACTGATGGGGGTTGCTGTCTCCACTTCCTTCTCTGAGGCACAGCGTTCTCCCAAGGGCCTCTCTCTCTCCCACACCTTTGCCTTATTCTGGGATCTACTTTCCCATTCATAAAACAAAGACAGCAATGTACGCAGGTGGGCTAGGCCTCCAAATATAGGGAAGGAAGGGCGGTTACAGAGGAGCAGAGTCCTGCAAAGGACTCAGATTCGTGGAGAGAGACAGAAAACAGACTCAGTCAAAGCTGGGGGCTGCCAGGTGAGCCTTTTGCCTCCAGATTTGTCTTTGTCCCCACTTCTCACTTGTGAGCTGGTGCCAACAGGACTGAATCGAGCCAGCGTTTGTGCCATGTCCCATCCCCTCCCAAGAGCTGTGCTAGGTGTGGTGAACTGAAAGTCTCTGGTAGCTGTAGATGAGAGGCAGCATCATGGGGGCAGAGATGGAGCTTCATCCTGTGGTGGTTTGAATAGCAGTGGCCCCATGGACTAATGTGTTTGAATGCTTGGCCTATAGGGAGTGACACTATTAGGAGGTGTGGTCTTGTTGAAGGAGGCGTGGCCTTGTTGGAGGAAGCGTGTCACTGTGGGGGTTGTCTTTGAGGTCTCATATGCTTAAGCTATGCCCAGTACACAATTGCTTCTGCTACCTGAGGATCAAGATGTAGAACTCTCAGCTCTTTCTCCAGCACCAATGTCTGCTTGCACGCCACCATGAAGAAAATGGACTAAACCTCTGAAACTGTAAGCCAGACCCATTTAAATGTTTTCCTTTATAAAAGTTGCTGTGGTCATGGTGTTCTCTTCACAGCAATAGAAACCCTAAGACAATCCCCAAATTCTAAGGGGGTGGGCGCTCCCTGAAACCTGTGCTTCAGGTATGAAGAACACAGCCAGCTGCTCCTTTCTCCCCCAGGGAGCTCCAGGACCAACACATAGAGCCTGCGTTCATCCCCGGGCTCAGCAGGCCCACAGCCTCTATGGCGCTCAGCACAAGAGAAGAGCAGCTCTGGGAAGAAAGGTCTACATGGAGGAGAAGAGGGCCCTTACCTCTGCTGCTTTACACATGCAGACTGTGTGACCTGAGACAATCTGCTTCACTTCCCAGGACTGCAACTTTGTCATCTGTAGGAGGAGCCAGCAGCACTCACCCCACTGCGTTTGAGACCGAAACCAAGCTCAGGGCAGTGCTGGACCAAGTGTGGGCCAAGGGTCTTGGAGCTGGTCTCCAGGACAAGGACAAATAGCAGGAAGTGGGGTCAGGAGAAGTCTGAGAGTAGACAGGAAGGAGAAGAAACTGATTCTGACAGAGCTTGGGAAAAAAGCTAAGACTGTCTTCAGAGTGCCTGGAAATTCCCCATGAGCAAGCACCAGTAACACAGGCTCGGGTGGTGACCCTGGAGAAGCTGGTGAAATTGAGGGATCAGCTGGCCGAGATAATATCCTCATTGTATATTGCACATTGACTGAGGCAGGGGTCTGGGGGCTGAGGGTGCAGCTCAGTTAATAGAGTGCTTGCCTAGCCTGCAGGAAGCCCTGGGTTTTACCCCAAGCACTGCATAAACCAGGTAGAATGCTGCTTGCTTAGGAGGTAAAGGCAGGAGGATCAGAAGTCCAAGGCTGTCTTTGGCCACCTAGTGGGTTGGGGATGAGTGGTTTGGCAGGGCCAAGTATCAAAGCTATTGTGGCACACAATCCAGACAGGGTCCACTCACACAGATGCCCAGGGAAGGATTGTATGATATACACATGTCTCCAGGCTGGCTAGGCACCCAGCACAGCAAAGGACAGTGTAGTTCAGACACCTGTAGAGTCAAGTTTAGAAATTCCATGTCCAGGAAGCCTACAGCCCCGTCCCTAGAGCTTCCTAGCCAGTGTCCTTATTTCTCAGGGGTTGAGTGTCCAGTGACCTGGGCGCTTCTGTCCAATCCCTGCAGAGATGGCAACTCTTCCTGCACTTGGACTCAAAGATCTCAGTGGGCCAGGGAAGTAATAAGAGGGGCTGCTTAGACTATGGCGCTATGAGACCAATTAAGTCTAATGCTAATCACTGACCCTGGAGACAACAAAGCCAGGGTGGCTGAGGCAAAAATAATCACTGAACTCCATTGTCAGGAAGAGAGTTCTACCCCAAGCCTGGCTCACAAGCTTCTGGAGAAAGTTTACTGTGCGAGAACTGGGCAGCTGGACCACGAACGGGACTACCAAGTTGCTACAGGGCATCCATCCATCCAGCATCCGTCAATCATCCATCTGACACTGGAAAAATGGGGGATTTTCTGCACCAAGTACTGGAGATACAGCAGGAACATGGACCCCTGCTGCACAGGGTCCTCTTCTAGTGAAACATCATTAGCAAACATATCGTAGAGAAAGCTGAAGGAGAATTGGTGCCTGTGGTAGTTTGAATGTAATCGGCCCCCATAATCTCGTAGGAAGTGGCACTATTAGGAAGTGTGACTTTGTTGGAGTGCTTATGGCTTTGTTGGAGGAACTGTGTCACTGTGGGTGTGTACTTTGAGGTTTCCTATGCTCAGGAAACTGCCCAGTGTCTCAGTTGATTCCTGTTGTCTGCAAGATGTAGGAGTCTCGCTACTCCACCAGCATCATGTCTGCCTGCACACCAACGTGTTCTCCACCATGGTAATAATGGACTGAACCTCTGGAACTGTAAACGAGCCACCCTAATTAAATGTTTACTTTACAAGAGTTGTCGTGGTCATGGTGTCTCTTCACAGCAATAGAAACCCTAACTAAGACACTGCCACAAGGTCAGAGGCACGGAATACTGCAGTGTTGAAGAAACTAAGGAGAAAGGGCATCTCTAGTTCCACCAAAGACTTGAACAAAGGAAGGTGAGTCTCGAGTGAAGGCAGAGATGCCCTGGCTCCGTGCATATTATCTTGGTGTGGCGATGAGTTTCCATAAAGCAGATGCTAAACACAAAGAAACCATATTTCTCACTCAGGAAGACAGAGGTTCTAATTCAAGCCACTGGCAGGCCAGTTCTCTAGAGGCTGGTATGTGTGAACTCGTGTGTGTGTGTGGTGTGTGGAGGCCATTTGGTTGGAAGTTGACTTCAGCATTGTCTTTGGTCAACTATCTTATTTTTTCATTAAAAATTTTTAGATATATTTTTATACTATGCATATGAGTGT
This sequence comes from Chionomys nivalis, assembly GCF_950005125.1. Lineage (NCBI taxonomy): Eukaryota > Metazoa > Chordata > Mammalia > Rodentia > Cricetidae > Chionomys > Chionomys nivalis. Next base: position 44,431,160 of record NC_080107.1, read on the forward strand.
TTTGCCTGAAAATATGTTATGGGCACCACATCTGTGCAGTACCTGAAGAGGCCAGAAGAGGACATCAGAGCCCCTAACACTGGAGTTACAAATGGTTGTGACTCACCCTGTGGGTGCTGGGAAACAAATCCAGGTCCTCCGGAAGAGCAGCAAGTGCTTGCCATCCCTCCAGCTGCCAACCATCTTATTTTTAAACAGAATCTCCCACTGAACCTAGAACTCACCAGTTAAACTAAGCCACCTGGCCAGTGAGCTCCAGGGATCTCCGCTCCAGACCCCCAGCCCTGTGGTGATGAGCACACTGCCATGCACATCTCTTACTTGGGTTCTGAAGGTAGGCACTCAGGTCCTCGTGCCAGCACAACAAGTCCTTTCCTGACTGTGCCACCTCTGCAGTCCCTACTATGACCTCATCCAAATTAAACTCACTACATTCACAAAAATTCCATTATGCTTTTTTGTTTTGTTTTTTTGTCTGTTTGTTTTTGGGGGGGGTTGTTTCGTTTTGGTTTTTTTTTTTTTTTTTTGAGACAGGGTCTCTTCATGCAGCCTTGGCTGCCTAGAACTCCCTCTGTAGACCAGGCTGACTTCAAACTCACAGAGATCCACCTGCCTCTGCCTCTCAAGTGCTGGGATTAAATGCATGTGCTACCACTGTTTGGTTTAAGATTCTGTTTCTAAATGAGCTCATATCCACAGAATGGGAATATGATAGAACCTTAGCGTGTCTACTGGGGGTCAATCATGTCTATACAGTTCAGTCAAAAGCACGATGGTTTTCCGGGTGTGGTTTCAGTCTGACCTGAGGCCATCTAAGCATCCTGAATCCCTGCTTATGGGTGCATGAGGATGATGCAAGTGAAAAAGGCTCCACGCCAAGCTCCATACTGTTTGGACTCAGGGTTCACAGTTGTTTCGCATCACAGAACTCCCTATCTCTGCATCTCCAGAAAGACATAACCAGTGTTTCCTAGATGAAACCCCAGACTGAGTTCATGTATCAGCCTAGGTCCCAACTGTCATGGTTTGTTATCACCACCATCATCACCACCATCAACACTAACATCACCATCATCATCCTCACCACCATCATCACCATCAGCATCACCATCATCACCACCATCATCACCACCATCAACACTAACATCACCATCATCATTCTCACCACCATCATCACCACCATCATCACCATCAGCATCACCATCATCACCATCATCAACACTAACATTACCATCATCATCCTCACCACCATCACCACCATCAGCATCACCATCATCACCATCAGCATCACCATCATCAACACTAACATCACCATCATCACCACCATCAGCATCACCATCATCACCATCAGCATCACCATCATCAACACTAACATCACCATCATCATCCTCACCACCATCATCACCATCATCAACACTAACATCACCATCATCATCCTCACCACCATCATCACCATCATCAACACTAACATCACCATCATCATCCTCACCACCAGCATCACCACCAGCATCACCACCAGCATCACCACCATCACTATCATCATCACCATCACTACCATAATCACCATTACCAGATTTTATTCTTCTCAGTTCCTGAAATTTGACTCTACATCCAGTGCAGAGTGCCAACACCAACACCAACACCACCCAGCCCTTCCCCCACAGTAACACTGGTTTTTTGTAATGGCAACTTGAATGGAAGCCCCTTGAGGGCAGGACACATATTTTGACCTCATCCATCTCCCCAGGGCACTTAACACAGTACAGAACATAAGAGATTTTTATCAAATGGAACAGGAAATCTCAAGAGGGGACCCACTTTGTAAACAGGGACTGGTCACACTGACCTTGACTCCCCATTGAGGATCAAGGAAAGTCCTAAAGTACCAAATGAGTCCAGACCCTGGGCTGCATGGTAACCGCCACAGATCCTGGCCCCATGGGAAGCATTAGGGTGTTTATGGATGGCCCACACAAACTTGGCACCCCCATACCCACCCATGGCATTTCTGACCTCCATGAATGGAAAGCCTTTCTGGAGCTGCATTCTCTGGCTCAGGGAATGTTCTGACTCCACTCAGCAACCTCTGCACTGGCTAAAACCCAAGACTGAAAATATCAAATGTTAGAGAGGCTACGGAGCATCCAGAACTGCATACCCTCTGCCCGGGCTGTGAGTGATGCCCCCACTGTACAGCATGACTTAGCATGGGCTTTTCTGGGATGACTTTGAACTTCTGACCCTTCTGCCTCCTTATCCCTAATGCAGGGTTCTGAATGTGAGCCACCACCCTAGTTTTATGCAGTGCTGAGAACTGAACCAAGGTCTTCAAAAAAGCTAGGTGCTTTGGCCCACACTCCAGGCCCCCAGGAGATATGAAACACATACTATACTCCTTCCTGGGGAGGGGTCTCAGGGGCTTCATGGGATCTTTGCTAGAATGGCCAGAACCTAGAACAACCCCCAATGTCATCAGTAAAGCAGTGCAGAAGCCAATGGCCTGTTATTTTGGGATGTGACCCAGCTACGAAAAGTGACTGATTTACACAATATCATGAGTGACCCTTGAGGAGCTAGATATGGTTCATTTCAATGACACCCTAGAGCAAAGTGGCCCATGATGGTATCAGAGGATGAAGGAGGACCTTGCCTAGGATGGCCCATCCCAGGCGTATGCTTCCTGCAGCCCACGGGCCACAAACATCCTAAGATAGCAACGTTGCAAACCAAACACAAAACTGTAAACCTACTGAAAACATGAGACTTTTCTGTAAAAATTGTATGTATATGTGTCTCTGTGTGTATGCCACATGTGTGAAGGTGCCGTCAGAGACCAAAAGAAGGAGCCAGATCCCCTGGAGCTGGAGTTATAGACAGTTTTGAACTGTCATGTGGGTGATGGGAATTGAATCCCGGTCCTCTGGAAAAGAATCTAGTGCTCTAACCACTGAGACACCTCTTCAGCCTGTCTTTTTGTTTGTTTAGGTAACTAAGTCACATAGTTCTCAGGAGGACAGAAAACTTTATAGATGACAATGTCCTGTTGTGTAAACAGAGAGACTCTTAAGGGAGCTACAGAGTTTATGAAATTTCATTGAGCCTTAATTATACCTCCAAATATGCTTGTGTGTGCATGTGTGCATGCGTGCGTGCGTGCGTGCGTGTGTGTGTGTGTGTACCAGAGACCCTCAAGCCTCTCCCCTTCCAAAGGTCCTTCCCTGCCCCACTCCCAGATGCATCAGGGGCTCCCTCTGAGACCATTTCTAGCAGTGAGCATCTCTCTTCTGCCCCTGAAGCAGCCACTTGCCTGCCCTCAGCTCTAGGGCTTCCCTTGTGGTCACGAGTAGGAACTGCACCCCTTTCATCCCCATATCCCCAGAGCCCAGCCAGCTGTCTCCACAGGGCTCAGCAGACATTGCTGAACAGACAAATGAGGAGATGATTGCTCTGTCATTATCTTTGCAGCTGTAACTACATGTTTGTGTCTATAAAGTCCATTTCCGCCTCCTCCAGTGTCCCCTACTAAATCTGTATAGATCTGTAAACTCGATTTTAACGTGTGCCCGCGCTTCCGAATGCCACCCTGAGCTCTTGGGGATGCCTGTGAAGATATGAGCCCCAGTCAGCTCAGTGCTAGGTGCCTGTAGGGGACCTGTAGGGTGACTCACAGTAGCTGCCACCGTGCGTCCTGCTTCCCCTGCCTTCCAGCCTGGGCTTCCCAGTTCAGGCTCCAAACCCAGGCAGCTCAGTTCTGCTGGGGCACTCAATCTCTCCAGCATCAGTTTACTCATCTGTGAAATGGGACGGTGCTACGACAGCTTCACTTGTGCATAGAGTCCCAAACCTGGTGGCTTTACGCAAACCGATCAGCCAGCCAGAGGTCGGACAAGCCGAGAGCAGATCCCAGTGGCAGTTAGTGAGTTCAACCCCACCCACTTCATGCAGGCCGGCCCCCAAAGCCCTCCCAGATGCAGAGATGTTTTCAACCAAGACAGTGGAGCCCTAGGTGCCCTTAAAAGGAGGCTTCCGTGGGGCCGCAGATGTCAGAGTGGCGCTGATTGACCTTGGACAACGGATTATTTTGCAGACGTGCCCCTCCCCCATGCTGCCCCAACAGGACAGGGGTGGGAATGGAGGCCCAGAAGAGAAAGGGCCCTTCAGAGCAGGGAAGAAGGTAGTTCAGTTTCATGGGAAGGATGGCCCAAGCCTGACAGAGGCCAACAACTCCAAAACCCTGACTCTACCAGACCACATCACATGACTGGGTTCCTGACACATCTCGTGCTAAGGATATGGGAAGAGAGCTGGTGACCGCAGCCCACAAAGTCAGGGCCGGCAGTTGTTCCCCAGGGGCCCCCTTTACTGAATATGTGATCTTAAATGAGTGATCCCCAGAACATCTTCCTAGGAAAAGGAGGCACAAGTCCCCTTCCCCCACCCCACCCCAGATTTTGATGTAAATTTGGGCAAGAAGGAAAGCCTGTTCCAGTCACTCTGTTCTGTACTGGTAAGGAGGGTAGGGACAGTAAGGACCCGAGTTTGAATCACTGAACCCACGTAAAAATGTTGGGCATGGTAGCATAAATGTAACACCAGTGCTGGGTGGTACAGACAGACAGAACTCTGGGGCACTGGCCGGCCAGACTAGCCTAATGAGGCAGTCTCAGGTCCCAGTGAGATGCCCTATTTCAAAAGATAAGAGCGTGGGGCAGTTGTAGTGGCACATGCTACTAATCCCTGCATTCAGGGGGCAGAGGTAGGAGAATCTCAGTGAGTTCAAGGCCAGCTTAATCTACATAGTGAGTTCCAGGACAACCAGAGCTACACAGAGTGATCCCGTCTCAAAAAGCGGGGGGGGGGCTGCAGTCATGGCTTTAATAGCAACACCTAAAGTTGATCTCTGGCCCCATATGCATATACACACATGTGCACCCACACCTACACATGCAAACACAGTCACACTGGGATGGCTAGTCTTGGTTGTCAACTTAACTACACCTGGAATGAACTAAACCCAGGTGGTTGGGTACATCTGTGAGGGGCTTTTCTGAATTAAATCACTTGAAGTAGGTAGACCTGCCTTCAGTCTGGGCCACACCTGCTGCTGGCAGCCTAAATAAAGGACGTGGAAGAAGGAAGCTCACTCTCTTTGCCTGCTTGCTCTCACTCTCTCTGGCAAGTTCATTCCTTCACTGGCATCAGGCCCTACTTAAGGGTTCCAGTGAATACTGAAAACCAACTGAGACATCTGGCCTCACGGGTTGAACAAATACTGGATTCTCTGACTTCCTGTTGATAGACAGAAATTGTTGGAGTACTGGACCACAGCCTGTAAGTCATTCTAATAAATCCCAGATAAGTAGATAGAAAGAAAGATAGGTAGATACATACATACATACATACATACATACATACATATAGAGAGATAGAGATAAATAGAGAGATAGATAGATAAATGATAGATAGATAGATAGATAGATGATAGATAGATAGATAGATGATAGATAGATAGATAGATGATAGATAGATAGATAGATAGATAGATAGATAGATAGATAGATAGATAGATCGATGATAGATAGATAGATAGATAGATAGATGATAGATAGATAGAGATGATAGATAGATGATAGATAGATAGATGATAGATAGATAGATGATAGATAGATAGATGATAGATAGATAGATGATAGATAGATAGATAGATAGATAATAGATAGATAGATAGATAGATAGATAGATAGATAGATAGATAGATAGATAGATACTCTCCAGGGAACCCATTCTGCTCCTCTGGAGAACTATGACTAGCACACACACATAAAACACAATGCTGTTTTCTCACCAGAGGCTCAGGGTCCCGAAAGGAAGGTTTCTGCTCCCTCTGATTCTAAAACCTTTGTACCGGCAGCAATGACTTCCTGCCAACAGCTGGTATGCAAGACATGCTGTGTGGAAGAAAGTGGGCCACTCATGGCACGCCAGATGGTTAAGTGGGTAAAGGGGCTTGCTACAAAGCATGACAAACTGAGTTCAATCCAGGGCCCACACGGTAGAAGGACAAGACTGACTCACAAAAGCTGTGCTCTGAGTTCCACTTGCATGCCACGGTACACACGTCCTACCCTCAAAGTAAATAAAATGTAATAAAAATTTAGAAACAAAGATTAAAGAATGAATAGCCCAAGTTGCACCATCTTGAGCTACCAGCTAGAGAGACATACTGCTCTCCTTCCAGCATCAGGAAGGCCCTTGTGCACAGGCTCATGTTCCACTCCAGATTTTAGCCCAGCATTTTTACACTTAAAAATGTATGAACAACATCCTTTTACTGGCCGTGTTATAGTCCCTCATATGGATGGATACTAATTGAATCAAACTCGCAGCTGGGGCAGAGATCCGTCGCCTGACTATATATGACCTTGACAGCAGACTGCGGCTTTCTTTCGGGAAACGCCCCTGGTGACAGTGCTGACTGCTCACTAAATGGTCACATTCCATTTTCATAAGACTCTAGGATGTCCTTCTCAAGGTCAAGACTGCCTTGTGTTTCCTAAACTTTCCCATGCCAGTGTCCATCCCGCATGTGAGGAAGGTCAGTTCCTTGGCTCCAGTCCCCTCATCTCTACCCCAAAGCCTGTCTGGAACCCACTTTCTCAGTGCCTTGACCAGAGAACAGAGCAGCTTCCCCAGTACAGGGCAAGTTGTTCAAGGCTGCAGGTGAGGGGGATTTTGGAGATTTTTGAGGCTGACCTAATACCGAGTCTATACATCAAATCCTGGCTCCATCACTTCCTGGCTGTGTGGACTGTGAAATGTATTGGCTTCTCTAAGCCTGTTTTCCCAGCTATAAAATAGATTTAATATGAGCATCCATGGATTCCCTCAAGACTTCACACCAGCTTCCTTGCAGACCACTTGGTCCAGGACCAGCTCTTTCAAGGATAGTCCAGATGATTGGGAATGTCCCTCTATGGTTGTCCTGAGGATAGGCTCGGTGGGTCTCTGGGGTATCCCCACTCTGCCCCCACCCCGACTGTCAAAGGCCTCTGTAATCTCATTCCTCATGGACTCCAGGACCCAGAGGAGGGGCCAGAGCTAGAGACTCAGAGACCAATCGATACATTATTTAACAGCAAGAATGCAAATGAGGACAAATTAATTAAGGCATCCCTCCTCCTGCTCCCCCTACTCCTCTCCCCTCTTTATCCTCTCCCCACTGTCCAATTGCTGACAAATTCTCTAGAAAAATATCAAAACAGCCTCTGGCTGGAACCTGCCATGCTGAAGCCCCATTATCTATTATTGATGCAGACCTTGACAAGCTCTCTCTTTAAGGAAGATGCAGAGAGAGAGAGAGAGAGAGAGAGAGAGAGAGAGAGAGAGAGAGAGAGAGAGAGCTGTTAATCTGTGTTTAAAGGCACAGACTCCCATTACCCCTCCCCAGGACATTGTGCATTGACACCAGCTGCAGCCCATGTTGCCTGTGGGGCTGGATGGATGCGTCTAGCCACAACAGCAGAGGCGATCCTGACAGAGTAACCAGGGGTAGGTCTTCTGACTCTCACCAGCTTTCCCTAAACTTACCTCAGTTTCCCTTTCAGAAACACTGCTCAAGGCTAGCTATTCCTGCCTGAACAGGAGTCTGGCAGTAGTCCCAAAGAAAACCAGAGAGTTCTTGTCTCTGCTTCGGTTATCCAGAGGGGATTTGAAGGCAAGGACACCATATATATGATGTCACCATAACGACCCACAAATCATTCCACACCATGCGCGGTCCCTAATGTCACTGCTAGACCTTGGGTGATAGCAATGAGTCCTATGAGTTCACACTGTACCAGGTCCCGCCCTAGCATGGGAAGCTGGGAATGCGAAAGACCATGGGAAACCTCTATGCCTTGCTCCATCTGCTGTCAACCTAGGGCTTCTCTAAAGAAGAAAGTCGTTTTGAAAGTTCTTACTCTTTAACTGAGCATGAAGGCTCTCACTGTAACCACAGCAGTTGGGAGGCTGACAGGCAAGCAGGATGGTCACAAGTTCAAGGCCACCCTGGGCTACAAAGTGAGTTCCAGGTTAGCTCAGACTAAAGAGTGCAGTCTTGTATTTGTTTTTTTTGTTTTGTTTTGTTTTTGGTTTTTGTTTGTTTGTTTGTTTTAAATGGACACACTGAAGATTTTGTACTCAGGGTAAGAAATGTCAATATTGCTTAGTGGGTTGTTTTCCCAGCATGCACAAGGCCCTGGATTCCACATTGAAAGTCAATACAGTTTTCAAATAAATCAAGTAAGGCATAGGTCAGGTGTACTAGCTTATTCCTGTAATCTCAGCACTCTGAAGGCTGAGGCAGAAGGATGGCTTCTGGTTTAGGGCCAGCCTGGGCTACACGATGGGTTCCAGGCAAGTCTGTGTTGCAGAGTAAGAACACAATTAATTTATTGAATCGTGAGCTCTGCCACAAAAGGACTCCCTGGTGACATTTAGGAAGGGTGGAAGGAGTCTGTGACCAGGACAGTTGATGGACAGCAATGGGGCAGGACAGACAGCTAATGCTTGGAGCCACGAGAGCTGAGGCTGCAGGTGTCTGGGGAGTGGTGTCCCGGCCACGTCATTGCGGGGCTATTGGTTTGGTGCCAGGAGCAAGTCCAGGGTGTTCAAGTTTAAAGCTCCCAAGAGGAACAGTCTTGGGAGGTGGGGGACCCAGATTCACTGCCAGCTTCAGTGGAGTCGCAGCAGTGGGCAAGAAGGTAAGGGTCTCACACCAGGAACGCCTAGATGGGGGACAGCAGAACCCCTAAGGAGAAGGAGCAGGAAGCCTCAGGGAACAGTAAGGGCTGTGACAAAGGGGACAACAGACTCAGTCCTGAATAGGCAGCTGCTTTTGGTCCCCCATCAGTCCACACTGGAATTGTGACCCCTGGTCACAGGCTTTTTCCAGTCTTTGAGGAGAAACACAAATTGAATTTTACCCAAGATGACTCAAATTTAATGCATTGACAGTAAATTCTTATTTTACAAAACAGTGTCAGGCCAAGCTAAACTTGTTGGCTGGCCAATCCTTGCCCTACAGCTATAATAAGCAATTTGGCCTTCATAGAGGTAGAAACTGGGCACTGGGGGGTGCGGGGGTCTTGATGGTATCCTTGATTCTGCTGCCTGGCCCCATGTCCCTTAAACACATTGTCACTTTTACAAACCCAGCAGAGTTAGGGTCTGGGCACATGGATCGTGGTGGGGGAATTCAGCTGGTAAAGTGTTTGCCTTGTAAGTACAAGAGCTTGAGTTGGATACCCAGAACTCATGGGGGAGGGGAGCCGGGCAGTGGTGGCACACACCTTTAATTCCAGCACTTGGAAGGCAGAGGCAGGTAAATCTCTGTGAGTTCAAGGCCAGCCTGATCTACAGACCTAGGGGAGGACAGTCTTCAAAACTACACAGAGAAACCCTGTCTCAAAAGAAACAAATTAATTAATTAATTAAGAAAGAAAAAAAGGGAATGGGCTGGAGGACTAGTTCAGCAGTTAAGACTACTGGCTGCTCTTCCAGAGGTCCTGGGTTCAATTCCCAGCACCCACATGGCAGTTCACAACTGTAACTCACATTCTAGTAGATCCAATTCTCTCATACAGACATGACATGCATGCAATGCAGGCAAAGCACCAATGTACACACAAAAAACTTTTAACAAGAAAAAGAAACCAAGTAGTGGTGGTACACATTTTTTTTATTTTTTTATTTTTATTTATTTATTTATTTTTTGCTGTGGGAGGTTCAAGACAGGGTTTCTCTGTAGCTTTGGAGCCTGTCCTGGAGCTAGCTGTTGTAGACCAGGCTGGGCCTCAAAATCACAGAGATCCGCCTGCCTCTGCCTCCTGAGTGCTGGGATTAAAGGCGTGCGCCACCACCACTCAGTTCTCCGGTACACTCCTTTAATTCCCAGAACTCTTGAGGCAGAGACAGGTGGACCCAATTTTGAGACCAGCCTGGTTTACAGAGTGAGTTCCAGGACAGCCAGAGCTACACAGAAATTCTGTCCCAAAAAAACCAAAATAAATAAATAAACAAATAGAAAAAAAGGAAAGGAAAGGAAAGGAAGGAAGGAAGGAAGGAAGGAAGGAAGGAAGGAAGGAAGGAAGGAAGGGAAAGAGATTAAGACAAGTATGATAACGCACACCTATAATCTCAGTACATGGAAGGCAGAAGCAGGTAGACCTCTATGATTCAAGCTCAGCCTGGTCTGCATAGTGAGACTCAGCCTCAAAAATAAATAAATAAATAAATTTAATAATAATAATTTTAAAAAAGACATTCATGCCGGGCGGTGGTGGCGCACGCCTTTAATCCCAGCACTTGGGAGGCAGAGGCAGGTGGATCTCTGTGAGTTCGAGACCAGCCTGGTCTACAGAGCTAGTTCCAGGACAGGCTCCAAAACCACAGAGAAACCCTGTCTCGAAAAACCAAAAAAAAAAAAAAAAAAAAAAAGACATTCACACACTTGTACCTCAAGGGCTAGGGAAGGGACAAACAAGTCTCTGGTTTGCTGACCTAATGAGTGAGTTTCCAGTTCAGAGAGACTCTGTCTCAGAAATAAGGAGGATAGCACTTGATAAACAACACTGGAGGTTATTTTCTGGCCTACACACACACACACACACATATACATACACACTCCACACACACACACATACACACACATACACAAACACACATACACACACACTCCACACACACACATACACACACACACAAACACACATACACACACACACTCCACACACACACACAGAATAACTGGGACAGGTTGTAGCAAGCCCTGTACAATTTCTTCTCTTCTGCAGGAGCACTGTGGGTTGGGTGCTGCCCTTCAGTCAAGGAGATACGGTGGTTCAGTGAGGTCAAGCAGCTTTCTAGGGTCACACAGCAGCCACAGAGACAGAGCTGGACTAAGGAGCCTCGTGTGAAGGCAGGGCAGCCTCCACTGGACTCCCAAAGTTTACTGTAGACGGGGCAGGGGCTAGGGAAAGGACTATCTTTGAACTGACTGCTTCTCAGACAACACCCAGCCTGTGACAGCTCTAGAGACCAGAAGGTCCTAACCCACAATATCAGCACCCGTGCTAAACTAGGAAAGCTGCCCACATCCTTCCTCGCTCCTTGCTCCTCTGTCTTCGGAACCAGCAGGGTGTCTTCCGCTTCCCTCGGTCTCTGGCTCTGTTTCCACTGTCCCATCTCCTCTCCTTGTTTGTTTTTCTGTCTTGCTATGAAACCCAGCTGACCTGGAACTTATGATCCTCCTGCCTCAGCTTCCCATGTGTTAAGATTGTAAGTTTATAAGTATACACTACCATCCCAGCTTCTTTCTTAAATTTGAACCCCTCTCCATCTTTTCTCCCTCCACCCCGCCCCACTTTGAGAGGGTTGGTTTCACATAGCCCAGGCTGACTTGGAATATGTTAGGTAGCTGAGGCTGGCCTTGAACTCCTGGTCCTCCTGCCTCCCCAAGTGCTAGGATCGTAGACATTGGCCACCACTCCCGGCTTTGCCAGTCTCTTAGAAAGATCTCTGTTGAAGGAGCTGCGGGCTGCGTTCCTGCCACCCAGCTCCTGGCCGTCTGGCTAGCTTATGCCCCGAAATAACAACACACAAACTGTATTCATATAAACACTGTTTGGTCCATTTCTATTAATGTGTGTAGCACCACGAGGTGCGCTTACCAGGAAGATTCTAGCCTACGTCCATCCTGGGTCAGAGCTTCATCGCGTCTGCCCTGGACTGGAGTGGCAGGGCGTCTGTCTGAGGCATCTTACCTCACTTCCTCTTCCTCCCAGCATTCTGTTCTGTTTACTCCACCCACCTATTTTCTAACCTATCAGGGCCAAGCAGTTTCTTTATTAATTAACCAATGACCTTCCTCCATCAGATCTCTGTGCTCTGGGCTCGATTCAGAGCCCAGGAAACTCTCCTGTGTTCATTGGCTGTCTCACTGCTGTAACAAAATGCCAGAGAAGCAACCTCGGGTGGGGGAAGATCTACTTGGCTCAGGGTTTCAGGAGAAGGCAAGAGGCAGAAGTGGCTCAGTCCCTGTCACCAGCAGCTGGTCACATCATGGTAGCTGACCGAGAGTTGAAACCTACCTTCAAAGCCCACCCCTGGTGGCCTATGACTACTAGCTTGGTCCAAGCCCCAAAGTTTCATGAGCAGCAGGGTGTCTTCTGCTGGGGACCAAATATTGAAACACATGGGCCGGTGGGGAAGATCTCACCTTCAAACCACACCCCACAGCTTAACATCCTTGATTTAATCCGGTATGCAAAGTGCCTTCTGCTGTGTTAGGCGACATACTCGACTCAAGAAACTAGGACACGTTCTGCCTCCCCAAATTACTCCCCTGCAAAGGCCACACTTGCCACTGGAGTGTGAGGAAGTGGCAAGGAGACACAGGACAGAAAGGCCACCAGAGGCCCAGGCAAGTAGCAAGTCCTAGTGACCCCAGGAGCAACCAGAAAAGCAGCAAGAAAAGGAGATGCTGATGCCCAAACCATGCTAGCCCCATCCCAAAGGTGATCCTTTGTCAAGTTTTGCCCCTGGTGGCCCTGATAGAACCCCCTCCTGGGGATTGTCCTTATGACCTCATCCTGGATGATGTCCTTATCCAGCCTGGCTTCACAGTCCTGGAGGGCTCCGAGCACTATAGAGGCAGCGCTGGAAGGGCCCATCAGCAGGGCACCATATCCTTTCCTCATCCTCTCCTTCATTCTGGATGTTGATACATCCCTCCTCTGGACCCAGCCCCAGCCCAGGCACTCAGCTGCAGCTGGAAGGCGGGCAGATGGGGCCTGTGCCCTTGGAGAACCTTCAGCTTGGCACAAGAGACAGGAATTGAATATACAGTCATTTAGTCATAGGTATGGAAAGAGTTTTGAGGATATGGCATATTGAAGAATGAGAAGCCTCACAGAGTGCTTTAAAAAAGAAAAAAAGAACTGGAGATACATTCTTCAAGGTATAAAATGAAGGTATTAGAAGAGAAGGGGCAGAAAAAGAGGAGATGGCAGAGGCAGAAAAAGGAGGAAGAGGGAGAGGAGATGAATGGAGGAGGAAGAGGAAGAAGGTGGGCCTCTCTGAAGGGTACCACTGACATCTCTTCTAAAGAGTCAGCTCTGTGGTCTGGCCTTAAACTCTTGCTGAGCCCAGGACTGACCCATTCCCTCTGCGCTCTCTATTCCTTAGACCTCCTTCTCTTCCCTCAGTCTGTCTCCAGGGAAGAAGGCCAAGTCTCGGAGTATCAGTGCACACCCTGTCACTAGCCCCAAAGGTTGTGTGGGACCTTTAGCAGGAGCTCGCAGAGGGATCCAGTGTTGGTCCATCAAGCCGCCATGTTGGACTGTGGGGCTGGGCAGCCATCCCCAAGCCCAGCCCCTGGCAAATGGGCACAGTCTCCAAATCCCAGACACTCTGCCTGGTTAGCATCCTTGTATTCTGAAAGGGCTCCTGTGTGTCTCGGGTTCTTTTATTGGACTGGACTGTGGGCCTTTTAGGGACAGGGTCATCATCAAGCTCAGATCTGGGCACCGAGGGGCCATCCCACAAGGACGCTGGCCTTATTGGCTGTGGATGTGCTGCAGGGAACCAGGGCCTTGCTGGTGCTTTCAGACGATGCCTGTGGTAGGGCTGGCACTGACCCCATGGCTGAGGCCCAAGGCTGCAGGCACTTCACAGGGGTGTGCCATCCTGCCACTCCATGGGGGACTGCAGGCTTTCTGTCCTTGTCCACAGTGGGGAGGGAGCTGATGCTGCCTCAGGACTCCTGGGTCTGGCACCATCCGTTCCCAAAGTGCTCCTAAGTCAGCCCATCCTCCCAGGAGAGAAACCGAGCACTGGGGGATCTAACGGCTTGTCATGCAAGGCTCTCTCTCTCTCTCTCTCTCTCTCTCTCTCTCGCTAACTAGTGACCTTAGGCGAGTAGATAACTTACTTCTGAGGGCCTCTGCCTTCCCATCTGCACAAAGAAGGTACACACTTACTCCACAGATTCGCTACGAGACTAAATGATGAAAATGACATGCACATCTATTGGCTTTAGGACCGCCACCCACTCACTCAATGACCTTGAGGGATTCCACTGAGACTTGAGGGAAGCAGTCCTAGAGGCCTCTCCAGTCCTTTCCATGCTCACACTCTATGACTGACATGAGCTGCCACCTTCCCACCACACCTCTCCTAGAAGGGCCTGGTGCAAGACCAAGGCCGCCCTGACCAGCATGGCCAGCAGAACTGGGCAGAGGACTTTCTCTGAGCAGAACCCAGTGTGGGACTGGAAACCACCCACTGTCGAGGAAACTATGCAATGATGAAGTGGTCCAAAAAAACAAAGCTCATCATCTCCCTCCACCCCAGGTCAGGGGTCATTCCATCTCAAAGTCAGGGATGGACGGAGCCCTGCTTTCAGATTAGCTGGGAAAGCTCATGGATTTAAGAACTTACGGAGAGTTTAATTAAAGAACCCTGTTATTTTTGAAAATTTCTCCTCTCCCTGTATCGATCGTGCTTTGAGAGGTGTTTGTTCTGATGAGGTGTCAGGGGAAGGTTGGGGAGGTCATGAAAGGGGAAGAGAAACAAGAAGGGAAAGGATGCGGCTGCAATAACGAGACACGGGACTGTCACCAGCAGACTGCCATGTGGCGTGATACACACAGACACCCGGCTCCTTCGGTCTGCGGTTGGGATCCCCTAGCTCTGCCACTGGGGATCTTTGGCCTCCTAAAAGATGAATACATCCACCTATGGGTGGAGAGTGCTGCAGCCCGCCCTGACTGACTGGCTACCATTCTGTCAGCGCTCTCTCCCCAGCAGAAGCAACTGTGGCTGGAGCGACAGCTGGGCCCCAGGCAAGGAGCTTCTAGGGGAGACAGCTCAACCCCCGGGAAACCTCCTGAGACTTCACAAATGGCCCCCGCTTTCCTCCGCTCGGCCGCTGGAATGCTGCCTCAGCAAAGCCGTGTTTGCTCTCAGCTCTCCCTGCCTGCTCCCTTGGCACCTCTTCCTCCACAGCACCCAGCTGCCCTGAGGCTCCCCAGCTCCAGGAGCCACCCACCATCCCCAAACAGAAATATTACCATTTCCTGGTACTGCCTTCAGGTACCAGGATGAGAGAGTCAGATTGGTAGGACATGTGCCCATCTTGTCTAGTCAACCAGGACCACAGCAAGAACTCCCAGGGCCAAGACCTCGACCATAAGAGTGAGGGCAGAGGGTTCCCAGACTCCTTTGCCAGGAAGTCACTTGCCCTGGGGTCCCAACAATAAGACCTGCAGCCGTGGAAGAGCCCAGTAAACTGGGTAGGTGATCCAACCCCATTTAGCACCTTGGACAGAACACTCATAGTAGACGATGCTGATGGCCCTACTGCCCTGTCTTCCTCACAGTGAGGTGTGAGAGTTACCACAGAGCCAGGAGTAGGACTCACCTCAGACTCCCAACCCTTGCTGGCCTATTCTCACTCCTTTCCTCTCCTGACCCCCCACAAAAAAATGTGGGCCCTTCTCCCAGACTGTCCCAGGTAGGGACTGACCCAGGCACCCCTGATTTAAATGTAGATTGTGTTCTGTGGTGGTGGGGGCAGTGGATCAAGAGATGTCAGTGTGGGGAAGATGCTTTGTCCCCTGCATGTGCGGCTCAGTGGCAGAGCTTGCCTGGTACACATGAGGCCCTGGGTTCTAACTCCACCACTAAAAACAGGAGGAACAAAGGAAGAAGAGGAGAAGGGAAGAGGAAGGAGAAGGGGAAGGAGGGGGAGACAGATTGTTGGGCCCACAGATGCTAAGAGGAAGGGTTTCTTTATTCAGGACTATAAAGGAAAGAAACAGGGCTGGTCAGGGCACAGTGGGTGAGACAGCCTTGTTCACGTTCCACCTGGGAAGAGGCAGGTGAGCTCGTTCAGATGACTGCCTGTGATTTAGATGGGGTCCTCCCACCTGGAAGCGGCAGGTGAAGGAGGTGAGCTCATTCAGATGACTGCGGTGGGTCCCTGTGATTTAGATGGGGTCCTCCCACCTGGAAGCGGCAGGTGAAGGGGGTGAGCTCATTCAGATGACTGCGGTGGGTCCCTGTGATTTAGATGGAGTCCTCCCACCTGGAAGGGGCAGGTGAAGGGGGTGAGCTCATTCAGATGACTGCGGTGGGTCCCTATGATTTAGATGGGGTGCTCCCACATGGGAACAATGGATATGAGATAGAGGCAAATATTGCAAGACAGGAAAGGCTGTATCGAGACTTCCTCCAGAGAGCAAAGGAGCCAGCACTGACCAAAGAGGTCACCAGGCTGCCCTCTGAGCAAGCTTCTATTGATCTGCTAGGGTGGGCTATCTGGTCACTTTTGCTGGTTATAGGCACAGACCCAAAAGATATTTTCTTTCTTGTGCATAAACATCTTGGCCTTGGGGATGGCAGGCTAATGGGCAGTGGCTTAACCCAGGGACTGCCAAGTCCCTCCTGTGGCTGCTGTTGTCTGCTTGTCTAAATGTCCTGGCCTTATCATTTCCTCTGGGTCTTGTGACAAGGCTGGAGGTGCTGAGCTCCTGAGAGGCATGGGGTAGATCAGAAGAAACACAGGGCAGCTCCAGTGGGCAATAAGCCAAATTCATCCTTCATTACAGTCTTGAACAAAATATTTTATTTATTATTTCGTTTTGCATACATTTGTATGCAAGTGTATATGTATATGTGTGTGTGAATGTGTGAATATGTAGTTTGCATACATAAGGAGGTGTATGAGTGAACACAGAGGCCAAAAAGTTTCAGAAGTCTTGACCCATTCCTCTCCACTTTATTCCCTTGCTAAAGGGCCTCCCGCAGAACCTGAAGTCAGGCGGGCAGCCTGCAAGCCCCAGTGATCCTCCTGTTTCTGCCCCACAGCGCTGAGCTCACACGGCTGTAGCTTGTTCTTTTGCATGAGTGTTGGAGATTCTAACTCAGGCCCTCGGACCTGCATAGCAAGTGTTCTCACCTGCCGCACGGTCTTCCCAAAGCCCAGAACATTTTAACCCGTTAATTTTATTTATATGTACATGTGTGCACCTCTGTGAGTTTACATGCACCATGTCTGTGCAGGAGTCCGCAAAAGCCATCGTCTGTCCAGCCCCTCCCCAAACCATTTTTTAAACGATCATCATGTATATGCAGAGCGAGACCTGTTCTGACCCAAGGGATAAGACAGAAAGCAGACCGACACACCCTAGAGGCAGAGATGCCAAGGTCATTTCCAGGGCCATCTGGCCCAAGTAAAGAGTCAGTGTTTTTAGCAAAAGCAGGCTTTGCATTTTATCAAAGTATCTTAGGCAGCTGTTACCATAACCCACACATTGGACATGTTATCTGCAGTGAGCTAGTCGGCACTGAGAACTATGACCCAGCTGTGTGGATGCCAAAATGAGTGACTTTAAATCAAGTAGAAGTAGGTGAGTTGCTTTTTCTCTGACAGACTGCCTGGCTTGACTCTGGGGGCTGGATGAGGAGATTTCATTAGCCTTTTGTCGCCTTGTTGCAATTCTGAGCTGGTTCCCTTAGCTGTCTGGTACCTGGCCCTGAAAGGATTAAAGCCAGCCAATAGTATCTCAGGGTAAATGGGGGTGTTTGGGAGCTGGAAGGGTGGCTCGGTTGGCAAAGTGCTTGCCACACAACTGTGACAGCCCGAGTTCAATCTCCAGAACCCACGTAAGATCCTGGCATGACAGGTGCTGGGGAGACAAAAGACAGGAAGATCCCCAGGGCCCAGTAGCCAAGCAGCTTGGTTCCATTTGTGAGTCTGAGGCCAGCAAGAGACTCTGTCTCAAAAAACAAAAGGGGTTGGGGCTGACGTGGTGTGACAGCCCTTAATCCCAGCGCTTGGGAGGCAAAGGCAAGCAGGTCTCTGTGAGTTTAAGGCCAGTCAGAGTTATATAGTAAGACTCTGTCTCAAAAAAAAAAAAAACCAAAAAATAACGTGGAGAGCTACTGAGGAACAACATGCTCCCCCCATGCACACATATGCATGCCTATCTACACACACTGACACACACACAAAGGAGGTGATTAGGACGTGGCTCTAGATTGAGGCTCTGAGCTCACTGGCAAGTCTTTACTATCCATCTAAGGGTTAGCAAAACCCAAGATATCAAAGCATCCGCGGTACAAAATGTAAAAATGATTAACACAGAGGGCAGATTCTAGGAGAGGGGACTCGGGTACTGAGCTTGTGGACAGCACCTGGCCCCTCAGAGGGCGGTATCTGCACAGCTGAAGAGCAGCAGTCTCCTGAGGCAGGGTGCTAGCTGGCACGATGGACAACCAGGCTGTCATTTCCAGACCCACACAGCCTGCGTGGCATACTTTCACCTAGCTCCACCAACAGACATATTCCAGTCCCAACCTCCCCGCCTCCCAGAAGCTGGGTCTGCAGACCCCAGGCCAATGCTGAGCAGGGCTTAGGGAAAAGAATCTGCATGGCTGCCCAATAGAACCTTTCTTGAGCTCAGGAGCTGGGCGCCTTTCCTGTCTAACTGGGAAGCCTCAGGCAAATGACAGAGAATTTTAGAAAGATTTTTTTTTTATTCAGTTTTCCCCTCTCCTGATGTCCAGAGAGGTAGAGACATGCCCCCGGGCTCTAGAACTAATTGGTGCTCCATGTACCAGAGGACAGGATTCTGGTTCTCAGGATCCGCTTTAGTCCTATCTGCTAAAAGCCAAAAACAGCAGCCCCTGCGATGGAGCAGCCCGAGCCCCGGAGCAGAGCAGAGGGAGCCAAGCCTTCCACAGCTCCTCACAATGGCCTCCTTCGGCCTCTGAGCAGCCTAGACTTTGGGACACAGTTCTCTCTTCAGGCAGGTTACTTTCTGGTCAGGCTTTTGTTCAGATGAGTCCTCTCAGAGACAGCCTGGGATGAACTTAACATCCTTCTGGCCCTGCCAGAGGGGTCTCCTGACCACAGAGAAAGGCAGGGAAGGAAGGCAAGACCCTGAAGGGACCCCGATCGATGAAGGCCTTTCTTCTAGCACAACAGCAAGGCACCCAACCAGGCAGAGGCGCGGAGGGCTCCGCCACCTTTGCACAGCTGTGTCCTCGCAAGCAAGAAAGAACCGTTGGACGCCACACAGGGACAGATACCACTTTGAGAAAGCAGAGCCACAACCTGGGTAGAGGCCATGGAAACTCCAGCGCCAGTGGAGGGAGAGCAGGACAGGCTGGGCGAGAGCCTGACAAAAGAGCGTGGCCATGGCTGTATCCCAAGGTAGGGGCCACTGTCCTGAGCCCTCCCGTCAAACTGTCGCCTAAAAGGGCTAGTGTGTTCTGGAGTCAGGCTGGCTTGGGTTAAGTTCCTGGGCATGCTACTCTAGCTATGGGCCACATGTCCCCTCTGGGGTACCTCAGCTACCCATCTATGAAATAGGCTGCAGGAAGACATGACGAGATGGTAAATGTATCCTACTCACACAGGAGGTCCAAGGACTGCTTCTGTTAAGGTTAACAGTTCCAGCCTGTTGCTTGTAGTGTCGAGTACTAAGGCCCAGGCCTCCTGATTGCTAGGCAAGCTCTCTAATACCTAGCTACACCCCATCCCTCTGGCTCTGTTTAAGCAGCCTGGCTCCTGCATTCTGCACGCTAGCAAGACTCCACTTCCCTCTGCTTCTGGAAGCTTCTGTGCATCCTCGATATTCCAGGCTTGTGTACCTGCTCTGGCATGCTCTTTCTTGCCTGCTCTTTGCCTGGCTAAGTATTACCCAGCCTCTAGGCCTGCTTCTCAGTGTCACCTCCGCCAGGAAGCCCTGGACCAGGCTGCGCATGCTTCATACACCTCACGCCCTCGGCCCTGGGCTCCAGTGTTCCTTTCTCCACTGTAACTTGAGCTCCCCGGGGTGGGTTCTCATCCACCTCAGCATCTCCAGCATCTGCTGCCTGAATGGATGGCTGAAGTTGCCCTGCACTTGAGTAGACTTGACAAGCTGGAGTGTTCCATCCCAGACGTTAGGATCATGGTCACCAGGAGGGTTGGTAACTGTCAAAACTAGGAGACATGGGTTCTCTTGCCAGACACAGGCAATGAGACCGGCCTGCTTAGGCTTTCCAGGCCAGATATGGTGTTCCCTGGGAAATGTAGTCTTTTAAAAGAAGATTCAAAACCCAAATTCACAAATTCAGCCACTTCCTCTTCCCTGACTGATTCCCCTATGATATATATATTTACAAGACTTAGGGGAAAAATTAACCATGATGCTCCAGTCCCAAGCCCAGGCCAGGTGATCAATATTTAAGAGCAACAAATGTTAATTTTTAAAAAGCTATTCTAAATCTAAATCTAAAACATGTTTTACATCTCTCTGACATTTTTTAAGCTGTGCTGTAGCTCATAACTCCTTCCCCATGACATTACCTTCATAATAATACTTTCAATTTATAATTTATTAGTTTTTTCCCCCTGAGATGGACATCTCCCAGTTTTGATCTAAGGAACACAATCAACAAAATTAATATTTAAGTCTAGAATGACCTAAATGTGGAGTTGAATCTCCAGGAATTGCTTTTGCAAGAGGATATTGAGGCCTCCAAAGCCCTGGGTGGGGCATCGTGCTTTATAACTCCCTCTGGGACTGGGGAGGCAGAAGACATGCCCTATCATCCTCTCCTTCACAGCTGGGACCCACGAGGAAAAGGATCAGCAGGTATCGCTAGGGTGGCCTCACAGACCATGACAACGCCCCCTTGGAATGTCTGCCATCACTGAAGAGCCTCAATCTCCTTCCTCCAGACCCACCCCACTCCCCGCAGCTCCCCCAACAGTCAGGTTTCATCCTTCCCACCAATCAGGAAGTCAGTGGCTCTGTCCGCTGTGCTTACAGGCTTGTTTCCACGGTAGGCACTCAGTTAATACCTGTTTCATAAACGGACCAACTCCTGCCCAGGAAGGCTGTGCTGGGTCTGCTTCAAACCAGAGAATCTCGATCCAATAGCATCTTCTCTTTGAGCTTCTCTACTTGGCCTTTCTTTATATTATGCAAATGAGTGCATAAGAGAGTTTTCATTCTTGTCCTATAGAGCAGAACAGTAAGGACACGGTGAGTTAGTGGAATATGAACAGCTCTCTTAAATACCAGAGCATTCGAGGAAGCCTCCACTTCTACCCTCTTCTCGTGACTTAGCTTTTAGACTTCGTGACTACGACATGTGAGGGGTGCAGAGGCAAATGTGCCACGGAGCACACATGCGGACAGAGGACAGCCCAATCGCGCTCCACTTTATTTGCCTAGATGGGGTCTCTAGGTGTGTCTGGAGTCCACCCACTCACTGAGGCTGACTGGCCACTGAGTTCCAGGGATCCCCCGTCTCTGCCTCCCTAGCGCTGAGATCGCATGCACTCACCATCACAGGTGCATTGTATGTAGGCACGCTAGGGATCCAAAATCAGGTCTTCCTGCAAATGCAGCAAAAACTTCAGCAACTGAGCCATCTCCCTAGTTCCTTGTCTTGAGGTTTTTGAGACAGAGTCTCATGTAGTCCAGTCTGGCCTTGAACCTACTGTGTATCCGAGGTTGGCTTTGAACTCCTGATACTCCTGCCTCCACGTCGCAAGTGTTGACATCACCACAACGTGATGTGCCATCATCACAACGAGTTTATAATCTGGAGTTTCCTTTACACTGAGTAGGAGTTTGTGCGGGTGGTACTTGATCTTCTCATGCTCACCTGCACAAACACTCACATGATCTTAAGACTTAAGACATAACGATGTTCCCGGATTGGTTTATTGATTGACTGATGATTAGTTGCTTCCCTGATACTGACTGATTAACTATCTCTGTGGGGAAATGGCTGGCTTCCTTCCGGTGGGCATAGAGTCGGCAGAGAAAGGGGAACGGGTTGGAGCAGTATCTGTAGAAGACAATGAGCTCGCCTTCAGAGCCCCGCTGTAGGCTGGATGGAAGGGAGCACGCTTCCCAGCAAAGTCACGTTTCTCCTCAGGATGCATTAGCCCCAGCAGAATGGATGCTGTTTGATATGCTCACCAACACACAGGGGTCAAAGCCCACCCTTCCTAATACACCTCGAAAACTGCTCAAAATGTGGAATTTATTCAAATAAAATGGATTTATCTCTGCATTCAAAAGAGACGCTGGGCGAGTAGACCCACAGCAGAAGAAAAGGCGTGCGCTTATGCAGCCCGCTCTTTCTTTTCTTGCCTCAGGAACGGCTCTTTTCTCTTGTTAGCTGCAAATTCACTTCTATCGGGCTCCGGCGACCTGTCCCTGGGATGCCCGTGATCTTCACGGCACTGAGTCCTTTGAGAAACATCACAGTTTGGGTGCAGACAGGGCCCGAGGAGATGATGATGGTGGCTGTGCAGCGAAGCCCCAGAGAGAAGGTTCCACGCTGATTAGAAGGAGGGAACTGAGGGACACGCCTGCAGCTGGTGAAGCTGGAGACAGAACCCAAAGCAGGGCAAAATTAAGATTTAATAGAAAATCTAAAGTAAGGAAAAAATCAAAAATGAAAGTAACGGGTGGTGTGGGGAGCACTTGAAACCGGAGAAAAATCATTTTAGGGTTAAAAAAAGTCTTTGCCTACTAGGGAAAAAAATGAATGCAATACTAAAAATATAAATAGTTCCAGAAAGGTTTTCATAAAATATTTAGGACAAGGAGGGGCCTTAGGAATTATCTAGTCTGGTGGTTTAGATTTTTTTGTTGTTGTTGTTGATGTTAATTTTAGCATCAGAACTTTTTTTTTCTTTAAGAATAAAATTGCAGAGTCTAGGAAGACCGCTCTGCAGTATTGGGGAGGGGAACTGGGCACCCATGGATCCTCCTTCCCTCCCACCCCTTCCACTCTTTATTTGTCTGAGGCCTCTATTAAGAAACTACTATTGAGATGCCTCTGTCTTTCCCCCAAGCACCACAGAAGTGGAGGAAGCCGGAGGGAGCCTAGGAGATCGGGCCGTCTAGGGGCTCAGTAGTTCTGGGAACTTAGCTAGGTCACATGTGTGCCAGCCTCAGGCTTTCTTAATGGCGGCCAGAGCTGCTCAGTGACTTTCCAGAGGAGCTCCGTGCCCATGTTGTGTGGGATGAACCCCTGCGTGTCAGCTGGTCCCAATGCCTCCGTTCCTTATTGTCCAACCAGTGTGCTCCTCTGTCTAGCACAGAGAGTCAGGAAGGCTGCATGGCTAGGAGCAGGCTGTACCAAGAGCTGAGTGCACTGAGCAAGGAGCCGGGCATCGGCTAGGTGTTGACACTGGTCCCATCCCTATCTTAGGTTCCTCAGGAGGGCAGATGAGAAAAACTAAACGAGAGAAGGTTCTGGAAGCTGCTGATATCCAGCCTAGAGTAAGTGTTCACTGGTTGTATTAACCAACACCATTACTAGAATGTGTGTGTGTGTGTGTGTGTTGGGGGGGGTATTGTTGCTATTTTAAAAGCACAGAAACATCCACAGACGGGTTGGGTGATCTTCCCAGTCTAAAAGTCACTAGCTGGCCCAGACTGTTTCTCTGGATCCCTCGCCCTGGGCTCAGACAACCCACTAAAGTAGCAGGTGAGGTTCCAAGTGGACTCCAGATCACCCAGCAAGAATCAAGAAAGGAACACCCCCCTCCTGGGTCCTCTCCCCGGGGCCCCAGCACTGGAGCCTCGTGGGCCATTGCTTCTGTGGACTCTGCTGCCCTCTAGTGGTTGCTGCACCATCATGGCGCCTGCACCCAGGTCCATCTAGACAGGTGCTCATCATCATCGAGTGATCTTAGCACCATCTGAAATGAGGGCAGGACTACACAGTGACCCTTTGTCCAGAACAGATGTCAGCCATGGAAACAGCCAAGAGCTCTCCTAGCGCTGGGATGAGGATGTAACTAGATACGGGGTTTGGGCAGTGGTGGGTCAAGGGAAATCCTAGAATCTTGGTTCAGGTGCCTTGGCTGCTGCGTGTGCACATGGATGTTGCTGTGTGTGGGGACCATGTGGAGACAGCCTAGACAGGTGTGAAGGAAAGCAGAAGATGTGGTCCTGGAGTGTACTGCGCACCTTTCTATCTGCAAACCCAAAGCCACTCTGAGGAGGTGGTTAGGGAAATGGAGCTTCCTTTCCAGAACTGTTTTACAGCCGCTCACAGCATCTCTGCACACGAAGCCCAGAGACAGGCATGCGTGTAAACTACAGGAAAGCCTGGGCAGCACTTGCACGAGTGAATTCTTTCCGTTCTACCGATCTCAACAGAAGCGGCTGTCGGGGCAGTACCGTGAAAGAGGTCTGTTCTCCGCCTCCTCTCAGTTCTCAGTTCTCCTATGACATCTGCCGTCAGTGAATCCTCCCAGGGACCACCCACGTGGCACAGCCGGGTGTCGCCTGCTTGATGACCCTCCTGACTCCCACCCCCTGAATGCCCTCATCATCTGTGTGCTGTGACCAATTATGGTTACCTGGAACTCGGCCCCTTTGCTCCAACAGCTGTTGTTGCCCTCAGGATGCTTGTTTGGATAAAAACCCTGGGTCCAGTAAAGGCACTGGCTAGCTGCCCATGATACCAACTGCAGCAGCACCAGAGATTGGGGTGCCTAAGCTTAGACAACCCCCTTAAATGACTAGAAGACACAAGGTAGGACTCACTGAAGTGACCAGGCACCCCTGGAGGCCGTGAAGATAGAGATCACAGAGCAAACATGGAGATGGACCAGATGAGCCCATGGGCCCCAGAGGAGAAATGGTCTCAGCAGGCAAAAAAAAGCAGAAGCAAAGCCAGACTCCAAGAACATTAAGGGCATTGGAGCTGGGGTAAGGGCTGGGGTTTGTAAGGGGGCAAAGTCACCTGCACCTGCCTGGCCTGTCTCGGAGGCAGTGGGCTTTTTAGTACCACAAGCTCAGAGGCCTGACACAGCCTCTCGAATCATCACATGGGGTGATACTTAAATTCCCATCTAACTAAGTGCTTCACAGACCCTCCCTCCCCCAGCTTCCACTAAGTTAGGAAGCAAGCAGGAGTCTTGTGGGTTCTACTTAGGAGCTTGGGGGTGGAGCTGCTTCAGGCCATGTGGCTAGAGCATGGTTCATTGGTTTTGGTGACAGCAACTTCAATGGCCACAGGCAGGAGTTCTGCCTTCCCAGCCTATGGCTTCTCTAGTCTAGATGATGTTCAGCTGTGGTCTTGATCCTTTTTCACCCAATCTTCTTCATCAGGCTATCAATGGGTCCATCTCTGCCCTTCTTACTGGTTTATAGTGAAAGGCATAGGCAGAAAAGCATTTAAATAATTAGCCCAAATCACTTGGTGTGATGCTGCAAGCCTGACGACCCAGCATTTGGGGGGGCAGAGACATAAAGATTGCTGCTGGGAGTTCCAGGCCAGCCTTGTTTACATAAGAAGACCCTGTATCAAAATTTAAAAAAAAAATAAGGAAAAAGGAAGGAAGGGAGGGAGGGACAGAGGGAGAGAGGGAGGGAAGAAGGAAGGGAGGGAGGAAGAAAGAAAGGAAGGGAAGAAGGGAGGGACTAATGGACGGACAGAAGAAGAAAGAGTGGGAAGGAAGAAGGGAGGGAGGGCTAGGGATGTGGCTCAGCTGACAGAGAGCTTATCTAGCTTGCATGCACCCCTGTATTTCATCCTCAGCACAGCATAAACCAAGTACGGTGGCTCACACCTATAATCCCAGCCGTGGTGAGCTTGAGAGAGAGGATCAGACGTTCAAGAGCATCCTCAGCTACATGGTGAGTTTGAAGCCAACCTTCATGAGATCCTGTCTTCAAAGAAAGAAAGAGAAAAGGGGCTGGAGAGATGGCTCAGAGGTTTAGAGCATTGCCTGCTCTTCCAAAGGTCCTGAGTTCAATTCCCAGCAACCACATGGTGGCTCACAACCATCTGTAATGAGGTCTGGTGCCCTCTTCTGGCATGCAGGCATACGCACAGAATATTGTATACATAATAAATAAATAAATAAATAAATAAATAAATAAATAAATAAATATATAAAAAGAAAGAAAGAAAGAAAGAATGAAAGAAAGAAAGAAAGAATGAAAGAAAGAAAGAAAGAATGAAAGAAAGAAAGAAAGAATGAAAGAAAGAAAGAAAGAATGAAAGAAAGAAAGAAAGAAAGAAAGAAAGAAAGAAAGAAAGAAAGAAAGAAAGAAAGAGAAAAGGAAGAAAGTATGATGGCCGTTCTGGGTTGTCAACTTGACTATATCTGGAATTAACTTAAACCCCAAAGCGGAGGGGCACACCTGTGAGAGATTTTTTGCTTAATTTGAAGTGGGAGGATCACTTCTAACCCAGATCTTTTGAGGTGGGAAGTCCCGCCTCTAATCCGGGCCACACCTTCTACTGGAAACCTATATGGAGCGTGGAAAAGGAAGCTTTTGGTCTTTGCCTGCTTGCTCTCACCCTTGCTAGTAGGTCCATTCCTTCACTGGCGTTAGGGACTGCTTCTTCGGAATTCTATCTTATACTGAAGACCAGCTGAGACATCCAGCCTCACGGACTGAACAACTACTGGGTTCTTGAACCTTCCGTTCATAGGCAGCTTTATCTGGACCACAGCCTGTAAGCCATTCTAATAAATCCCCTTTCTATATATAGAGGGATATTCATTCTATAAATTCTGTTACTCTAGAGAGCCCTGACTAATAGAGAGAGAGAGAGAGAGAGAGAGAGAGAGAGAGAGAGAGAGAGAGAGAGAGAGAATTGCCAAGCCCAACCCTACTCACAAGAGAAACTGAGGAAAGCCAGTGCCCTGGCTTAAAGAAGAGCCCCCGTGCCTGCCCAAGCCCACCTCCCTCTGACGCTGGCTTTGCAACTTTTTGACAGAAGCTGTTTAGGTTAGAACTTGAGAACCAACTTTTGTCTCCCTAAAATGTGAGGATCGCAGAGTTTATTACAATGAGCAGCAAAAGGGAAACTATAAATATCCTTGAAGGCTTCTCCTGGGTGAAGATGGAAGGAAAGATTGTAGCTAAAGTGGGAGTGAGTGGTCTTTTAAAGTCTACAGCAGCTGCTTTTTACTGCTGGGAAAGAAAAAAGGGGACTGGAGAGACAGCTCAGGGGTTCAAAGCACTGGCTGCTTTTCAGAGGACCCGGGTTCTGTTCCCAGCACCCACAGGGTGGCGCACAACCTTCTGTAACTCTAGCCACAGGTTATATAGCACCCTCTTCTGGCCTGCAAGAGCACTGCATGCACAAGATGCAGGCAAAACACCCACACACATAGGAAGGATTCATGAAGGAAGGAGACAGACATACCAAGGGCTATGCTGACCAACTTGCTTTTTAGTTAGGTAAATAAAGAAAACTGCTTTCCTTATCTATACTACCTGGTTTGTAAAGGATATGAGCTTTGCCTGAGCTTTTGGTTGACACCTCCCTATCTTGAACCGGGGCCACAGGCAAGTGCTTTTTGTCCTAGCCTGGATATGCCTTTCTTAATGTAAAGTGTGGGTTAGTGGGACAGAGGTGGAAGTTGGGGTCAAGTCCATATGGATGATCTTTCTAGAGGACAAAGGAGAAGGAGGAATAATGACATTCATTTTCGCTCATGGTTCCTGTAGTTTCAGTCTCTGAGTCATGGAAACTGGCCTCTAGTGAGGGCCCCTGGCCTCTTCACGACAGGGCAGAGAGATTTCAAGGGCAATGTCCTCAGGCAGAAGGGACAATTGTATAAACAAAGAAGCAGGACAGAGGGCAGAGGCCAGGTACAGCCTTCTCTCCTCAGAGCCAGCCCACTAATCTTGCTCCCGAGAGATCGTGTGTCAGTCCCTGACAGCCTTGTGCTCTCAGTGGCTTTAGGAGAGCTTCACGCCCCTGCCCCTGCCCCAGTGGCTTTAGGAGAGCTTCACGCCCCTGCCCCTGTCCACCGTCTCTGCTTCACAGATGTAACAGCGATGAAGGACCTATATTATGGCCATTTCCCGGAAGAGTGAGATGACTCTGGGCCTGCCAAGAACCATGCACAGGCTCCTCGGCCCCGAGAAGACTCAGGGCTCAAACTTGGCTCTTTCTTTCAAGACTCTGCAACACTCTTCTGTTTCCACCCCAAATAGACAACATAACCAAGTGGTATAATTCCAGATTTTCTGCACTGCTCAGCTCTGATTTCCTCCTGTCTTCTGGTCTGATTGATGGAGGACTAGATGCTCCCCCGACAAGGAGCCCCTGGGCTTCCAGGGGCTCTCTTTACATCCTCACAAACCTAGACACAGCTGATAAGAAAAAACAGAAGGCTGGGTGGTAGTGGCACCTGCCTTTAATCCCAGCACTTGGGAAACAGAGGCAGGCGGATCTCTGTGATGTCGAGACCAAGCTGATCTACAAGAGCTAGTTCCAGGACAGGCTCCAAAGCTACAGAAAAACCCTGTCTCAAAAAACCAAAAAAAAAAAAAAGACAAAACAGAAGATTGTTGAATCTTCTGTGAAAAGAAAAAGGGAGGATATAGATATGATAAGATAAAAAGGTAGATTATTGAATCTACTTTGTAAAAGCAACTATTAGTTTTAAATGTTTTACATTGATTTGGACTTTTGTATATTGATACAAATTTGACATTAATTTTGTTAGAACATACTGTACATACATTTCTAATCTTGTTCAAGGTATTGTATCTATACAGCTCATTGAACAATGTAATGCAAATCTCTAGTCCTTGAAAATTATTATTACTAACTGTTTCGGATAATAAGGAAATGCAGGTTAGTGGTTAATCACCTAGTATAATTGAATTTGTAATCACATTAGGTATATTTTCAAGGTCAAACAAAGATATATTTTAGATAGACATCTTCAAACACCAGAGAGCTACAGATTTGGCATTTAAGATGTTTTAATAACCTAGGTTCTTCTTTTTTATGACAATGATACATGTCTATTCCTGGCAGCACCAACTACTTCAGAGAAGATAATGGGCACTGAAGAAACTCCACATGGAGTTTACTTTCTTTGTGGCAAAAGTAAGCCACTGGGCAAAAAAAAAAAAAAAAAAGTTCCTGCCTTGACTGCTGTCCTAATTAGACAAGCAGCACACAAAATATCCTGCTTCATAGAAAAGTCTGTCTGATAGTCTAGGCCTGTAGGCTGAAGATGGATGCCCAATGTTGCAGAGGAACTTTGGGTGACTGTCCAGGAGGCCATCTGTCTTTGTTATTATTCACATTTTTTGAAAGTTGTTTGCTCACACTTCCTGCTTACTTAGTTAATATTATTTCCTTCTTGGGTCTCTGAGGGAGTTGAAGGTTAGATAGTTCTATGAAGCACAATTAATAAAGCTCAGGGTCAGAAATTGGGGTTCAACCTGAAGATCTAAAAAGCAATACAGCCAGCCACTAGCTCTTACTTCAACCTCAGTCTGAAATGGTAATCCTGCCTCCCAGAATCTCAAAATGAGACTGTGTGTTGAGAGCTCTTTCCTCCCATTTTATAATCCTCTCTAGGGCAGGGATTAAAGGCGTGCACTGCTCGGTTTCTATGGCAACTAGTGTGGCTGCTGGGATTAAAGGTACGTGTCATTATAGCTACTGGGATTAAAGGTGTGTGTTACCATACCTGGTCTGGATAGCTGCCCAATGGGACTGTTTTACTCTCAGATCTTCAGGGAGTCTTTATTTATTAAAATGCATTTGAAATGTTACTACGGCTATAGCTGTAGTTTATCAGATGCAGAAAGCAAGTTATGATAGAAAGTAAATTAGGTGTAAGACTTTAGACTCACAAGATAGGATAGATATGAATTATTTTCTCTGAATTTGTCAAATGCAAATGGACTGGATATTGTTGATGTATTTATTGTCTGTATATATTGGATATTATCCTTGTACTTATTGTATATAATTTTTATATTAGTTATAGCCTTTTTTATTTTAGACAAAAAAGAGGAACGTAGTAGCAATCAATTATATTTTAATAAATAAAGCTTGCCTGAAGATCTAAGAATAAAACAGACCCACTGGTCAGCCTTACAGACCAGGTAATAGTAACACACACTTTTAATCCCAGTAGCCATACTAGTTGCCATAGAAACTGGATGGTATACGCCTTTAATCCCAGCCCTAGATAGGATTATAAAACAGGATGAGACAGCTCTCAGACACAGTCTCCTTCTGAGATTCCTGAAGTCAGGATCAGACTGAGGTCAAGGTAAGAGACGGTGGCTGGCTGTTTTGCCTTTTGGATCTTCAGGTTGAACCCTAATTTCTCTTGCTGAGTTTTTATTAATCATGCTTCACAATTTAATAAAACAAGTGATTTAAAGCTCGTATATGCGTTGGCATGAAAGATGTTCCATAGATACATTTGGTAAAAAGTACAAGCTAAGACTGCACTAGGCAGAATGCAGCTGCTGCCTCACAGACCTGGGTTGGACAGGACCCTGGGAGCGGCCGTGCTCTGGTCCAGGCAGTCACTTAGGATGCTCTGGTCCAAACAGTCACTCAGGACGCTCTGATCCACGCAGTCACTCAGGATGCTCTGGTCCAAGCAGTCACTCAGGATGCTCTGGTCCACGCAGTCACTCAGGATGCTCTGGTCCAGGCAGTCACTTAGGATGCTCTGATCCACGCAGTCACTCAGGACGCTCTGGTCCAAGCAGTCACTCAGGATGCTCTGGTCCAAGCAGTCACTCAGGATGCTCTGGTCCAGGCAGTCACTCAGGATGCTCTGATCCACGCAGTCACTTAGGATGCTCTGGTTCAAGCAGTCACTCGGGATGCTCTGGTCCAGGCAGTCACTCAAGATGCCCGTCTCCTTCTCCCTGCAACACATCGTAGAAGCAGAAAGAAAATAGGAGTAGATTAGACAGTGGACCAGGCAAGGAAGGGGCGCTTGTAATTTTACCCACATTCTGTTGTTATCCAGAATTTGGTGCCAGACGGTGGTGGCACACACCTTTAATCCCAGCACTCAGGAGGCAGAGGCAGGCGGATCTCTTGTGAGTTCGAGGCCAACCTGGTCGACAGAGTGAGTTCCAGGACAGGCTCCAAAGCTACAAAGAAATCCTGTCTCAAAAAACAAAACAAACAAACAAACAAACAAGACAGAGACTACACCCAAGCACCAAGAGAAGAGAGGAGCACACAGTCAATCCACAGAATGGATCTGATGGGCATTTAACAGATCTCTGATGAAAAGCTGATATGGACCGCTGACGCCGTTAATATCAAATGCCAGAAGTGTGTGCTTGGATTTTTAATAGAGAAAATCTGGAAGGATGCTCAAGTGGGAGTTTCTACTTTTTGATTTATATACCTGTATGATTTTATGTCTTGGTGAATGATGAGCACATACTTTCCATGAGATTTAGCAACTTAAAGATCAGTAGCCCAAGCTGGGCAGTGGTGGTGCACGCCTTTGATCCTAGCACTCAAAGAGACAGAGGCAGATCTCTGAGTTTGAGGCTAGCCTGGTCTACAGAGCAAGTTCTAGGACAGGCAAGGCTGCTTCAAAAATTAAAAAAAAAAAAAAAAAAAACCTAAAACAAAACAATAATCTGTAGCCCAGTACAGTGCATCCACCTGTAGTCCCAGTGAGTGAGGGTTGTTTAATTTAAGGGATTGAAGAGTTTGAGGTCAGCACAGGCAACGGACAACTCTGGAGGTGAAGAGGGGAAAAAGGAAGAGAGGAGGTGGGAAGACTTGTAAATGTTAGTTTAGAATTCTAACTGCTCGCTAGGGGGCAGAAGAGACAAGTTCTCTGTGTGGCTTGCGGCCACCACACAGTTCATTAACTGCTCCTCAGGCCACCTGCGCTGTCCTAGGTCATTTGAGGAAGTCACAGCCCCAGGCTGTCACACTGGCAGGCTTCAGTTGTGGCACTGCTTAAAAAAGACCCCCTTAGCCATTTTTGTTTGTTTGTTTTGGGGGGGGGGGTTTCGAGACAGGGTTTCTCTGTAGCTTTGGTGCCTGTCCCGGAACTAGCTCTTGTACACCAGGCTGGCCTCAAACTCCCAGAGTTCCACCTGCCTCTGCCTCCAGAGTGCTGGGATTAAAGGCGTGCGCCACCACCGCCCAGCCCCCTTAGCCATTTTATTTTATTTTTTTTTGGGGGGGGGGTGTTTCGAGACAGGGTTTCTCTGTGGTTTTGGAGCCTGTCCTGGAACTAGCTCTTGTAGACCAGGCTGGTCTCGAACTCACAGAGATCCGCCTGCCTCTGCCTCCCGAGTGCTGGGATTAAAGGCGTGCGCCACCACGGCCCGGCTCCCTTAGCCATTTTAAAGCCAACAATTTGCCGGTATTTCCTACACTCTGCCATACAAAAGTTGCTTCCATCTGAAAGGTTCCTCCTTTATCCGTCCCCTCCCCTGACACTGTTTCACACTCTCATTCTGAGCTCCCCAAGTAACTCATGAGAGTGGGGTCCTACCTCACTTGCCAATTTGTGACCAGCATTTCTTTTGTACAATGTCCTCGGTCAGTGTTTACCCATGTCACAATGTGTCAGAACTTCCTAAGGCTGGGTATTTAATTGTATACATGTGTTTTCCTGACCACCCATCAGCCCTGGAGTGCTGGCCGGCTTCGACCTCCTAGCTATTGTGAACAGTACTGCTCTAAACACCTCGGCCAGGCTCTGCTTTCTGTGTTTTGGAGTAAATATCCGGAAGGAGATTGCTGGGTCATTTGGTAGTTCTATTTTACTCATTTATATTTAATTTAAATGTAATTTATTATTCTAATTGTGTATATGTAAGAATCATGGGACAACTTCCAAAAGCCTCTCTCTCCTTCCATCGTGGGCTTGGAGCACCAGGCTTGTTTGGCTAGGTTTGGTTGACAAATGTCTCTCTCTGCAGAGTCAGATCATCCCTGTTTGCTGTTTGGTTGAGACAGGTCTTGCCTGGCCTGACACTCACTAAGTAGACTGAGCTGGTATTGAACTTACAGCAATCCCTTTCCTTCGCTCCTGGGTGTTGGGATTATAGGAATGCGACACCACAGCTGGCTACTTTTACGGTTTTGGAGGAGCCTTCATACTGCTGTTGCCCACAGCAACTGGGCCCTAGGATTCTGTTTACTCCCCATTCTTGATAATACTTTTTATTTTCTGGGGAGTTTGCTAACAGCTACATCCTAATGAAGATGCAGTGGGAGCTGCCTGTACTTTGACTCATTGTCCCCCAAGGATTCACCATATTGTTTAACTTACTGTGTGCCTTTTTGGTCATTTGTAGACCTTTTCTCAGAGAAGTTTATCTAAGTCCTTCGCCCAGTGCAGCTATTCGTTTATCGATCTAGCTTATTTTTTTAAAACATTTTTAATTTTTATTTATTATGTATACAATGTTCTGTCTGCATATATGTGTACTCGCCAGAAGGGGGCACTAGATCTCATTACAGATGGTTGTTGCTGGGAATTGAACTCAGGACCTCAGGAAGAACAGTCAGTGTTCTTAACCTCTGAGCCATCTCTCCAGTCCCTTGATCTAATTTATTTAATTTACTTTTTGGTGGACTGAACCCAAAGCTTTACCTAAGCATATAGCTGACCACTGCGCTACATTTCCAGGCCCCTTTGTCCAGTTTATTTTGGGGGTGGTGGGTATTTGTTCTTCTGATGTGGTGGTGGTAGGAGAGTTTCAGTACTGTGTCTTCAAGATAATTCTTTGCCATATAAAACACTTGACCTCTTTCTCCCATCCTGTTCATGCTAATAGTATCTGTGTGTGTGGTGAGATGCATGTGTATATTTGCATGTAATACAGGCACATGTGTGAAGGCTGAAGGTTGTTGAAAGCTATCTTCCTCAACTGGCATCCACCCCATTTTCAAATGTTTATTTATTATTTTATTTTGCATGTATTTGTATGCCGGAGTGTATGTATGTACCGTGTGCACGCCGGAGCCTTTGGGGGTCAGTGTGTTGGATTCCCTGGAACTGGAACTACAAACAGTTGTGAGCCATGATGTAGGGGTGCTGGGAACCAAACCCAAGTCTACAGCAAGAGAAGTAAGTGCTCTTAACCACTGAGCCATCTCTCCAGCCTCAGGCACCTTCATTTTTGAGACAGGGTCTCTCACTGAACCTGGAGCTCACGGGTTCAGCTAGTCTGACAGTAACAAGCTCTAAGGACCCTCCTGTCTCCACATCCCCAGCATGGAGCTACAGAGACACATTCCCACGTCTGGCTTTTTATATAGCTACCAGAGATCCACACTCAGGCTCCTGTGCTTGCAGGCCAAGCACTTCGCCCACTGAGCCCTCTCTCCAGCCTCTGCTGGTTCGTCTGTCAACTAGAGCCATGTGGGAAGGGGAACCTCTGCTGAGAAACTGCCTCCCTCAGATTGGCCTGGGAGCAAGTCTGCGGAGCATTTTCATAACTGATGATTGATGTGAGAGGGCCCCGCCCACTGTGGGCGGTGCCACCTTGGGGAAGGTGGTCCTGGGTTGTATAAGAAAGCAGGCTGAGCAAGCTGTGGGGAAGAGCCTCTAAGAAGCACCCCTCCATGGTCTCTGCTTCAGCCTCCAGTCCTGCCTGGCTTCAGTGACGGGCTGTGATGTGGAAATATATACATACGCCAATAAACCAAGTTGTTTTGGGCCATTATTGGCAAATATTCCTTCACACTGTGTGACGGTGTGTCACCGTGATTGGTTTCATAAACTGCTGAATAACCGAATAGCTAGGCAGGAAGAGCTTAGGAGGGACTTCTGGGGACAGAAAGGTCTTACAGAAGAAGAAAGGCAGTGTTGCCAGCCAGACTTTGAGGAAGCAGGATGGGCAGTTCAGATTAAAGGCAACCAAGCCATGTAAAAGAACGTAGATTTTAAAAGATGGCCTAATTTAAGTTATAAGAGTTAGTTAGAAACAAGCCTAAGCTATAGGCTGAGCTTTCATAATTAGTAAGAAGTCTCCATGTCGTGATGTGGGGGCTGGCAGTCCAAGAAAACCTGCTGCAGGCCATGGTCTTTATCCCAGCAACAGGAAGCAAACTAACCGCCCCCAACAGTGTCTCTCCATACATACAGCTTCAACTGCTTCTCATGATGCACAGTTTGTCTCTTATTACCTGCGTCTTTTGGCATCACGTCAAGGAAACAATTGCCAAATCCAGTGTCATAAAGTACATGTTCTGTGTTTTCTTCTGTGAGTTCCATGCCTTGCCTGGGTCCGTTCTGAGCTAGTGTTTGTCTATGGTGTCAGATAAGGGTCCGACTTCACGCTCTGTATGCGGCTCTCCAGTTTCCACAGGATCATGCTTTTATTCCTGTGTTCTCCTCCCCTCCACTTCCGCCTCATCCGTGCTGGGAAGTAAACCCAGGACCTCATTATGCCAGCTGTTACGGTTAGTTTTAACTGCCAGCTTCACACAACCCGGAATCACCTACGAAGGGTCTCAAAAAGGAGTTGTCTAGGTCAAGCTGGCCTTCAGACATGTCTGGAGCACACTGTATTGACTCTGCTGATTGATGTGGGGAAACTCAGCCCGCTCTGGGCAGTATTCTCTGGGTCCTGGACCGGACAAGAGTGGAGACGTGAGC
Organism: Chionomys nivalis; assembly: GCF_950005125.1. NCBI lineage: Eukaryota > Metazoa > Chordata > Mammalia > Rodentia > Cricetidae > Chionomys > Chionomys nivalis. Next base: position 44,466,621 of record NC_080107.1, read on the forward strand.
TCTATAATAGCTGTGCCTGCATCCTTTCCTCTCTCTACCTTTTTTTTTTTTTTTTTTTTTTTTTTTGAGACAGAGTTTCTCTGTAGCTTTGGAGTCTGTCCTGTCTTGTAGACCAGGCTGGCCTCGAACTCACAGAGATCTGCCTGCCTCTGCCTCCCAAGTGCTGCCACCACCGCCTGACCTCTCTCTACCCTTGACTGTGGGCATTATGTGACCAGCTGCTTCGAGTTCTTGCCATCTTGACTTCCAGTGGATGATGGACCATCTTTTTGTTTGTTGTCAGAATAACCCATCATAGCAGCAGAACTGAAAATAATGTGCCTACCACCCCAACCCAGTGCCTTGCTGTCTTGAGGAAACCTTTTGAACTCTCCTTTTCAGGATTGCTTTGGCTATGTGGGGTCAGCTACGGTTTGTTCCCCAGAGGTTCATGTGTCGACAGTTTGATCTTCAAGGTAGCAGTTTTGAGACAAGGTACACTTTTAAGAGGTGGGGTCTACTGGCTGGTAATTGGGTTTGGGGAGTATCAGTGGGGAGGTGGAAGAGACTAATGCCCACTTTTCAGTGGTGAGTCAAGGCTGGATTACATCCTACAAACCTAGGCTGAACAGAGCAAGGCTGCCCATCTGTTCCGACTTCTGCTGTCTGACGCCATTTGCCATGTTCAACCCAAGACCTTTGCCCAGCAGGGCTTCCTGAAGTTGGATCAGGAGCCAAAATAATCCTTCTAGGTTTGGGATGTAACTCAGTAGCAGAGTATTTACCTATCATGTATTATGAGATTCTGAGTTTGATGCCCAGCACTACATAAACAAATGAGCAAACTAAACAAATAAATAATACAGATGAACTTTGTTACACTATAAAGTACCCAGTCTCAGATGCTTTGCTATAGTAATGCAGAATAGACGTCCAGTCACTTGAGCTTCTGGGTGTGTTTCCTCTCTCTCTCTCTCTCTCTCTCTCTCTCTCTCTCTCTCTCTCTCTCTTCCCTCCTCCTCCTCCTCCTCCTCCTCCTCTTCCTCCTCCTCTTCCTCTTCCTCTTCTTCTTCTTCTTCTTCTTCTTCTTCTTCTTTTTCTTCTTTTTTTTATGCATTGATGTTTTGCCTGAACGTTATGTCAGGTCCTCTAGAACTGGAGTTACAAACAGTTGTGAGCCACCATGTGGTTGCTGGGAATTGAACCCAGATCCTTCCGGAAGAGCAGTCAGTGCTCTTAACCGCAGAGACATCTCTCTAGCCTGTATTTTTTTTTTTTTTTGGTTTTTCGAGACAGGGTTTCTCTGTGGCTTTGGAGCCTGTCCTGGAACTAGCTCTGTAGACCAGGCTGGTCTCGAACTCACAGAGATCCGCCTGCCTCTGCCTCCCGAGTGCTGGGATTAAAGGCGTGCGCCACCACCGCCCGGCTCTAGCCTGTATTTTTAATATCTCAAATTCCCTGCAGAAGCATTTTGTGGTGATACTTTTATTTCTTCCTTTGCTTTTCATTTTGAATAGGGTCTCATGTCTCCTTTAGCCTAGGATGACCTTGAACTCAGTGTGTAAATAAGATTGGTCTCCAACTCCTGAACCTCCTTTTTCCTATTCCAAAGTGCTGAGACCACTGATATTGCTCCAACATACCTGGATCAACTTTTTGTGGTTTTTAGTAGGCAAGTCTTTTGCCTCTTTGGTTAAAAGTATTTACTTATGCCGGGCAGTGGTGTTGTTTTGAGATGGAGTCTTGCTGCATAGCCCAGGCTGTCCTTGTACTTATGATCCTCTCGCCCCAGCCTCACTAATACTCAGATTGCAGGTATGCCCAACACAGCTCTCTGCGTGTGCACATTATCATCTGTGGAAACGCGTGTGCCCGTTTGGGTACAGGTGACATGCCCTCATGTGCACGTGTGGAGGCTTGAAGTCCATCTTGTGTCTTTCCCTATCACTCTCCTTCCTCTGAGACAGAGCCTCTCACTTACTGACTAGGCCGGTTGGCTGAACCTCCAGGATCTGCTTTTCTGTGTCCCCAGAACTAGGATTACAGACTTGCACTCCACTTCTCAGCTTTTGTGTGGGTGCTGGGGATCTGAACTCAGTTCCTCACGCTTGTGTGACCAGCACTTTACCAACTAAGCCATCTTTCCCAGCCTCTTACATTTGGTTTTTTAAAAATTTAAAGCATTAACTTTAAAAAATGGTATTTATTTATTGAGTGTATGCATTTGTGTGTGCATTAGAGGGTGTTATGGACAGTTGTGAGCCCCAAACATGGGTACTGGGAACTGATAGCAATAACTTCTGTCGTGCTGATTTGGGAATTATGGGACCTCCAAGAGGACACGTAACAGGTATGGGACAGATAGTGTATGATTTTGCATTTGCTAGAGTATAGAGGGGTGGACTGAGCATGTAGCCATTGCTCATATACTGGTTACCTGCATTTTGATCTCTGTCTTGAGTTTCTTTCTTCCTTCCTTCCTCTATTTTTTCTTTTACTTTCTTTTTTCTTTTTAATAATTATTTTTTAAAAAATAATTTTTTTCTTTTTACTGTATAGCCCTGGCTGGCCTGGAACTCACCAAGTAGACCAGGCTAACCTTGAACTCGGAGAGATCCTCCTGCTTCTGCCCACTGAGTGCTGGGATTAAAGGCACGTACTACCACACCCAGCTCCTGTCTGTGTCTCTGGTGTTGGGGACCTTGGGGGAAGAGTCTGAGAACAAATAATAACGAAACTGAGGCTCCAAAGATGCTGGAGAGCCCGTGAAAAGGAGGGTAAGTGGGGCGGGCGATAGCACAAGCACAGCGAGTGCAGGCAAACTGGCGATAAGTAAGCAAGCTTGGCCAAGACAACCAGTCAGCGGACCAAAGGCACGGTAACTAATGACGCATGCTTCTAGCCAATCACAACACGCCAGCAGTGACCGCCAGTTTCAAAAGGACCAACTAGAAACGTTCCTGTAGCAGCTTAATTTCCCTAACCCTATAACGCCCCCCCCAACCTGTTTACAATAAAGAGCTTCTGTATTGGAATCTCCCAGAGTCTGTGCCGTTGCCTCCGTATCTTCTCTTCTCATCCCCTGCCCCCCCCCCCCCGCAGGGAAATGGGGACAACACACAGGGAGCAGCAATAAACCTGCAAAAACTACAACTGGCACCTGACATGGACCGACCTTTTCCTTTTGCTCGCTTGCTGCCCTGGCTGCTGTCCCAGTCCCAACTCTCCGCTGGTGTCTTAGGTTTGTTCCCTTCTGCTGTTTTCGGTGCATTGACCTCTATTTTCATTTTTGAAGTCCTTGGTGCGCTGGGGCTTTCTGTCCTATCCCTACATTTCCTTTTCTTTCCCTGTTTGTCTTCCGAGTTAGGAACTCTCCATAGTGACTTGGTTCGTCCCGGTATCTCCACATAAGGGCTGAACATCCAGGAGAGAGAACCAATAAAGGACCCTCCGATAGATCCGTGTGAGCATATGGTTGCGGCCTAATAAACCTCAGAAGTCCCTCACTATAAGCAGTACACTTGGTCTGTGGACACTTCTTTCTCTTTCCCTTCCATCCTTGTCCTTGGGAGGACTCCCTCATGGACTGAGAGCAATGATGACTCTCAGCAGAGGCCGCTCTCGGGACTGTCTGAAGGCTCTCTTGGTTTACGGTGAGTCCCAATCACTCTTCAGAATATGGACTGTTGGGTTGGGCTTCCTCTCCTACTCTCTATAGGCAGAGGCTACTCGTTCGTTTCCCGGCCACCCAGACCCAAATTAATCACAGATAAACTATATTAATTACAATACTGTTTAGCAAATAGCTTAAGCATATTTCTAGCTAGCTCTTACATCTTAAATTAACCCATTCCTATTATTTTAGCTCATGGTTTACCGGTAAGGTTCCTGGATAGAACAGCTACATGGCGTCTCCTTGACTCCTCCTACTCTCTCTCTCCATCTCTGTTTGGATTTTCCACCTGGCTTTACTCTGGTAAGCCATTGGCCGAAAGCAGCTTCTTTATTAACCAATGGCAATAAAACATATTCACAGCATATAGAGGGGAATCCCACATCAAATCTCTCTTCTCAACTAATCCAGTTACGTGACCACTTAGTAAAGAGCCATTAGGGTGGTGGCTGGTCTCTTAATTCACAGAAAAAGCTTTGCCATTCGACTGTAGTTGAATCCCCTTTCCCTTTCGGGATTGAAACATTCTCCTCGGCGGCTACTTCCACTAGCTTGGTCCTGGAGCTGAGATGGGGACTGAGATGCGGTTGTTGCCGCTCACCCATGTCTGCTGGCCACTTTTCTTTTTGCTGCCCCTCCTCACAGGCTCCTCCTGGGCTCATCATGAATGGTGCCCCTTCCCCAAAGAGGAAGTTTTAGCTGATTTACCCTTGCCCAGTTGTAAACATTTAACTAGAACTTGTACCACATGTGCCCCATTGGCCCCACTGGGGCCTCTGAATAAGTCAGGCGTGAACCCCAGAGGATTGGTTCCCAATGCACTTTGGCAGATGGATCTCACTCATTATGCCCCCTTTGGCAAGCTTAAATATATACATGTAATCATTGACACCCATTCCTCTTTTGTGTATGCTTTGGCCCAAACTGGGGAGAAGGCTACACAAGCCATCAAGGCACTAAAGAAAGCCATGTTGGTTATAGGGGCACCCTGGGCAATAAAAACTGACAATGGTCTAGCGTATGCCTCTCAAACCTTCCAGGACTTCTTACAGAACTGGAAAATCAAACACTCAACAGGGATTCCCTGTAATCCCCAAGGCCAGGATAGTGCGGAAAGAATAAACCACCCCCTAAAAGGAGAGCTGGCCAAGGTCTCCTCACAAAATAAAAAGGATCCTCACCAAGCCTTGGTGGAAGTCCTCTTCAAAAAAATAATTTGTTGGCCTTTGATGAAGAGTGCCTTAGTCTTGCTATAAACACTGGGTTTCTCTCCTTTGGGAAGCTCCACTCCCACCAGTAAGATGGAGGGATCCCCTAACTAATGTCTGGCAACTGTGGTGACTGCCACCCCATTAACAAGAGGGTGAGGTTATGCTTGTGTGTTTCCACAGAACCAAATCAAACCTATATGGGTGCCCAGTCAAAATATCTGGCCAGCCACAGACCGGGAAAACATCCCAGACAACTCCTCCTATGCTAATGCTACTACCCTACAAAAATTGAACTGCACGTATTCTGGGACCATTGTGTTTCTCATATCCAGCTGTTTGTTGTTAGGGGACAAAGGAATTTGTTCATTTGGATGAGCGTATCCTGGGCTAATGATTTGATAAGCCCTAACAAAGTTTCCTACAGAAATCCTGCTCAGGTCAACAGGCCCGTATTTGGCAACTGGCCCCTCTGTGGAAATCATGCTTGCATAGACTTTAGACCCTTCCTATTCTTACGAGGAGGCAATTACCATAATGGCACCTTTAAGGGCAATAAATCACTTGAAGACTCTGTCCAAATATCACCAAAACCAAATTTTAGTTTCAAAGGCTTGCCTGCCTTACTAGCTCCCTTCTTCCTTACTAACCAGTACTAGTACAGCAGATGTAAACTGCACACGAGCCTCCGCATGCCGATGCCTGCTGCAATCCTAAAGAAGCCTCTCGTGCAGTCCTGGTGTGTATTCCTACCTTCTTATGGGTGCGTGTCACCAACATTACACATTATCACAAGGTAGTGCTTATGAGTCCCACCAGATAAAGAGACACTTTGGAATAACTACAGCAATCACCACAGCCATCTTGCTTGCAGTAGCTGGAAGAACAGTCGCTACAGCCTCTCTTATTCAGACAGGAGCCATGGCCAATGCCTTAAACACAGCAACAGAACAATCAGCTGCAGCACTCAGGACACAACAGTTAATTGATGCTTACTAGTTGGTAAGGGGCAGTTGTGATCCTTGATTTCAGTCTCTTTGCTTAACTCCACATCAAATTTCTAGCAGGTCCTTGGCCAGATAACAGCTGAGAGATATCTTATTGGGACCATGGAATCATAAGTTTGTTAATCCCATACAACTTAACTCAACACGGGTTCATCCATTGGACCTGTATACTACATTCCCTGACCAAGTATGGGATCACATAAAATCCCTGCTAGACCCCCTCTAAATTTATTGCATGGTGTCTCAGGGAGGGGTGGTAGTGGCTCTAATATTTCTGCTTAAGTGTCTCCTACAACTAAGATTCTGATAACAGCAGGTAAAGAAGGCAACATTCCAGGTGTTAATGGCTATGGAGTATGCTGGACCAAAACCTCCAAGGGAGGAGGTCCATGCTCAGCTAACACAAACACAGGAGACCATTTAAAGCCCTAGTTCTCATAGTCTCCCCTTGCTTCTGACTTCTTGGGACCTCCCAGGGACCCAACCCTTCGAGGACTGAGAATCAAAGACAGGTATGAGCCTGTCTAGCAGGCTAACCTAAGACAGTCATAGTCCAAAATGCTGGGGGGGGGGTGTTATGAAAATAGCTAACTCCCACTAGGTCACCCAATTTTTTTTTTTTTAAAAAAAAGGATGAAATGAAGCGGGACAATAGAGCAAACACAAACAAGCACATGCAAACTCACAATGAGTAGGCAAACTTGGCCAAGACAACCTATCAAGGATCCAAAGCATGGTAACTAATGAAGCACGCTTCTAGCCAATCACAACATGCCAGCAGTGACTGCCAGTTTCAAAAGGACCAACCAGAAGCATTCCTGTAGCAGCTTAATTTCCCTAACACCATAAAACCCCCCCAACCTGTTTACAATAAAGAACTTCTGTGTTGGAATCTCCCAGAGTCTAGGCTGTTGCCTCCGTGTCTTCTCACCCCCTGCCCCCCTGGAAATGGGGTCTGCACAATAGGCAGCAGCAACAAGTCCGCAAAAACTACAGGCAAGAAGATTCTAGGCAGTACAAGTAATACATGAGAGCAAGCTAAAGCAAAGAAGAGTGAGGCTTCAGCCATCGATTAGCTATGTCTTAACCCTCTGTATGCTCTACCATGACTATGAACACCTCAGACCCTTAGGAAGCCAGGTCTATGAGTCTGACTGGCGTCAATACTTTACTCTTCCCCAATTCCTCATCTGATCCGTAGTAATTTTTCATGCAGATTTGATTTCGTTCTCAGGGAGCTTAAACTTGACTGTGTCTTTATTCACTCAGTTTGATTTTCTAGTTTGCTTCAGAATTTGGGTTGGCCTTGAAATAATGACTTTCTGAGCTCAGAAGCCTAGAAGACTAAGCACTTTGGGAGGGCTGGGAAGGCGGGCCCTGAGCTATGTACCAATTGCGGCTGCTGAAGCAGCTTCCAGTGGAGCTGAGCAGAGCCATTCGGGCCCTGGGCAGTCATTTGTCAACTTGAAAAGAGAAATGAATTTGTCAATCTTTGGCTTTGTCTTTGACCCCTAGAGAGCTTGGACTGATGCTCTGAAAACTTGGATGCCAACAGTGAACAACTCCCAGTCACAGAGTCAGAGACCCATCAGGGGGTGGGGAGATGGAAACAGAGCTCTTTGGTGGTGTCTGCCTCTTTCTCCTTCTCCCTGCACATCCCTCAAAATTGTCACTACCACTAGCTGGCATATCTAGAGGGCAAGATGGTCTAGTTGCTTTTTAATGTTTTTAAATTACATAATGTGTATACGTGTGGTTGTAAGTCAGAGGACAATTTGTAGAAATTGGTTCTCCTGCCATGTGGGTCTGACTGGACTCAGGTGGCCAGGCTTGGCAGCCAGGTGCCTTTACTTGCTGAGCTATCTCAGATGGTCCCTAGCTTAGCGCTCTCTCTCTCTCTCTCTCTCTCTCTCTCTCTCTCTCTCTCTCTCTCTCTCTGTGTGTGTGTGTGTGTGTGTATGAGATGCTAATAGGAATCCCATCTTAGCTAAAAACAGAGCAAATTTCCCTGTATCCAAACATGCTCTCGAGTTGCTAAAATGCATTGGGCACTAGTACTTAATGATATGGTTGGACTGTTCCACTCAGCTGTAGGCTCCTTTGGAGGGGGAAGAGTCCATTGTGTTTGTCTTGGGAAGGTATGACATAGTGTGTAACTCTAGAAGGCTCTTTGAATCCTCAAAGAAGAACTGTAAATGAACTCATTAGCATACTAGAAAAGACTGTTTCCTAAGTTTTATGTTCCCACGGAGTGTTGCTTGAGCCAAGCAAATCAGGTTTACTGTGTGCCTCCAGGTTTGGGCCTTGCCTTGGCTTAGAGGATCAGGGCCCACACCTGGCCAAAAGGGTCTGCCTTTCAGTGGCCTCTGAGTCTCAATCTGAGTGTCGGGGGGTGTCCCATGCATTGGCCTGGACTGTGGGTGAATGGAGGCCTCGGATCTAGCATATGGGTTGAAGAGGGAAGGGGTGGCAGAGGGGGGTGTCATTGCCTGGAGGAGTCTGGCAGGTGGGAGGGGCTTCAGGCTCACTCCCAGACCTTTGTGTGCAGGCCTCTTGTGTCTTCAGTGAAGAAGCTTTTGAGCCTCAGCTAAGGTCAATTCCAGTGTGGACCCTTGGGTCAGCAGAGGAGGCTGCACTTGGGTGATAGACATGGGGAGTCAGTCCACAACTTGAGATGGAAAAGTCTGGGATAGCAGAAAGTTCTGCATCTCCCATGAGGGAAGATGTGAAAGTCCTGGGTTTGGGGGCTTGATCTCTCCCTGTGAGAAGGTGGGGTCCATGTTGGTCTGTGGTGGGGACGACTCCAGGCCGGCAGGGGGTGCTGCGTCTCTCGCCAGGCTTATCTCGGCTCCGGGCCAGCAGGGGGCGCTGTGGCGCGGGAGGCGCGGCGCGGCGGGCTTCCGGCAGGTGGCGCCGTGGCCGCGGGGCCCAGGCCGGCGGGCGGGCGGCGGCGCGGCGCTGCGGCCGGCGGCTCGCTGCCCCGGAGCGGCGGCTGTGCGGGAGGTGGAGTGGCGGAGCGGCTGGCTCTGTGCGGGCTGGAGCGCGGTCGGCGAGCGCACGGGCCGCGGCCGCGCGGAGCCTGCCATGCCAGCGCGAGTGTGAGGCGCGGCGAGCAGCAGCCCAGGAGAGCGGCGGACGCGCCGGCCTTTTGCCCCGCTGCGGCCCGGCCGGGGCCTGATGAGCAGCGGCCTCGGCCTCCGGCGCAGCCCGGAAATGTCCGGCAAGATCGAGAAAGCAGGTGAGGCGGACGGGCGGGCGGGCGGCGCGCCTCCTGGCCTCGTGCGCTGGATCCCCCGGCCCGGGCCCCAGCCTGGCAGTGACGCCGCGAGGGCCATCTTTGAACCGGGCCTGTCCGGCGCTGGGGGCCCGCGGTGCTAGCGGGATCCTAGGGGGGCGACTGAAGGGCCCCGTAGTCCTGTTCCCTGGAACCTCCCACAATGGCTGGAGCCCGGGACCCGGAGGAGGCAGGGCCAGACCACATGCAGAAGGGCAGGGCGCTCCAGAGGTGATCCGCATCCCAGTTATAAAATGTGTCACTCCTAATGAACCTCGAGTTTAATAACCACAAGTGTCCACTACGGTGGCTTCAAAGGAAAGCAAGCTGGGGTGTGTTGGAGCGATGATTCAGGGCGCAGCCAAATTGTCCTCCGATATCCTGCCTTGCTCAGCAAGCAGAGCAAGTGGGGAGCTACTGGGGTTGGGGGGAGAGGGTAGATGCGATCTTGATGCAAAGCTCATCTCTTTGTGTGTTTCTGGAAATCTTGGGGAGTCGCCTCCTAGTTTCCCCGGCTTGCATATTCTGTAGGGAGTTAGACACTCCCGTGAGTCAATTACTGTTGTGCATATGGGGCCCAGAGCTTAATTAGCCGTCAAGCAGGGACTCCTTATAGGGGAGGGCAGATTCTTGGCTGGTAGGTGAAGTGGGCAGTGGTCCAGGCCCCGTGCTGGGGGTTGTCACAGTGGGAATACCCAGTTAGCCTGGAAACTCCTTCAAGAAGGGGGACGTGTAAGAAGCTGAGAAGGTGTTCGGCAGCACTGGCTTTTGGAAGTTGCCGTTTCACAGGTGGACTTGGAGATGTTTGGCTGGGATGCATATTAGCAGTGGTCCAGCCAGCAGGGAATGTAACTTTTTGCAGCCCTGGGTTTACGCATAGGAAGAAACGTCTTTATTGAACGTCTGCTGTGTGTCTTCGCTCTGTGTATGTTCTCTTGCTCTTGTTGTTTATTAAAAATACTTGAAGAGTGCCCGCGAGAACGCGGTGTCTATTTTGAGGACTTACAGGGAGGGCTCAGCGAAGTTTTGTAGCCCACCCAGCAAGGGTGTTGCCACCTGCCCCCTGACTAGAAACAGGGTACCATTCTCATGGCTGGACTTTGTTTTCAGGTGCTGTCTCGGGGGGTGTTTTTCTCCTTGTCCTCTAACCCTTGGGCCTTGTCTAGTGACTATGAGTCGCTTTCCTGCATACGTGCTGCTCTGGAAATATCTCTCTCTGGTCCAAAGCCGGGCGGTGGTGGCACACACCTTTAATCCCAGCACCTGGGAGGCAGAGGCAGGCGGATCTCTCTGAGTTCGAGACCAGCCTGGTCTACAAGAGCTAGTTCCAGGACAGGCTCCAAAACCACAGAGAAACCCTGTCTCGAAAAAAAACCATCCAAACAAACAACAACAAAAAAACAACAACAAAAAAATATCTCTGGTCCATCTGTCCTTCTAGTGTCTCATCTGAATGGCACTGTTGGGAAACTTGGATAATTTATTTAAAAGTAGCATTAACGGGCTGGGGAGATGGCTCAGCAGTTAAGAGCACTTGTTGCTCTCGAGCACCCAGGTTCAGTTTCCTGCACCCACGTGGCAGCTTTCATGGGGCCTGGTGCTCTCCCTCCTAACCTCCGTGGGCACCAGGCGCATGTGCAGTGCACAGGCAAACGTTTATGTATATAAAATACATCTAAAATATATTATAAATAGCATTAGCTGAGTTTTCTTTATTAAAATAGTGTATGTTCATTATGGAAAATCTGGACGCGTAAACACGATGAAATGAGCTGTCAACTCAAAGGCTCCTTTCACAGTTGAGACTAACATGGCCTTCTCCCGATTCTCCACCCCAGTCCCTTTCCACAGAGATCATGCTGGGGCTTTCTCTGGGCACTGCTTTCTGCTAGGGGCTGTGGCAGTGCCCACTTCTAAGGAGCTTATCTGGGAGCTGGTAGTACTAGTACCTAGGCTGCCAAGACTCATGAATGTTCTGAACACAACCTGGTTGTGGGAGGTCCTGGATGGCACTGTTAACTAGGTGTTTCTCTCTCTCTCTCTCTCTCTCTCTCTCTCTCTCTCTCTCTCTCTCTCTCTCTCTTTCGTTTTTCCAGACAGGGTTTCTCTGTGTAGCCCTGACCATTCTGGACTTGCTCTGTAGACCAGACTGGCCTTGAATTCACAGAGACCCACCTGCCTTCCTCCCTAATGCTGGGATTAGAAGCATGCACCACCACCGCTTGGTTTATGCGCTTTTAATGGAGGGAGAGGTGACAGGAAGAGGGCTGCAGGAAGGATGAGAGGAAGATGTATTTGTGGAGAAGCAGCTAGGGCTGAGAGAGTGCTGTGGTTGGCCAACACTGGCGCTCATCTGGATGCTGAGGACCTTAGATGAGATGACAGAGGTGAATGTTCTTGCAAAGCTCTTTTGCTGTGGTCCAGAAAGATTGGGGTATACCAGAATGAGGGTTCACCCTCTTGGAGCTTCTGTGGGCCATCCTAGGTGAACTCGGTGTGCATTCTTCCAGATTTCCTGTTTGGTTTCTGGTAGGCTTTGCTGGGTGGGCCTGCTGTTAACAAACATGAGGGATGGTGCGACTGGAAGGAGGTCTTTTTTCAGCCAGGTCTGCTCTCTGGGAATTATGAAACCCACACTGAGTAAACATTTGTTGCTGTTGTCTGTGCTTCAAAGCAAGAGCAAGAGAAGTGTTTTTGAAATATGTTTGTGGTCTCATTTCTGAAAACAGTACTGCTGTTTTTGCTTCTCAGGGTTTGTGTAGGGGGGTGGGGTGGAGTTTAGGGGTTTTTGAGTGAGCAGAAATCTTACACCCCTATCCTGATTTTTCTGGTCAGTTTGCCCTCCCTGTTTGTAGCCCCTGCCTGTGCTGATCATTAGTGGTCACACCACTTTATGGGGGCATAAGAAGGCAGCCTTAATTTTCTTCTCCAAGTGCCCAAGTCGGACCAGGACAGTCTGAGTTGATGGGATCTTGCTGGGCTGTCAGTTAGGAGAAACAAGAGGAAGGCTGGGTAAGGCGTGCCCCTCCTGGGTATACTGTGATCAGGTGCTGGGCAGTTCTTCTCTAGGAGGCTACTGGGAAATGGGTATTGCTGCTTTGAGTTTGCAAGGTGAGATTTGGGGTTGGGCAGAGACACTTTAGGGCAAATGTTAATGTGGTTCTAGTTGGACAAGCAAGTGTGGTGATTCTTCTTGCCCAAGTCCCCTCCTACAAAGACACGAGTGAGTTCATGCCCTCAGATGTCTGGAACTTAATGCCAGACTGGCAGTAGTCAGCTGCTTTAGCCCACTGGTCCATGTGTATGCCCAAGGAAGGAAAAGAGCTGTTGGTCAATGCAAAAAGCCAGGAAATCACTCAGAAATCTCTGGTACCCATATGTGGTACCAGAAATAGGTGGTAGGTGTCTCCCTGGTGTCCCTGCCCCTTCCCATGCCATGTCACTGAGCCCCCTTGCCCACTTGGACTGTTGACATTTTTGTTTCTGACTCGCAGAGATGATTCATGTCTGTTTGCTTATGTTCTGGACTTTGACTCTTGCCCCATTCCTTCATTGATTGGCTCCTCCATTCCTTCATCCAGCACTGATGAGCACCTGCTCTATTGGGTGCTGTATGTAGCTCTGAGGACTGGTACCCACCATGAGGACACCATTAGTCTGTGTCCAGTGTGTTAGCCTGGGAGTCTACAAAATTGGACTGGTGATAGTGGTGACTGTAAACTCTTGCTATAACAATGGAGATTTCAAGGACCTTGACAATTTCAACTAGGTGAAGCTGAGTGGCGGGAAATGGCCTGCCAGGTCTCTGTGCTAGAGGAGTAAGTAGGCTTTCAGGCAGCCCTACTCCTGCCTGTCCCATTCTGCCCTGGCCCATTCCTTCAGAGTTGATGACCACCTAGTACCTGGGCCCTGGGTCCTTGGAATAGAAACGGACCCTTGCCCCTCTTTGACCTGCTAACCATAGTCTGCCGACGAACTTCATTTATTAAATTATCTGGCCAGTGCTGCCACCTGCGGTAAAGTTTATTGGGATGATGGAACTGCCACAGCTCCCCCAACACACTGGTGCATTGACAGAATAAACATGGGTCTCAAAGTCCATGTACTGTGCTTTTCAAATGTTTGCGGGTAGTTTTGTCACAAGTGGAAGGAGATTTACAGTGGAACTTACTATGTATCTTCTCAGAAGAGATACTGAGGGTCAGGTCTGTACACTTTCTGTGGCCTGAGGCCTTTAGGTGGGCAGTCACTGGATGCCGGGCCTTCTAACCACTCAGCGTGCACTTCCCTTTCCCCCAAGTTGGAATCTTTGTGGTCACAGTGCTTTCAATGACACAAATGTTGAAGCTCCGTGTTCCTTTGTTGACCTGCCAGTTCAACACTTTGTGTGCCTCATTGGCAGCCACCTGTGATGTGGGACAAAGTCTGGGAACCCTCTGGAACATGGCCTTGCTAAGGGGGTAGGCCAGTGGTAATAGCAAATCAGATTATGAGGGTAGTTATCCCCAGGTTGCACCTGTGGGTAGCAGAGGCCTGGGGGATTTTGGTTACTGCCTAAGATCACAGTCTAGGGAAGTGAAATGGGGAACTGATCTCTTTTTGTCTGTACAAAGACACTGCAGACGCCCGGAGTTGTGAGGAACAGGACACACGGCAGTGTCTGTCTGCCCCAATTTTAGTTTATGTGTCTACATTTCTCTTCTGATCTTGGCAGGGAGAAAATGCCCTAAACTACCAAGTTAATTAACATAGACCCAACTTGGCCTTACGACTGCTTATGATTTTTGTATTGCTAATAACATTAGCAGCCTATAGAGAGGTAAGAGATAGCGTGTTCTTAAGCCAGCCATAGCAAACCCGAAATGTTTCCTGATCTGTGCAGCTGTTGGCAGGGGTGGTTTGAATGGGATTCCTTGTAGCCAGGAGACGATAGGCTCGGAAAGATGACTCACATATGAGCTTGCAGAAAAATCATTTCCCAAATTAGCCCAGATTGCAGCTTACTCTTAGTGCAGGCTGGATCTTACCTCAGTCCAGCCAGTGTGTTGCTTGTTGCCATAGTAAGATGACACAGTGGAAAAAGGAGAGGCCTGGCCACAGTACCTGCCACACCCACGTGACCTCCACCCCCTGCCTTGCTGCTGGGACAGGTGTTCCTCTGATGGTCACCCACCACACCCCAAAGGCTGTGTTATGAGTAAATAAACACAGCCCACAGCCTGTGAATTAGAAGAGATCTGTCATCTGCTGGGCCTGTCATTTGCTTGGTCGTTTGTTTGAGATCATGTGTCCTCAGGTGGTTCTTTCCCTTCTCGGGGATCTCACTTTCTCCATCAGTGCTGGAAGGATTGGGACTGAAATTAGTGTTTTCCTGACTGCTGTCTAAGACAGGAGGTGGCTCAGTGGCAGAGGGCAGTGTCTAGTCTAGCCAGCACAAGATTTTGGGTTTGAACCCAGCAATAGAAAACAAAAGAAAACATTAACTAACAAGTAGTGTGGAGGCTGCCTTGTGTTCAACTCCTCCTGCCCGAGGCTCCTCTGAGGTCCCTCCACCAACAGTGTGAAAACCCACTTCCTGGATGGCCTCACAGCTTCCTCCACCAAGCTGACCCCCTCAGGGTGCCTATGCTTTCTCTTTCCTAGCAGGTAGTAATTCAGGGGTAAGGCAGCACACAAACACTTGAGTGCAGCCGTGGTGCTGTTGAACTCATTCAGAATCCAGAGCCCAGTTTCCTGTCTGAGGATCTGTTTACTGTTAACTAGTTTCCCAGCTCCTGGGAGGGGGTGCCTGTCCACCACTGGTGACTGCTGGTCAGCTTAGCACACAGTAGGTACCCAGCCATACTTATTCAAAGAATGACAGCTGGGTGTGGCTAGGTGGTAAAGCACTTGCCTAGCGTGCACAAGGCATCAGTTCACCTCAGCTCAGATCAGAGCGGAAGGTGAAAAAGAATGTGTAAACTTTGCCAGTGTCATCACAGAATGAGTTTAGGCTTTGGCTTTCCTTGTCTTTAATCCTCACTGGGGATCAAACTAGAGCCTTCCACATGCTAGGCAAGTGCTGTCCCACTGAGCTACATCCCAGCCCTCACTAACTTTAGATACACTTCCCCTGACTTTTGATTGCTTGCTATCCAGGTTGTTTCTTGGTGAGTTGGTAGGACTTCTCTGATGAGGGGCGTCCAGTGGATCCCCGGGGTTCTGTGTTAATATGTACATCGGTCAGTGTGTTTATTTCTGAAAGTTAATGCTACAACCAGATTTCCAAGCTGCTGGGGAGGTGGAGGCAAGAGGAGAGAGAGTTCCTAGGCCAGCCTGGACTGCAGAGTGACACCTTGCTTCAGAGAACCTTAAAAACAAAGACAAAAACACTCCACAAATTCCCAAGTCTCATGTGGTGGTAGGTTTGTATCCCTGGTCGTTGGGAGACCGAGAAGGAGGGTCTGTTGAACCTAGGAGACTAGTCTGGGCAGCACAGTGAGACTTGATGGAGAACCAGCCAAGGGAGAAGAGCTGAGTGTAGCTCAGCACTGGAGTATATGCTTGCATCACAGGACTCTAGTCAGGGTTGGAGAGGTGACTCAGAAGTGAAGAGCTCTGGTTGCTCTTGCAGCCGACTCATGATGGTTCACACCTGGAACTCCAGTTCCAGAGTATCTGATACCCTCCTGGTCCCGGGCACAGCATACACATGATGCGCAGACATACAAACATATGCAAAGTGCCCGTATACATAGGGAAAAATAAAGAAGTCTTTTAAAAAACAAAAATAAGACCCTGGATTCAAGTCCCACATTGTGAAAGGAAGAGCAGATTCTCAGTGCTAGGCCAGGGTGAGGCAGAGCCCCACTTAGCTCTACAGACTGCTACTTGCCAGCATGCACTCCAAGTCCCCATTTTAGTCACTGCTTGCTTTGCAGTGGAGCAAAGAACTCTTGACTAGTGCTCACCCTTCATAGAGCAGTCACTGTGCTGGCATGTACCCAGCAGTGGGGCTGCCAACCCTGCCAGGGTAGTAACCATAGCAAGCCCCTTGTAGGCGTCCTACTTGATGCTTGCTAAGCTTTTCAGTGGCTCTTGGAACATTCTTTAGCAATTCCTGGCTCTACTCATGGGTGGCTGGAGGTACCTGCTGTCATGGGGCCTAGGTGTGTTGTGTCACCTGAGATGCAGTGGGAGGCTGGCCTGGGTGGCCTAGAGATATTGGGTCTATGGTGGCAAGTCCTCTTTTTACGTCTTTCCTTCTTGCCTGGTACATGATTCAGAGTCCTTCGTGCTGCCTACTAAATACATTCCTGCCCCTGTAGCTGGCTAGCCCATTGCACCAATTGGCTCTGCCTACCAGAATCAGTCATTTTACTACAAATTAAGTTTCATGTCAAACCTGCTTTGAAAGTATGGAAATGAGGCCTGCTGGCCAAGAACTAGTGCCTGCTTCAGTAGTTTACATTATAGATTAAAAAATAGTGTGTGTGTGTGTGTGTACCTGAACACATGTATGTGCACCATATGCATACATGAGCCTATGGAGACAGAAGAGGATGTCTGATCTGGAACTGGTTGTGAGCCGCCATGTGGGTGCTGGGAACTGAAGCTAGGTTATAGTAAGTGCTCTTAACCACTGAGCCATTTCTCCAGCCTCCATTTTATAGCTTTTATAATTTTTCGTCATTGGTATGACTGGGCAGGTGTGGCTCTTGGGCACACAGCAATATGGCTCACCAGCTAAAGGACTTGCCTTCAAGTCTGACATCATGAGTTCAGTCCCTGGTCTCATATGATGGAAGGAGAGACCTGGCTCCCACAAGTTATCCTGTGTGTGCCATAATACCCACCTAAAACATAAATAGATGTAATCGGGTTAAAGTAAAGCAGAGCAGGAGGGTGATGTTTCATGTTCTGGGAGGTGGGTGTGGAGGGAGAAGGCGGGACAGCTGAAGCCCCATGAACTGCTGCCTCCAGACCACTGCACTGACCTGGAGCAAACAAGACTCCTGGCTGGAGACAGTGGTGGTATTTATTTGCTGGTTATGGATAGTCCCATGTGCCTGTCCTCCATTCAAGTAGCTGGTTGTGAACAGATAGATGGATGATTGTGTGGGGACCTTGGAATTGGTGTCTCCCAGCCTCTCCTTTTAGTAAGTAAAAATAATAGTAGCAGCTAAGAGTCATTAGGCACTTACCACGTGCTGACACCAGGCTCTGCCAAAAGCATTCCACACATGTGACTTCATCTTCACAGTGGAGGAAAGGTACTCACTGTTCTGTAGAGCACTCCAAGCTACGGGCTGTATTGGAGATCAGTTATTGGAGTAAGATGTACACTCATACAACGGAGTGGGGCAGAAGGAAAAGCCCACAGGCATGCGCAGTACTTACCTGGGTCTCACTGGGTTCTGGACACCTGTCTCTTAGCTCTGTGACATGACGAAGACGGACTTACCTGTTTGCAGGTGCTCCTCTGCTTGAGAGGTGGCTGCTATCAGGTTATGGATGAAGTGCGATAGGGAACTTGAGAAGAAGCTGTCCTGTATAGATAGGGCCCAGAACCAGGGAGAAATTACCTTCACCCCTACCCTCACCCAACCCCAGCACTTCACCCCTGTCCTCCCTTCCTCCCTCCTTTTTTGTTTTTGAGACGGGTTTGCTGCATATCCTAGGCTGGCCTTGAACCCTCTGTAGCACAGGCAGAGCTCAAACTCACAGCAGTCCTCCTGCCTCAAGCTTCAGAGTGCTAGAGTCTGTGCCCTGTGGAGAGGCCCTTCCTCATGCTGGCTGTGCAGTAGTGCTAGTGGTGGGTTGGACATAGTTGCTTGCTATCAGTTTCTCTCTGTTGTCGAGATGGGGACCATGGAGCCCAGACTGGTCTCAAATTTATTATACAGCTGAGACTAACCTCAAACGCACCTGGTCCTTCTGCCTTCGCTTCCCATGTGTTGGGCTTGCTGATGGTGTTCCGGCAAGGCTGATAGCCAGCAAGCCCCAGGGATCCTGCTGTCTCTATTCCTCCAACCCCAAGCACTGGGTCATAGGCTTGTGCCTGTGGCCAGACTTAGCCTTTGACATGGGTGCTAGAGGTCCAAACTCAGCAAATGTTCCTACCACTGAGCCACCTCCTCAGCACTGTGGACGTGCTTGGCTCTGACTGCCCATCATAGCGCGTGCATGCAGTCCTCCCTAGCTTCCCAAGTGTTCCACAGGGACAAGCTTCTTTTGTCACTTTCGGTTTTGTTGGCTCTCTCATGTAAGGTGTTGGAGCTGCACAGCATTGTTCTAGGGGAGAGAGATGGTGACTGGTGGTCACTTTCTCTTATGTGCAGACCCTGTGCTAGGAGCTGGACCTTCAGATAGGTGCCTGATTTCTCCTCTTACTAGGAGAAGAGACAGGTGATGATGGGACCATTTGACAACTGTAGAAAGGAAGGCAGCATCAGGGGAAGTGACTGGCCAGCTGCAGGTACACACTGCAGGGAACTGGTTTAGCCCTTCCTTGTATCTGGACCCTGGGTTCAGTGCTGGTCTGCTGAGTCACAGGGGTGTCTCAGAGGCACCACTATTACCATTGCTTAGAAACAACGTGGCTTGGGACTTCCCTGGGGCTTTCCTACATCTCTGCAGGACTAACACTGGCTATACATCAGCCTACAGACCTGCAAATCGGTCTCTGGCTACTCAATTCAGAAGTGGTTTCCAGAAAGCAGCTTGGGAGTGGTGTGGTGCAGTAGGTGGGTGTCAGCGCTGGTGGGTGTCACTGACTGCCTAGCAGCCAGCCCTGCAGAAGTTCGGGGGGTTGACCAGCCGGGGCCTGCGTTGACTGCAGGAAGCTGAGCCTTTCATACATTCCTCTATGGTAGAGGCAGGGAGATCCTGAGCAGGGGCCACAAGAAGATTCTTCTTGTGACCCCAAGACTACACCAGTGCACTGGGGTAGAGCCCTGTGAGCTGTTAACTGTCTTCATCTGTAAAATGACAGGCCAAGCAGGTACAAAGGAACGGTTGAGTATGGGCCTTGGGGCCCAGAGCCAGGGTTTCTTCACCAGCTTGTGTATGAGGAGGCTGTGGGATCTTTCTCATTTCGGTGGGTCTGCCGAAGAGAAGAGTGCGAGTCTGTGAAGTGGCTGGTACCTCAGGATTCTAGCTGAGTCTTAACACTTGAGAAGTATTGAGTAGGCATTAGCCTTGTTCTTACTTAAGGGCCCTCCTGCCCTAAAATAGAATTTCTTTAAAACTATTGATTGAGTAAATAAAATTTTATACTTCAGTCTTCAGAGGAAAGGTGGTCTGATTATTGAGGAGCTTGGCGTCTCGGATTCCGGGTAGGGTGGGTGGACTTCGTGTGAGTTGAGCATTCTACCACTGAACCTCACCTGGATAGTTAGGCTTTTGGGAAGATACCTATGCTAAGAGGAGCTGGGTCTCACCTAAGTCGCACGCACGCGCTGGCCATGCTGTAGGTGGATGAGGATAGTCCTGACTGCCCTCCTAGTCTAGAAGGAACTAATTGAAGGCTGTGGCCAGGCTCAGTTTCCCCACCAAGGGCTGACCCTCAGCTCTCACAGCGTGTTGTTTTTGTTCTGTGATTGCTAACAAACTCTCTGTCATTGAGGTCTTTGTGATAGGTAATTTACAAATGACCTCCAGTGCCCTGCCTGGGTGATCCCTGCCCTGCGTTCTCCTCCCAAGGTCACCTTTCACAGCTGCAGGAACTCAGGAATCCTGTGTCCTGCTCAGCACCTCTGGGGCCTCCCCGCCATTTGCAAGTGGGTGTGTAGACCCCAGGCCCCCTGCTGGCAGGAAGCCCTGTGTTGGCTGGGGAGATGAAGCTGTTCAGCCTTTCCTTCACTCCAGTCATCCGCTTCATTAGCATTTGTGCCTCTGCCTGGGCTTGTCCAGAGCACCAACACATACTGGTTCTCTGAGCTCATCACAGGACCAAGACCTGGACTAGATCAAAAACATGCTCTTCTGCATGATCGCCCTGAACACAAGAGCTTGCAGGAGCTGGTTTTGTGTTTGAAGCATAGGAACCTGCACTGTACTCCCACTCTGGGCTGCAATGGTCAAAGTTCTCAGGCTCCAGCTTCATAGGTTGAGAGAAGGCCTTCTGCTGCGGAAGTCACCACCAGACTGGAAACAAATTGGCCTGGTGCTGCAGCATCTCTGCATCCTCTGAGTCCCCTGTGGGTCTGCTGGAGCATGTGTGCATGGTCAGTCTCCAGAGGAAACTTGATACTCACATGTTCTCTCTCCTGCCATGAATCCCTCCTCTTACGTGATGAAGCATTTGTGAACACTTTGGCTCTTTAGAACTTCATGTCCCTCAGTTCAGCCAGACTGGGTTCAAGTGGCAGTCCCCATGCACCCCTGAGGGTTGCTAGGTCCCAGGAATGATGCTTCCTCGTAGCCAGGTCTTTGCAAGCAAAGAGAGCTTCCTTTTCCGAGTGAGAACGCTCTAAAACTCACACCACAAACCTCTGCGCTCAGCATGGGCAGATCTGTTTAAGCCTGCCACACATAGGAGGTCCAGCCATGCCACCACCCTAGGAGAACCTCTTTGCAAAGTTTCTGGATCAAACTCTCCCAACCTCAGTGACCACTGAGCTCTCTTCCATCCGTCCCTGTGGAAATGTGGACATTAGTTTCTTTCCTCTGCACTCTTCAGGTCCTTATGTTTATCTCCAGCTTGTTCCTTTTTAGTGCCATACAGTATTCCATTCTATTGGTTTATCTGTTTGAGAATTTGACCTTGGTTAGCCACTTAGGTGTTTCTGAGGAACAGGTAATAAACAATGACCAACAAAACAACTTTTTTTTTTTATGTTTTATTTGGACATTTTTTCCAATGTAATATTTTTATTATTTGGGAATTTCATATCATGCACCCCATCACACTCCCAGCCCTTTCAGGTCCTCCCCCAACCCTTGTGACAACCCACCCCCCCACCCCCGTGAAGGAGGAGGAGGGGAAGGAGGAAGAGGAAGAGGAAGAGGAAGAGGAAGAAGAAGAAGAAGAAGAAGAAGAAGAAGAAGAAGAAGAAGAAGAAGAAGAAGAAGAAGAAGACGACGACGACGACGACGACGACCACCATCATTTACTCACTGGTGCATGGTCACACTCCTGGTGGCCAGTGCCTTAAAGATACCTGAGTCCTTCCCCACCTGCGCCCCCTCCAGAAGCCCTCAGTTGTGGAGAGCCACACTTCAGCATCCTTATCACCATTTTTTTTTTTTTTTTTTTTTTTTTTTGGTTTTTCGAGACAGGGTTTCTCTGTAGCTTTGGTGCCTGTGCTGGAACTAGCTCTTGTACACCAGGCTGGCCTCGAACTCACAGAGATCCGCCTGCCTCTGCCTCCCGAGTGCTGGGATTAAAGGCGTGTGCCACCACCGCCCGGCCCTTATCACCATTTTTAAGAGTTCTTTTAGATAGTTTCCTGTCTAGACTGTTACTTTTTGGGGGGTGGGGAAGCCTTCTATGTCCTTTCTCAGCTGTGCATCTGTAGTCATTAATACCACTGCAAACATAGCTTCCTTGCTCTTTACAGTCTTCCAGAACATGGATCATGGGTTTCTACATGGCTTTTGGTGACAACACAGACCACAATAACAACTTAATTTTTAAAAATGGATAAAAGGTCAAATAGACATTTTCTCAAAGAAACTATGAAAATAGGCAGTGAGCTCATGAATATGCACAGAATGATTAGTCATTAGGGAAACATAACTCAAAACTGCCGTGAGAATAGCCTCACACAAGGATGGTTCCTTTCAAAAATGCTGGGAACAACATCATGGGGAAAAGCGAAACCTTGAGTTGGCAGAACATGAAGTGGAAGACTATAGTTCCTCAGAAGTAGAATTAGCACACAGTATAGCAAGTCCACTTCCTACATACCCAGAAGAGTGCTGAAAGCAGCGTCTTGGAGAGCCTCCCACCCTTTACAGCAGCGTTTGTCATTATTGCCAAAAGGTAGACAGTGACCCAGATGGTCATTTATTTATCTGTTCGTGGGTGAATAGATAAATGAGCAGTCATCCACATGGTAGAATAGTATTTAGCCTTCCAAATAGGAAGGGAGTCTAATGTGCTGTACTGTGGATAAATCTGAGGGCACCAAGTGAAGTAAGCCAGACACAGAAGCAGGTACCATGTGGCTTCACTTTTGTGGGATCTTAACTTGGTAAAAATCACATTGTTGAAGCAGAAGGATGGTAGAGTTGGCTAATGAACAGTTGGTTTTGCAAGGTGAAGATCTTGTGGAGATGGTAGTGATGCATTATGGCTCAGGTGATCACTTTAAACATATTTACCACAGGGTGGTAATGGTGCCCTCCTTTGATCCTAGCACTCAGAAGGCAAAGGCAGGGGGATTTCTTCTTGAGTTCCAGGACAGCCTGGGCAGCACAGAGAAACTGTGTCTGGAGGAAAACAAGAACAACATGCCAACATATTTGACCACACTTGTCTTCAGGGTGGTCTAGCACAGAGCGCTGCCCCAAACTCATCAGTTACCTAAGCATATTGTTTAGTCTTAGCCTTCTACAGTAGGTTATATCAGAACAGGGTTAAAGCAGCAGCCTGTAGTGGCTGTGTTAGTGGGCATGTGACTGCTGCTTGATGGGCTGTATCTGGGCTGGGAGGGGCACTGGGTGAAGGACCTTCTGGGTCCTGTAGTGGGCCTGGCCCTTGAGGAACCTATGTGATCAGAGCAGATACTAGACTACTGCGTAGAGGTCTTGCTACCATCTGGGCTTTTCAGCTCTGGTAGACCCCAACCCAGTCCCCACCTCCAGGAACTGCCCAGGCTCTGGGTCAAGTTGTATTCCTGTATTATATCTGTATTCTGAGGCCGTCAGAGGGTCTGAGTGTGCAGCTGGGCTTCACCCTGGGGATGTCGTAGTCTGGCCCATAGTGCTGGAGCAGCTACTGAAGCCCGGACTTCTCAGCACTGTATACTGGGCAGTTACTCGGAGTTGAGGGTGCAGGTGGCAGGCACTGAACTCTGGCAGGATCTCAAGCTGTTGGCCACATTCCTAAGAAAATATGACTGACTTATGGGAGGGGCCGAGGGAGAGGAATCTAGACAGAAGGAAAGCCAAGTCTTCCTCAGAAATTCCAGCCCCGAGGGCCCTGTTAGATGGCTAGCAGCTCTGCAGAGCTTCAGTCTGAGGTCACCCATGAGTCTCTGGCCCATGCTGTCATTATCGTCCCGTGGCTGGCCAGCTGCTGGGTGGACAGGAACACAGCAGCAAATGTAAGAAAGACTGTTTCATAAAGGAAACGCACTAACAGAGTGGATACTTCAAGAAAGTATACATCCAGGGCCACACTGATGGCTCCTGCTGACTTCTCAAGTGCTTGCTCTGTAGCAAACATAACAGGAGGAGCTTGGACACCTACCCCATCTGGGCTCCCTGCTCCCCCCTCCCTAGCCTTTTTTTTTTTAATATTTATTTATTTGTTATGTATACAATATTCTGGCTGTGTGTATGACTGCAGGTCAGAAGAGGGCACCAGACCTCATTACAGATGGTTGTGAGCCACCATGTGGTTGCCGGGAATTTAACTCAGGACCTTTGGAAGAGCAGGCAAAGCTCTTAACCACTGAGCCATCTCTCCAGCCCCCCCTTTTGTTTGTTTTCAAAACAGGGTCTTGCTTTGGAGCCCTGGCTGGCCTTGGAACTCACAGTCCTCCTGCTTCAACTTCTTGATGCTGGGACAGCAGGCAAGTGCCACCATGCCTTGCTGAGGCACAGCATTGGTTCAAGGGCTGGTTCTGGATCTTTGCTTATAAATGTCCCATATATATATACACATATATATATAGCCCTTCATGTTCCCGATGAAGAAAGTCACTGAGGGGTCCCTCCCTGCTCATGTGGACGTTGACAGATGGAAGTGCTGACTGCTCAGAACCCCACCCCTCTCAGCATCCTGGGGCAGATGGGAAATACTGTCACAAACGTGTGCACACAGTTTGTATTGCAGAGGGGCCAGGTTGCTTTGAGAGACCCAGTGCAGAAATATGCTGGCTCCAGTACAGGCTTGGTTGGGAGGGTTCTCAATGAGGGTGTGCATTCCCCGTTAGTGCCTTTCTCCCCAGAAACGTCTGATACTTCCCATATCCCATTTACTCAAGCCAGGTGAGCATCAAAATCTGGAAGAGCTGGGTTTAAGAACAGTGAGTGTATAGACAGCTAAAGCTCATCTTCCTTATGGGAAAGGTTAAGCAGGTTAAGGTTAAGCAAAATTCCTATTCTTGGAGTGGATGGAGACAAGAATAGAATCTGTGTCAAATTACATCTCTTTAAAAATTATTTGTAATGTTTTTAATATTATATATATAGTACATTGAATGTGTGTGTGTGTGTGTGTGCGTGTACGTGTAAGTATGTACATCTGTGCATGTGGAGGTCAGAGAACAATGTGAAGGGTCAGTTCTCTCCTTCTACCTTGAGCAGATTGAAGTCAGATTGGCTGAATCATCAGGGCTTTAGGTTGTCACCCAATCAGCAGTACTGCTCTGGCTCCTGGCGACATTACTGGGAGGATACCAGTGTGTATCTGTGTTGTCATTCTGCTGTTCTAAGGGCAGTTTCTCACTGCTTAGATCAGATCCCTAGTGCCCTTCCTATTCCTCTCCATGGGAGCAGTGGCTACAGAATGAACCCCTCTCCAGTAGCACAACGTGGGAACACATTAGGAATGGGTGACAAACAGCAGCTCTGATGGCTCAGACAACTGGTCTTGCTGGCACATGGGAGAGCTAAGTGGAAGTCCCTGCCTGGCACTGAAACAAACCCTGGTAATGTGGAGAAGTAGCTTAAAACATTCTCCCAAAGCCACTGCAGTCTGAAGATGGCTCTGAGAGAAAGCAGCGTGAGCGAGGCCTGTTTTCCTCGGTAGACCAGACGGAGAGCGCAGCAGCCGTCTGATCGGCTCTGACAAGAAGGCGGCCAGCAGTTTAGCTGCGTGAAAAACTGACGGATCTCCCACTTAGTGTATGGTGTGCCTGGGGATATTAGCTAATTAATTAAGATGATGTATGAGTCGTCGTGATAAACAAGACATTTTAAAACTAGACATCTAGTTTGAACGCAAAGTTTAAATCTGTTGGAAGCCACATAGCACAGCAACCCTCTAGTGTGGTGGTAAATACTGACAGGCTTCTTCTGGTCCAGATGCTCCCCAGAAGGGCAGGCGGCTTCCTCCCAGCCTGGGTCTTCACTCTCTTGAACTCTTCAGTTTGGAATGTCCTGGGATGAGACCTCTGATCCCTCTCCGGATGATCCAGGCCCTCTAAAGCAATGGTTCTCAACCTAAGGGTTGTGACCCCTTTGGCAAACCTCTATCTCCACGTATAATTACAGTACGATTCACAACAGCAGTAAAATTACAGTTATGAGGTAGCAACAACAAAGCGTTATGGCTGGGGTCACCACATGTGAGGAACTGCGTTAAAGAGTTGTAGCAAGCCGGGCGGTGGTGGCGCACGCCTTTAATCCCAGCACTCGGGAGGCAGAGGCAGGCGGATCTCTGTGAGTTCGAGACCAGCCTGGTCTACAAGAGCTAGTTCCAGGACAGGCTCCAAAACCACAGAGAAACCCTGTCTCGAAAAACCAAAAAAAAAAAAAAAAGAGTTGTAGCAGTTATTAAAAAGGTTGAGAACCACTGCTCTAAACAGATATCTATTTTTAGCCCCTCTTTTTTTTCTGTCCAAAGATGGTGCCTTCTTGCTGTGTCCTCACATGGAAGGGACCAGGAGTTTCTCTGTGCCCACACATGTGGACGCTGTCCTCACCAACCAATCATCTCATGAACCACTTACTGGGATTACAACTTGACTGTGAATTTGAGGGGCACACCATACATCCTTAAGAGCATAGCACATGTATCCAGACGTGTGTGCCGCCTTCCCAGCTTCCCATCTAGTTGAGGCTGCTCCTAAATGCGGGATTCTCCTGCTTCACAGTCCTGCCAGTCCTGGGCCTGCCCATTGCATCTTGGACCCTCCTGGCCTAGAAGTCTGAATCATCCTTGTTATCTGACTGTCCTGGATAATTTATGAGGCTACTGGTCTCTGTAGTTCCCTTGTAGCTGGTCACTTGGTTTCCATTCTTGCCTCAGAAATGACTGTTTATCATTTAACTACTAGAGAGTAGATTGGACCACCTTGTGTGTCTGTAGCCACCTGACCCTGTTTTTCGTCCTTAGCTTATGCCAGCCTCATCCCTTACCTTCTCCTGCCATTCAGCCTTTGCCAATGCTGCTCTCCTGACTCAAAGTTCAGAAGAGGTTCAGGGCAGGAGCCAGAGGCTAAACTTCCGAGGTGGTAGAAGAGGTGTCTAGCCTCTCTTAGAGCACCATCGCCCCTCAGTGGGACAGATTATGGGACTCCGTTGAGAGTCAGCTGCAGAGGTGAGAAGAGTGCTTCACCAGGACATACGTTAGGGTACATTTGGTATGAGGGGAGAGTGACAAAGGGAGGTAGCTGGTGTGGGGGCCAAGCTTCAAAGGCCTCTGAATATCAACATTCCAGACTTACTCCAGCTATTCCAGGAAGCCATGAGGGTGCGAGGATTCTGTGTGTGCTTAGTGCCCCCCCCCCAGTAATTCAATGCCATCAAAATGTGGCCAATTATTTCTGCTTAATTTTTAAAACTTCCTTCTAAAACCAGTTGTATTGGAGCATATCTGTAATCCTGGAATTTGGGATGTAAGAGGCAGGAGTTCAAGGCCAGCCTGGGCTACACGAGATCCGTTTACAAGCAAACAAAACCCAACAAACAGCCTTCCTTCCAATTCTAGGCAGAGCTGAGGATTCCAGGTGGGCTTTGTTCTCCTTCCTGGCCTCAGAACTAGACAGTAGTCCTCGCAGAATAGCAGCCTCGGGGAGACGAGATGTCTGTTGCAGCCACAGTAGTTTCTGCATGGTCCCCATTTCTAATCTCCATTTGCCAAGAGATCCCTGAAGACCAGCCATCTCAAGGGGTCTGGGAGGTGAGGGGCCGATTTGAGGTCTGTGCAACAGGTGAGCTACTCACAGGTCATGCCAGTGTGTAGCTCCCTTCTGGGTCTACCAGCGAGCAGCACAGTTGACTCATTGGGGGTACCCCCAGCTCTCAGGATTGAGCTCAGTGGCGGACACGTGCTCTTCAGAAACAAAGCCTGGACCAGCTATGGAGCCTCATTCCCTGAGACTCATCCACGGGTTGTCTGCCATCCTGGGAGTCATTTGAGGATTAGGAGATGTGGCTTTTGGAGGACATGTGTCATGAGGGGAAGGGGTAGACCATTTCTAGTTAGCAGCCCTCTCCCTGCTGCCTCTGTGGGTCAGGATATCAGCTTTTGACCACTCACTGCTCCAGGGTCATGCCAGCCTGCTTGCTGCCTGCTGCCTGACATGATGACCATGGGCTCTTAATTTTCTGGAACTCTGAGCCTCCAAGCTTTCTAAGTCACCTTGGTCGTGGTGTTTTATCACAGCAATAGAATCATAACTAAGACACTCAGTTTCCCCATTTCATTGAAATGATTTAGACAAACTTGGTGATTCTTGACTTTTTAGAGCCTTTTTTTTTTTTTTTTTTTTGGTTTTTTGGTTTTTTCGAGACAGGGTTTCTCTGTGGCTTTGGAGCCTGTCCTGGAACTAGCTCTGTAGACCAGGCTGGTCTCGAACTCACAGAGATCCGCCTGCCTCTGCCTCCCAAGTGCTGGGATTAAAGGCGTGCGCCACCATCGCCCGGCTTTTTAGAGCCTTTTGAGGTGAAACCATGAACTTCCCTTCCCAGAAAAATACATGAATATGATATAACACTTTAAGGAAAGAACCCTCCCTTACCTGTCCCGTGCTCATCACTTCCTTTGTGTACTCTCAGTGACATTGGACCACCCTGCTGTCCATCCATCAGTTCTCATCCTTCTTCCTTTCCTGACCTGTTGATTGGATTAGGTGCTGTGCTTCCCCGCATGCCCCTCAGCATGGTAATCAAATGACTTGTGATGCTTAAGCCTCATTCTGAAGCTGGCCGTGAGTATGCACAAGTCTCAGAAGAGGATCCTGGTGCTTCTGCGACACACTCCACTCAAGGGCCTTTGCCTGCTGTGCAGGATGTCAGCAGATGACCCAAAAATTTGGCCCATGAGCTCTGCCTCATGCCTGACCTTGACATCTGACCTCCGCTCTGCTCAGCCTTTTGAGCATGTGCAGAACAGGTTCCCCCAGCCCCTCCCCCATGGAACATTCCCACCAGGCTCTGTGCTTCCTCGTATTGTTGTATTTTCTCCAGGAGGGAAATGACCAGCATCAGACTTTCCTCCCGGCAGACAGACACACACAAAGCTGGGTGTCAGCTCCTGAGCACCACCCAAGAGCCCCGTGCTGTTTCTTTGCCCCTGTGGGGGTACCCACACTGGCACGTCCTGCAGGGCTTTTTCTTTCTGAGCCATTTCAGTCAGTATCCTGGCAGTGAGCAGTGCCCTGTACAACCCTGACTTAGATTTCTTCTGCATCCTGCAGGTCATGAGGGGAGCCCGAGGGGAGGACTCTCCCTAAAATGTTTTGAACTTTAGTCCACAGTGTTACATTTCTGGTTTATGTTGCCTCCCACAATCAAAATATTCCCGTGGCTCAGATATTCACAGTGCCATAAGTGAAGTATTAGTTTAGTTATATGTGGGAAGTGAGCTATTTAGCAGTGCAGCGGCAGCTCTGGGCTCCAAGGGCCAGCTCTTGGGAGGGTAAATCATTTCTTCCAGTTGCAGCCAAGGCTTGTAGTTTGTAGATAATCACAATGAAACCAGCAAGTGTAGCTGTTCTTCATTAAGGGCTTGCTGTGTGCCAACACTTTGTAACTTCTTTAGAGCTGCCTTTCCAAGGGTGGCTGGGTGACTTGATAGTATACAGTTTACATACATGAGAAAATAAGGTTCAGAGCGATTCCTTGATTCCTTTCTGTGTCACAGTTCACCAGCTCAGAAGTACACTCAGAGCTTTAAACCAGGCCAGCTGTTCTCCAAAGCCAGTTTCTGCCCTGTCCTCCTCCTTCTCTGGTCAGGAGCAAGTTTTTCCTAGGCAAGGATGATCTCCCACCCCATCCCCCTGTTTCCCTGTAGTGTGAAAGAGGTGCACCCCCGGTGCCTTCTGGTGTTTGTGGGACATGGGAAGCATAGCCTTGGTGGCTGTGAATAGGGCCCTCCACTCTGGTGGCACTGGCTTTTGTTTGCTTTGGTCTTTGAGACAGGGTTTTTCTTGCATTACAGCTGTCCTGGAACTCACAGTATAGTCTAGGCTGGTGGTCTTGAACTCATGGGGGTCCTCCTTTTTCAGCCTGTTAAGTGCTGAAATCACAGGCTAGAGCTACCATGTCCCGCTGTCCTTCAGGTTTTGTCTCGTCCTCTCTG
This sequence comes from Chionomys nivalis, assembly GCF_950005125.1. Classification (NCBI taxonomy): domain Eukaryota; kingdom Metazoa; phylum Chordata; class Mammalia; order Rodentia; family Cricetidae; genus Chionomys; species Chionomys nivalis. Next base: position 44,496,163 of record NC_080107.1, read on the forward strand.
TGAGCATCTCCTGTTGGCTCCTTGCATGGGAAGTGGCAGGCAGTCTTGACTGACAAGCATATTTACCTTTTGGGATGTTTCTAGGGACACTTTCTCTGACTTGACAATTCAGGGGGAATCCTTAAAAATGGACTATTCTGCTCATCTCCCCTACCCCACTGAAGCAGCACAGGTTTGAACATTTGTAACCAGGGTTGTCTCAGAAGTGGTTGAGCTACCAAGTCTTCAAGAAAATTGTGCTCTTGTGAAAGATCTGTTTGTTTGCCGGTGTTATCCGTAGATACACTATTTGGATCTTGAGTTCATTTGCTCATGGAAACCCTGCCACCAGAGTAACAGCTCAAAACTAACAAGGCAGAACCTGAGCCCAGCTCTGTACACATTTGCTGTTGTTATTATTATTGTATACAGAGATACATGTGAGCGTGGGCATGCACATGCCCAGTACATGTGTGACAGCCAAAGGACAACTTTCAGGATTCCTTCCACATGGATTTCTAGGGGACCACACTCAGGTCATCAGGCTTTTTGAGGCAAGTACTTTCACCTGCTGAAGCATCTCACCAGACCCTGAGCCCATGCACCGTGTGGATCTATCATAATCAGATCCCCGCATCAGTGACTTTCTAGAGCAGTAGGGGCAGTGGTGATGTGGGTGACATACCAGGGCAGAAGCCCTGCATGGGTTCAGGTGGTTTCTGTGTAGTTAACCTGGTCCAGCGTGGGGACCAGGTGGGACTTCTCACTGTTCTCTCCTTCACCTCTCCATCCCATCTACACCTCAGCGATGCCAAGTAGAACTTCTGACAGGATCTTGTCCTAGTGGGCAGCTGCATAAGTTATTTCCAAATGCTAATAAAATAAAACTTTGTCTAAGTGGAAGATGTTAAAAATACAGAATCTAACCAGATCCTCTTTAGTGTGTTGGTTTCGAACATATATTAAACCACACATAGTGTGGAAGAAGCAAGATCAGATGGCATATTTGTAGCTGGAACTTCCCTGAGGAAAAGTGTTCGGGTGTTTAATAGAGATGAAGTTACTCCAGCTCGTGAAAAGAGTCAGGTGTGGCTAGCAGGGGTCAAGCTGGGTTTAAATCAGTCTTGACTGACGTGCAGCTTTGCTGTGCTGCACAGGCATGCAGTTCCTGCTGTCCGTTTGTCCAGTGTGTGGTTGCACTGTGACCAGGGGGCGTCTCAGTGTGCAGTGAGGGAAACAGGACCCTCCTGCTTCTCATTTCTGCATCAACCTTGGAAAGATGCACTGGGTATGATTTTGTTTTGCCAAGTTTGGAAGCTCAGGCTGTGATTTTCTGAAATGTGTTCTGTACAGGTGGAGGAAAACACAGCACCTGAGGATCTTTTTCCCCATCCTGCCTCATTTAGTGGGGCCTTTCTCCGGAGCTGGCTGGAGCAGCACCTGGGGTGGAAAGAGCGCTAAGCTTTTCTGTGGTTCTGCTTTTGGGTGCTGTCTTCAGGCTACTTCAGTTTGCTTCTATGCCATGCCAACCAGTTTCACAGAACATGTCTCCTGTGTGCCACTGACTAACCTGGAGCGCGGGCTTTCCCTTCCGACCTGCCGTAGCTTTGGAGTCTGAAGTTAGGAGACAGTCGTGAAGAACATGTACTAAGCTTTCCTAAGTGGATCTAGTGCAAGGGCAGAAGTGGACTGGTGATGTGTCCACTTAGCAGATCAGAAAACTTTATAGGCAGCACCTGTGGCAGAGCTGGGTTTGAAGGTTCAGAGCTGGCATTCTTGCCCTGATGCCCCTCAGCAGCATTTCTAGTCCCTGCTGTGGGGGGTTGACACCCACCTTGGTTTTTTCTTCCTTTCCCCAGACTTCATGCCCTTGTTTTCTTCCTGCAAACCAGGTGGCATGACGCCTTCTCCAGAAAATTGTTCTTCAGATAGAGTCAGGGTTTAGAACTCGGGGTGCATACCCTGGAAGGCTGTGTTAGCATTTTGTTTCCTTTGTGATTGAAGACATCACTTGCATCTGAGTGTTTTGTTTTTCTTTTGGAGACACAGTGTTAATGGGATCAGCCTGTTTCCTCGGACCATGAGGACCATGTCATGAGGCTGAGACAGACCTTAAATAGAAGGTGTGATATAGGGGTCTGTGCGAGGTTACTCACTGCACACCCTAGAATGGCCCTTTGTGACTTTCAGCACCTGGGTCACCAATTTTTTCTTCCCCTGGGAAAGCAGCAGCAGTAGCAGCAGCGAGAGGAGAGCAGTCGCCCCCCCCACCCCCACCCCAGGCCACTGCTGTACTCGTGAATAGTGAGTGATGTCAAAGGAAGCCGAGGAAAGAGCTGCTGAATGCAGTGATTACTGCAGCCACCAGTGGGGCGGGAACACCCTTCCTTCTAGTTTCCTCCCAGTACCACCAAAGAATTTGAAAGGCAAGAAGCTGAGGCCTTTTAGAGTGACAGAGTTCCTGCTTTCTCCAGAGGGTGTGTCAGCCCTCCTGGGGCTCTGCCTGGGGCTGCTGGGTTGTGCACGTCATCCCAGGGATGAGTCCCCTTTCAGTCAGTGGCTTGCTTCCTACTCGCCATTCAGTGGAGATGCCTGGACTGGGAAAGGTGCTGTGATCGGCTGGTTTTAGGGATGGGCAATGCTGTTGAAAGACAGAAGCCCCTGAGACAAAGCCATCTGTACCCCTGGAAACAAGGTAAGAAAACTCTCCCCCCCAATTTTGTAGGCAGCAAAAGGATGATCTTATCCGGGATCCTGGCCCAGCTGAATCAGCCTGGGAAGCTGCCTTCCAGATCAGAGCGAACTCAGTTTGTGGCCTTTCTAAGGACTGAAACACATATCTCTTCATAATGACTGGTGTAACTGGTGGGTGGTTCAGCTCAGGCGTTTCTGTGTTGACTTCGTTCAACTTTTAGGCTCTAATCCAAGTCAAGAGTTTTGTTATCCAGGAGTTGGAGTGTTTTGTCATATTTTTGGTGTAAAGAATGTTGTTAAGTTTCTAAGTGTCATTTCCCATGCTGTTCACCTGTTTTCCACACCATGAGATGCAACAACCTCTCTCAACACGAACTCTGACCCTCAGGCTGCAGTGTCAGCTCTGAGGGAAGAAAGACTGGGGTCCGTAGCACTGCCTCAGTGCCCCAGGACCAGCACATGACCTTCAGCAGTGACGGGGCAGCTCTGTCTCAGACACCTCCTTCAGTAGTGCTAACCCATTATTAGGCTAGCACCTGGCAGGTGTGCCACAGGTGGCATTTACGGGACTTGAGCACAGGATCTCACTGTTCAGCCTGTGCTGGTCCTGAGTTTGCTGTCTCATCAGGTTGGTCTCAGAATTGGAGTTCTGTTTCGGCCTCCCCAGTGCTGGGATTACAGGTGTGTACCACTCCTAGCCATCTTTCCGGGTCTTGTCTAACAGCTGCATCATGCTTGGTTTGTGGTTGGCAGTCCCCTTGTAACTGTGACTTAGTGTGTTTGTGAATAAAGAAGCAACTGGAAAGAAATGCCTGGGAATGTTAGCAGTATCTGTTGGAACCAGGTTAGAGAAAGTTCTCCACTTAATAGGGAAAATAGGTGGGATGTCCATTTGCTGTCAAGTTCTAGCCTTGCTGAACGTCCCTCATCATTCTCTTGTCTGCTATTTCTTTGAAGAATGCTCCACTGGATCCCAGTTTAACAAGACAATAGCAAGTGGCTAGGGGCTTGTGCTAGGAACACGTCTTTCTCTCTTGGGTGCTTGGTATTGAATCCAACACTTGGAACTTGCTAAGCAACCCTGAGCTGCATGCACCCTCAGCCCCTGTCCTTACTTTCCTTGGTACTGAGCAGTGTGGGCGAACACTCTCGGTTTTGGATAGTCAAACTGGAGTGTTTAAAGAGCCATGCTTACTGTAATTATCTTGACACAATTCAGCAGAATGACACATTTGATAGTGAGGACTTCCAGATGAGCAAAATAGGGGAAATCTTAACAAGTGCCAGGAACCAGGTGATGGGTTTGTGGTGCACTGTTAAACAGTGCAGCCAGAGCCTTCACCCACGCTAGGCAGTGCTTTACCACTGAGCTATATCACCAGCTCTCTTCAGCGTGTTTTTACATGTGTGAAATAAAAGCACAAACTCAGTTAGCTTAACTTGTATAGTTTTTCATTGGAAATAACTGGATTTACATACAAAATTATGTATGTAATTTTGGTTTGAGGTTTGTTTGGCTTTGTTCACTAACTGTAGTGAGAGCAGTTGTAGGGCCATAGTTGATAGTTCATTCATAGCAAGCAGAGCCACTGTTGAAATGGATTATTAAAAATGCTGCAGGTCCCCAAGCAGTGGCAGCGGGCCATGTGGCGGCAG